>NC_072403.2:146887803-147190833 GCF_028858775.2 Pan troglodytes | reverse complement strand
AACAGCATAAATGTATTATTTAGTATAGATGTTATTATGTCCTACTTTATACAGTGTATCAGATCTAAATCTAAAATGAATTGAGGTCTTCCTGCCTTTAACTACTATAAGGGATTTTTTTCTTCTTCTTTTTTTTTTAGAGACAAGGTCTTCCTGCGTCACCCAGGCTGAAGTGTAGTGGTGCAGTCATAGCTCACTGCAGCCTCCAAACCCTGGGGCTCAAGTGATCCTCCCACCTCAGCCTCCTGAGTGCTAGGACTGCAGGCACACACTACCACAGCCAACTAATTTTTTTTTGTTTTTTTATATAGAGATGGAGGTCTGGCTTTGTTGCTCAGGTTGATCTCTAACTCTTGGCTTCAAGCAGTCCTCCTGCCTCGGCCTCCCAAAGTGCTGAGATTACAGGCATGAGCCACCATGCCCAGCCAAGGATTTTTAAATGCCTGTGCAGCCACTGCCATATCATTTTGACTTGGGTTTTCAAAAGAAGAGGAAGTCAAATATAATGATTATTGTAACACAAAGAAGAGGATTCTCATGAAAAGGCTTTCCTCTTAAATTCATATCAAGTAAAAATAACTTATATGGATACTTTTTAAAGATAGAAAGCTTAAGTTGTTGATATAAAACATCAAAAAATATGTATGTGTGTAGAGAAATTTATCTCAAAAAAAGACATTAACAGTAAACCAAGCAATACAATCAGATTGTTCCATTGAGTTTTTCCTTTTTGTAAAACTGTAGACCTTCTGAAGAATTTTTTTCAGATGCATCTGCTTAGCACAGAGAATGAGACATAAAGGTAGTATAAAACAATTCTAAAAAAGTAAATGGTGTGTGAGCTTTTTTTTATTTGCTTCACAAGTAATTTACTTTAAAAAAATTAACATCTGCTATTTTGAAGCTAATCTTAGTGTATTGAATGCTCGTAACCATTTCTCAATCCCACAGTCTTTTATCTTGCTTCTCCTGCTGTGTTCCCACCACCCTTCATCCCATTAGCAAACCTTGAGACAGCCTCACACTTACCAAAGTACTGCTTTGGTTTCAGCTGCTCTTCTGCAAGAGGAAGTGAATGTTGGGGGTTTTCTCTGTGGTACAGTTGTGATAAAGCTGTGGTGGTCTTATCTCTCTCTTAGGTAGTGGCTCTTTATGACTACACAGCGAATCGATCAGATGAACTAACCATCCATCGCGGAGACATTATCCGAGTGTTTTTCAAAGATAATGAAGACTGGTGGTATGGCAGCATAGGAAAGGGACAGGAAGGTTATTTTCCAGCTAATCATGTGGCTAGTGAAAGTAAGTTTTATGCTCCCTTCCTGGTTTACTAGTATGGTATAACTGATAGTCCAAGATTTTATCATTTTCTAGTCTTTAATTTACTGTCTTTGTAACCTTTGCATATGTTTACCAATGGGTATTGTTTTTCATTCTCATGATGTAAAAAAATAAAAAGAGGAGGCACTAGTACATTAGAAGCTGCTCCATTCTGAGATTGGAATGTTTGTTTCATGGACTTCTTACCCTCGGGGACCCTGCCCCTCTAGCTACCAGCTTTCTTATTCAACTCATTTGACCCTGCCACCTGCCTCATGCACAGTTCTGTCAGTTCTTCTCTAGCCACAGTGACTCCTCAGCTGACTGGCATCTTAAGAGCTTCTAGTTCCCCAACTGCATTCTTTTACTTTGTATACCTCAGTCCTATCTGGTTACCTGTGAAAACAAAACTACAATAAGTTGTTTCATTCTCAAGTAAATTTAGCCCTCATTTATGGGGGAAAAAATGAGCTAGAGCTGAAAATATGTAAGCACAAAGTTGATAAATGACAATTATTTAAAAGTTATGTGCACGTGTTGACAAAGCCTAGAACTTACCATGTGATGTGACAAGACTGTATGAACCTTTCTTGTATTTTAATTTCTACTTCGTGTTTTAATAATGGTTTTTGTTCAATAAATAATAGCTTAAAAATGAAAAAAAAAAAGAGCTAGGGAAGAAAATCTAAATATGAGTTTCTGAAAGCTGTAGATTCACCACTAGGCCTTGAGAGGTGAAAACAGAACTAACGCAGAGAGCCTGAAAACAAAAATAATAATAACTTAAAACTGTCATTAAAGGGGAGAAGTACAGTAGTGCTTCTTGAGAAGAATGCATTCTATCCACAATTAACTTGATAGCATGCTAGGAAAAGCACAACACTCAGGGGTCAGGAAAACTGACTTCTAACCTCAGCTCAACATCTTACACTCATACGCCCCAGTTACCTTCTGTAAAATGAAGGAATTAAATGATATTATCTGTAAGCTTTTCTTCTGTAAGCACAAAAATTCTGGTTCTGATTCAAAATGTAGTATAGGCGGGCCAGGCACTGTGGCTCACGCCTGTAATCCCAGCACTTTGGGAGGCCGAGGCAGGCAGATCACTTTAGGTCAGGAGTTCGAGACCAGCCTGGCCAACATGGCAAAACCTTGTCTCTACTAACAATACAAAAAATGAGCTAGGCGTGGTGGTGGGCACCTATAATCCCAGCTACTTGGGAGGCTGAGGCGGGAGAATCGCGTGAACCCGGGAGGCAGAGGTTGCAGTGAGCCAAGATCATGCCACTGCACTCCAGCCCAGCAACAGAGCAAAACTGTCTCAAAAAAAAGAAAAAAAAAATTGTAGTATAGGCAGCCTTGAAATTGAGAACAATCTGTGTTTTGAATATTTAAGTCTTTTGTTTCTGCAAAGAAATAATTATTATAAATTGGTTTTCAGGCTAGTCCATGAAACTGTTTAACCCAAAACTATGACTAAACAAAAATATTATTGATTCTAACTTAAGTTTTCAATTTTGACAGCCAAAGAGATGAAGGAATGGAAGAATTTCCTTCGTGATTACCGGATGCTGGGCTAAGCCTAGATAAAATTATCTGTCTTTGGCACCTTCCCACGACCTTGTCTTCAGCCAGGTCCTTCCCATTGCTCCCCTCCCCAGTCTCTCAAGTGCCCTAAGTCCCATTGCAGCTCCCTTCTTCAGTTTATCTGCCACAGTCAGCAGACTCCTCCCCTAAAAAGTTCTATGTGTCTCAAAAATTGTACCACTTCTCACTCTCATAAAATTCTTAATGTCTTCTGTGTAGCTGTTTTAGTTACCTTCTTGTAAGTAGTGAATGACATATAACTTTTTTTTTTCTTTCTTTCTTTCTTTTTCTGAGACAGGGCCTCACTTTGTCACCCAGGCTAGAGTGCAGTGATGCAGTCACGGCTCACTGCAGCCTTGACCTCCCGGGCTCAAGCAGTCCTCCCATCTCAGCCTCCTGAGTAGCTGGAACTACAGGCGCATGCTACCATGCCCAGCTGATTTTGACACATAACTCTTAAACTCTGTTAGAGGTATATTTTTGTGTTTAGAAGAGGTTGTGTAATGGAAAAAACATAAGGCCATATGAAAGGAAGAAATTTTAGGGCAAGTTAATTCCCATGTAGGTATAAGACAGCATATAAGTTCCATAAGCTCAGCACTTCTAACTTCCAGATCATCTAAAATAGCCAAGTTCCTTCTTCTCATCGTTGGGTCTCCCACAGGGTCAACAGCTGAGGTTAAACAGGAGTAGCTTCTGTTTAAATCAAGCTTTTTAAATCAAGAGCTGCTGGCACAATGGTAGTCACTCTGGAGTATGCCTCATTTTAACGAAATATTACAATCCATTACTCTTTTCATGTACAAATGGAAATATTTTTTAAATTTTCTCACTTGTGTATCTCTAGGCAGGGTGGGATTAAGTGCTTTAATTTGAGAATCTAGTTTACAAAAATAACCTCTTAGGCTTGCAGATCTTGAGAGATATAGATATTTGAGCTACAGTGAATTAAAAAGCTAATGAGGCCAGATGCAGCAGCTCATACCTGTAATCCCAACACTTCAGGAGGCTGAAGAGGGAGGATCACTTGACGCCAAGAGTTTGAGACCAGCCTGGGCAATATAACAAGACTCCATCTCCACAAAAGATAAATTTTTTTTAAAAGCTAATAAAATTTGTTCTTCTTCCATGATGATCAAAGCCAGACCTCTGAAGCATATTGCAGTGATGAGTTGATGGCTACATACAGAAATAAATTCTTTGTCTCAATGATGACCGTCTTTCAACTGCCATAATTCCTTATTGTATCCCAGAATAATTTATGTTTTCTTTTGGCATCAGTCACTGCTTTAAAAAGCCTTGTATAGACCAGAACAAACAAACAAAAAAAACTTAGAAAAATCTGCAACTGTAATGATTGAACTCTCATACTTCATTAGGGGTTATTTCCCTTTCCCTTTTATCCTTTTTTTACCTGAATTTAACAAAAAACTCAATTGCCCAGTTTTAACATTAGAGAAAAAAATGACTGTCAGTAGCATATTCTAGTCTAAAAATAGTAGGAAGAATTGTCCTTGATCTTTATCTGAAGCCAACTATGCAAAGTGAATTATCTAAGGGAGTATAAGAGCAGAATCTAAGGAAGTATACAAGCAGATACTCTAAGAGAGCCTGTCCTCTAAGAGAACAACACAATAAAAGTTCGTACTCCCACTGTTACAAGGAACTTACTCTCTTTGTATCTTAAGGCACTGAAAAGAACAACATGATCAGCTTCCCCCATCACATCTAACACCCTTAAAATATGAGATAAACCCAATAATAAAATCACTCCACGTACAAAGACAATTAGTATATCTCATAATCTTAGTTGTACAATTTTGATCAAGTATATTTCAGCAATTTCTTTCAGTTCAGAGATGTTCTTAACCAAAATATATTTTTGTTTTAACCCTTTAAAATTTGCACATAGCTCTTTAGATTCAATACCCTATGTAGATTCAATAGATTATATAGAATATTGGATTATAAGAATCTTAAATTCAACACTGTATATAGATTCAATATCATATATAGTCCTAACTCCATGCTTATTGATTTCATATCGTCTTCCCAAATTATCATTTCCTTTTTTTTGAGACAGAGTCTCGCCCTGTCTCCCAGGCTGGAGTGCAGTGGCGCTGTCTTGGCTCACTGCAACCTCCACCTCTCAGGTTCAAACAATTCCCATGCCTCAGCCTCCCAAAGCTGGGACTACAGGTGCACGCCACCATGCCCAGCTAATTATTATATTTTTGGGTAGGGATGGGGTTTCACCATATTGGCCAGGCTGGTCTCAAACTCTTGGCCTCAAGGGATCTGCCCACCTCGGCCTCCCAAAGTGTCGGCATGAGCTACTGCGCCCTGCCCCCAAATTAGTTTTTCTGCGTACCTCTGACTGGTAAAATCCTACCTAGTCTTCAGAGTCTGATACACCTACCACTTCTTCCATTAAGCATTTTCCATCCCCACATCAGAGTTTGTCTTTGTAATTATTTCACTTTCAAATAATGTCACATTTATTTTATGGTTACTTGTAAACATGTCTTTCTCTGACCAGACTGTAAGCTCCTTGCTAATGAAGACTATCTTTTGATGATCTCCATATGTTCTCCAACAGTTCCTAGCAGATATCCTGGCATTTAGCAGGTCCCTGGTAAATGTGTATTGAGATAAAATAAAATAAGCATCTGTCTGACCAGATAATAAGTGAAAATGACACCTTATGCATTTCTGAAATCCAGATGATTAAAATTTTCCAATCATAGTTCTTTTGATAACTAATGAGTAAAATTGCAAATTGCCGTAACAAGTAAGTTTTAGGTATCTTATTGGTACACCAAGGAATTGAATATCGATTTCTTTAATTTCATATTTGCCCCTACCATCGTTGTTTTTCCCCCATGGAGCAGTGCTCCTCAATTTGATTACATGAATTCCTTTTTCCAATTTCAGCACTGTATCAAGAACTGCCTCCTGAGATAAAGGAGCGATCCCCTCCTTTAAGCCCTGAGGAAAAAACTAAAATAGAAAAATCTCCAGCCCCTCAAAAGGTAAATGTTTTTAAGCATACGTATTGCATATGTACTTTGATTTTCACTCTCTCTGGATAAAATATTACTTTATTTTTTATGCTTATTATCCTTCATTGTTCACATTATTTTTTATGTCTTGGTACAAACATCATTATGAAACACATAAGGCAAACATTATAGCCATTTTCCAGATAAGGAAACTGAGGAGGCCCAGAGAGGTTAAAGTAGACTCCAAGTCACAGCCTAAGTGATGGGACAAGGACCCAAAGTAGAACTTGTGGCTTTAGGTGTGCTGTTTCTACTCTGCACTTATTTCTTTAACTGTGATACTGACAGTGTCATCAGCCCCACCTGAGAGGTAAACATTTATGCTAGAGCTCACTGGAGTTCACAAAATTAAGAAGTTCTGTCTTTCTGGAGCATTCCTTTTACTTGCAAATAATTTAAAATGTTTTTACGTTAAAATGAATGTGGATGTATTCAGCCAGAGTAGCCAGAGTAATGTCATGTATTTTAGTCTGTGTCATCAGACCCTTCAGGGATATTAATCAGTATTCTTCTGATGTTAGCAGTACTTTGGTAGAAAGGTTTAATAAGCACTGTACTATCATGTATATTGCTTACTAAACTTGTTTTATTATATTAAATTAGCTCTTCCCTTACACTGAATAACCTCACTGCTTCTTGATTCCATGAACCAACATAGATTTTTTTTACAAATACATTTCATGTACATATCATTACAGTGTCAAAATAAAGTTTTTTGACAGTTGAACCTGACGTATATCGTTCAGTCAGTCAGCATGTTTTATTGAATGCCTTCATCCATGCGCTCTATTAATCCCCACTGAAACAGGAGTTTCAGGAGTAGGCAAGGCACTTGCCCTTAAGTTGCTTACAGGCTGGTGCACACACCTGCAAGCAAGCAAGTCCAGTAGACTCTGGTAGAAACTATAATGCAGATATGTACACAGCATATTGGGAACACATACAAAGAAAGCCTCTTAAGTATACCCTGGGGGAGTCCATGAAGAGTTCCCAAGGAGGAAATACTTGACCTGAGGCATCTAGGATGCAAAAATATGTGTTAGGTCAGTGAAGTTAGAAAAAACTTTCCAGCAGAGGGAATAACGTGAGTAAGTTATGGGATGGTATGATTATGTCTGGGCATAAGTTCTAATAGAGAGAAGGACAGGAGAAATCAGGAACCAGGCCACAGAAGAGCGTAGCATACTCTGCTAAAACACTTAAATTTTATACTCCTGATGAAGGGGATCCCCTGAAGGACGTAATTCAGGGAATGACATGAACAGATTTGCATGTTAGAAAGGTCATTCTAGTGCAGCAGAATAGTTGCTGAATTTGAGGTAGCTAAGGACCTAGCACAAGGAAATTAGGTTTCCATGGAAATAAAATACAAAAACCTGAACTAGTGGGGATGGAGGTCAGGGGACATAAGCTGTAATTGACAGGATTTTATGATTGATTGGATTTTATTAGTGAAGTTGGAATCTAGGATTTTGCTAAGGGTCTTAGACAACTGAATAAATAGTGGTGCCATAGAAGTAATGAAATAAATAAGAAAGATTTGGGAAGACAGGGAAAAGGAATCACCATTCCTTGCAGAGTAAGATATGATAAGCTCAGTTTTAGATATCTTAATTTGTTAGTAGTATCTGTAGTGCTCCCAGATAGAAATATTCACTGGGAGCCAGAAATGCAGGATTGGAATTTGAGAGAATGTAGAGCTTCAAAATCAAACGAGAATTAGTGTGTTAGTTCTATTATATCAGTAAGTGGAAGCTTGTAATGAAGGCAGAGCCCAGAAAGTATGTCATAGAGCTATAAGAGGAGAAGGCCAAGGACAGAACCTAATTAAACACTAGTATTAAGGGACAGTCAAAGGAAGAGAAAATTAAGAAAGAATAAAGGAAAAGGAAAAAAAGAAAATAAACAGAAAAAAAGTGCCCTGGAAGCCAGAAGAGGTAGAGAGGTTCAAGAAGAGTATAGTTGGAAACAGCCAGGCAGTTAGGTTGTCGAAGCATTTGGTCATCAAGAGGACCCTGGTAGCTTTGTACCAGTATCAATAGAGTGGCAAGGACTGAAGAGCAGAGTAAAGGTGGAATGAGGCCTCAGCATGTGAACTCTCATGGAAGCCATTCTCAAAGTTTCACTTTGAAGAATAAAAAAAGATTCCTCAGTGGCTAAAGGGAGGTCTGGTGTCCATGAATGATTTTTTAAATAATGGACAGATGTAAAATTATATATTAAGGAGACAAAGCCAATAGACAGGTTCAGGTTGAAGATAGATAAAGGACACCAAGGACACAGTGGATCTTGGAGGAAGCAGGAAGTACTTTATTGGAAAGACAGGTTGACAGATCAGTCTTGCTCCAAGCAGAGGGTTCTCAAGTGAGAGTGATTGTGCCTTCCAGGAGTCATTTAGCAATGTTTGGAGATGGTTTTTGTTTTCTCAACTACAAGGTGGGGGATAATACTGGTGGGCAGAGGTCATGGATGTTGCTCAGTATCCTAGAATGCAGAGGACAGCTCCCCTCAACAAAGAATTCTCTGGCCAAAAATGTCAACAGGATGGAGCTTAGAGCAGTGCCCCTCTAAACAGGTAAGTGTGGATAGGGATGCAGATAAGTTAATAAAGGGTTGAAGTCTAGAAATTAAAGATATTTTTATGTTCTCCAAAACAAAAAGCAAGTTCATTTCTAATGCGAGTGACAAAGGAGTGAGATAGGCGCACAAGAAGAATAATAACCATCTGAGTAAGGAAAATAGGGGCTCATTTAGGACCTATAAAAAGATTTCTTAGTAGTTCTGGGAGCTGCTCTTTTGGATACCATAAGAATGGAGGTGGCATAAATCTACAGTTGGATTTTTTTTTCTTCAGTAGTCTCTTCTCAGCATCTAGGGCATAGCAGTAGAGAAGGCAGATTTGGTTTAATATATAATTGGAGTTGTGAATGTGAAAGGAACACAAGAGGTTAAGAGACTTGATAGCATTGGTAAGAATTACCAGAGTGATGCACCATAGAGGATTATCCAGTTGGAAAGGACGTAGAATCAGAAGATTGGCAGAGTTAGAAAGCACATTCTCCTCTACAAGGTTACAGCAAGCTACCGGGGCCCAGGTAGAGGCATAGCGTCACACGGAAAAGGAGTCACCAAGCTAGAACTATAGAGTTCAAGGCCATAAACTCTTTTGCTTATTTAGTATCTCAGATGTCAAGCAGCTCAGGTTATGATAAATTCATAAAGTATGTATAAAAGCTGAAGTGAAATTGAGGAACATGTTATTAGAGTTGAACTGGTCAAGGAACTAGGACCCAGAGTGTTGGACAGGTTGTACTCTTGAACATTAAGATTCCAGGATGATAGCAAGAGTTAGGATGAAGAGGAAACTGATGAACAAAGAGCTGACATCCTTAATTCTTAGGTTAGAACAAAGGTCTCAACTTTGGCTTCACATTGAAATCACCAAACCAGTTAAAAAACTAGATATGGATAACAATCTCCACCCCTTCAAATACATTTAGTTGGTGAAATAGGACGTAGGCAAGAGCAGATTTCAAAAGCTTTCCAGGTAATTTTAATGTGCAGCCAATATTGACAGCCATTGTGTTAGAATGACCACAAGGTCTGCAGATTACAGATGCAAAGATAAGCAGGAGATGTAATAGCCAGGTGTCAGAGCACCCAAGGAAAAGTGCTTTGGCATTGCAATACCCTAAAATCAGCAGTAGGGAACTAAGAGGAGGCCATTGTTAACTCCTGGCTCTCATGGTTCATGAGAGAACCATGAACTATGTGAGAATGAGTAGCCTGTGCTGTAAGGAACTGAAAGAAAAATGGTTTCTTGGTAAAACATCAGTTTCAAATAAGCAAGGATATATGGTGATGGTTGCCTACAACAATGTAAGGACTGTAAGGGATACAGTCAAGAGGATTGGCAGGAATTTGATTATGGGCAAATGTTACAAGTGTAATATTACCCATTGTTTGTAATTCAGCAGCAGATTTAAGAATTTAGGAAAATGCTTGTCTTAGTTGTGTCTGCTGTAACAAATGTAGACTGGGTGGCTTAAATAACAAAATTTTTTTCTCACACTTCTGGAAGCTGGAAAGTTCATGATCAATGTGCTGGCAGATCCAGGGTCTGGTGAAAGTCTCCTCCCTGGTTTGCAACCTCACTTATCCTCACTGGGCAGAGAGCAGAGAGAGGAAGCAAGCTTTTTTATGTCTCTCATTATAAAAGCACCAATACCATTTATGAGGGCTCTGCCCTCAAGACCTAATTACCTCCCAAATACCTCCTAACAACCATCTTGTTGAGAGTTAGGATTTTAACACATGAATTTGGGGGTTACACAAACATGAGGTCCATAACATAAACATAAGGTTAACACAAACATAACACAAACCTGAGGTCTAAATTTACAACATAAAAACCTTTAATGCAGTGGAAGCATTTATAACATTGGTGTACAGAGTTGCTGTGACAGCTAACAATACTTTTCGTCTATATTAAAAACTGTGTGATGCTATGAAAGATACAGTCTTTACTCTTTGTGATTTTTCTCATGTCCCTGACTCTGCAACATGGTAACCTTTGAAACTGAGGTGACCTGACCCACCCCCCTTAGTATGTTTCTATTACCCTTGAGTTAACATTGACTCTGCCAGAGGAAATATAAAGAACTCTGTCAGTGTCTTACCTGTGAAGTTGGTATTGCCCCTTCCTCTTCCTGATGTGCCTGTGTTCTTATGGATAGGGACCTCCTACTTGTTTCCAAAACTTCCCAGTTCTCACTGTCTGTGCAGGTGGACTCACTGCATCATAGTCTTAGTTTAGACTGTAGTTGATTTTTCAAATTTCCTATGACTTTTGCCCCTCATAGAGTGATCTCCATGCTTCAAACATACCTTCATATTCATATTGCAGCAGACCAGTTCTTCAGATACCATCGTCAGTCACCCTTGAGGTCTACTTCAGGCTAATCCCACTGATGCCCAAACCTTAATTCTAATAGATTTAAGGAATTTAGAGTCATGTAAAGGAGTGGCAGAGGATAAAACTCCATTTGGGCAAGGGAGTAGGAATGTTCTCATGGAGGATATGGAACTCAAATTAGGCTTTAAAGCTTAAGATGCGTGGATTTCTTTTGTTGAAGAACATGATTTGATCTTCTCTATCTGAATCCACGTGTTAGAGTAGAATCCTGCATATATTTTTTTCCCTTAGGAATGTGCTATGTGTGTAAGACAGTATTTTACTTCCCAGTGAGAGAAGGTATAACAAATGATCTATGTTTATGTAAAAAGAAGCCCCTAAGAAATATAATGTTGCCTCGAGTAATTAAAATGATTTGAGTGCACTCTGAGTCATGGAACTAACAGCCAACTTTTGAGAAACGTGTAACTGAGCTTCTTAGCACCTGGCTAGTTGCATTTCTTAAATTTAGCTCCTTTACTAAAATATATATGGTTTGATTTTATCAAGACCTTACCTTATAAACCTCCCACAGAGTCTATCAGATATTTAATTTCATGTTCAAGTCTTATTATTATTATCACATTTTTTTTAAAGAAAGAACATGAAAAGTAGTCTCCGATAAAGTGACTAAAATTGTGGGGCATTTCTAAGTTCATAGAATTACAGAACTAGTGACATGGAAAGGACCTTAGAGAACATCCTTGGTGATTCTGATCAACTCCTTCATTCTACAGGAAATTGAGATCCGGGAAGCTATAAGAAGTTCGTTTAAAATGATGCTGCTAATTAGGAGCATGGCCTCCATATTCTCAGGCCAGTGCCCATTTTCCTCCACCACCTAGTTAGCAACACACACATACAGTTGGTACCTGCACAGTTAGCCAGGTTCTGTATCACACGGTTTTTTACATCCCTGGTTGTTTTTTGGTTTGTTTGTTTTTGTTTTCTTTGTTTGGTTGCTTGGTTGGTTGGTTGGTTTTTGTTGTTGTTGTTGTTGTTGTTTTGAAACAGTCTCACTCTATTGCCAAGCTGAAGTACAGTGGTGAGATCTCAGCTCACTGCAACCTCCACCTCCCAAGTTCAAGCAATTCTCATGCCTCAGCCTCCCAAGTAGCTGAGATTACAGGCGTGCACCACCATGCCTGGCTAATTTTTGTATTTTTAAGTAGAGACAGGGTTTTGCTAGTTTGGCCAGGCTGGCCTCGAACTCCTGACCTCAAATGATCCGCCTGCCTCAGCCTCCCAAACTGCTGGGATTATAGGCATGAGCCACCGTGCCCAGCCCACATCCCTGTTTGGTGTTTGTTTCATTGTACCCTTCTTCATGTGTAAGTTTTAAGAATTGTACTCTATATTTTTAATGAAAAAAGGAAACAAACCTCAATCATTTTCTTTCCTTTTTAAAATTATTTCTTTTCAAGCTATAGAATAAGAAGCAAAATTATACCTCTTAATAGCTTGGCAGCTGCTGCATCTTACATGTTCTTCCAAGTGGAACACACCTGCTCTGTTGCTAATTGTGCCAGGTACCTTCCAGCATTTCATCTGGTTCATTGAAATGTTAGTGGGTGATGGCAGCATTTGTTGCTGGCTCTTTACTGGAGGAGGAGGGGACGAGATGAGTTAATCATCCCGAAACAAATCAGTAACAACTTATACCACAGGGGAGTGGGAGCAGGAAAATGTTTTCCTCCAAGTTCATTCCAGAACATTTTTACCAAGGTGTGCTACAAATTGCATCTAACAGAAAAGAGAATATAAGTATTATCAGGAAGGAGAGAAACTCAGAAGCTTTGAAAACGAGTAGTGCTGACAAACTTTGTTCTATTTTTTGTGTTTTGGACTTTTTTTGCTTTTTAGCCTTTTTATTTTTGCTAGCCTAAGCATTAACCTTTATGATCCATTTATTTGGGGAGGAAAGTTATTACTAAAATTTTTTTTAATTACTAGAGTCGTTCTTCTATAAAAAATAACATGTTCATAGTTTTAAAATTTTAACCAGTAAAGGATAGTATAAAACGAAAAATGAGTCTTCTGTCCTGCTAATATTTATGCTCATTCTGTTTCTTACATATGCTTACAAAAATGTTCTTGCATATATAAATACACGTCTTTGTCTATTTTTTATGTTTATGAAACTAGGATCATACTTAAGATTCTGCTTTTTCTTTTTTCAATATATCTTTGACATCTTTTTTTCTTTTTTTTGAGGCGGGGTCTTGCCCTGTCACCCAGGTTGGAGTGCAGTGATGGGATTCCAACTCACTGCAACCTCTGCCTTCCCAGTTCAAGTGATTCTCCTGCCTCAGTCTCCCGAGTGGCTTGGACTACAGGTGTGGGCCACCACGCCCTGCTAATGTTTGTACTTTTAGTAGAGATGGGGTTTCACCATGCTGGCCAGGCTGATCTCAAACTCCTAGCCTCAAGTGATCTGCGCGCCTCAGCCTCCCAAAGTGCTGCGATGACAAGTGTGAGCCACCACTCCTGGCCTCTTTTCTTATTAGCAGAGACAATCCTATTTTTTAACCATTTTTAGGTACCAAAATACCCAGTTTTCTTTTTTTAATTCCTAAAATCTGTTTTTTTAATTCCTGAAAATGCTGTTTTCTTTTTTCTTTATTTCTAAAAAACAAAACCCAAAGTAGGAAAGTACTATTTACCTTCTATTAGTGTTTCAACATTAATACAGTCAAGTATGTTTTTATATAAATGCTAGATGTACAGTAATAAGTATGCACAGAAATGTTAGATTATTTTTGAAGATGTGGAGAAACTACTGTTATTTTTGCTTATATTCTTCTCTAAAAATTCACTAAATGAATAACAGTTATTGGTTTTGCTATTCAAGATAATTATAAAAATATCTATTATGGCTAATCTTCACATGAGCAGAGGAATGTCTTAATAATTTTCATTATTTTATTAAGCATGTAGAGTCAATAAGAGCATGCTGGCTTAATTCCAAAGGACAGACTATTCTAAACCAAAGTGTACACTCTGGTTATTTTCAGGAACAGCTGCTTTCTTGCCTAGTTCAAAACAAGAACAGAGAACCCAAAAGCATTAGATAACTTCATGGTAGTTCCTCTTCCAGCCAAACACACATACACGCAAAATTTTACATTGGTAAATCTGTCAGCCTCTCAGAAAAATGGTAGGCAATAAATATATTGCCCTCAATGTGCATGTGTTTTTCTTAGTCTTCAAAGTATCTAATAATAGTGCTGTATAACACTATTTTCAAATATCACTTTATAGAGAAAATTTTTTTCCATTTACTGATCCCTGTACCAGGAATGAATCTGAATTATTGTTAATCATAGGAATAATATGATTTATTATTATATTAAGTCCAACAACAAATTTATAATAGACAGTGCAGATTTTTGTTATGGTGAAACAGGTTTTCCAAATAGCCAGTAGTTAGTTAATATACACTAAATCATTGGAAATATGGTCATAATTGTTGCTTCTTTTCTATTGCTAAAGAATAATATCAATTTGTATTTTTTTACTTTAGTAATTCTGTTCAAAGAAAATACAGTGATTTATTTCTATTATATTTAATAAAATTAATTTATGCTTGGATTTGCTTTAAACTTTTTGTAATATTTGAAGTTTTCTTACTTTATCTGAAGAGAACTGAATCAAAACTAACTTTGTATATATCAAGGATAGTGATGAAACTGACCTGAAGCCTTACCTTATAAGTAAGTTAAAACTAACATGCGGGCGGGCGCGGTGGCTCACGTCTGTAATCCCAGCACTTTGGGAGGCCAAGGCAGGTGGATCACCTGAGGTCGGGAGTTCGAGACCAACCTGACCAACATGGAGAAACCCCCGTCTCTACTAAAAATACAAAATTAGCTGGGTGTGGTGGCTCATGCCTGTAATCCCAGCTACTCGGAGGCTGAGGCAGGAGAATCACTTGATCTCAGGAGGCATAGGTTGCAGTGAGCTGAGATCACGCCACTGCACTCCTGGCTGGGCAACAAGAGTGAAACTCCGTCTCAAAAAAAAAAATCTAAAGTGCTTATTTGTGTCCCATGAAGAATTTCAATGCAGATAGCACTAATATGTTTTTTCTTTCCCCATAATTTGTTTCAATAACTTATAACACCTATTTTGAGAAAAAAGTATTAATTTCATATAAATGTTATTTACATTTGAATAATATGTGTTATTCTGGAGTCTAGAGAGATAAGTGTCCCATAAAGAAGGTGGGTGGTATCCCAGTGATGTAACAGCAAAGCCTGTGTGAGTTACCTTTACCTCACACCCATAGATTCCGCTCCCAACAACAGAGTCCTGAAATGACCTACGCAGAGGAATCTCAAAGCCTCAAGAAATTAATAGGGACTCTCTCCTACTCCGAAAGGAACTTATAAGGCCTTTATTCTCTTGAAGGTCTGGCAACTTGTTTGACTGCTTCTTTTCCACCTATGCCTCTGCCATTGTATTTGATATATGTACCTCAGCCCCTACTGTGTCTCTTCTCCCACAACAGCCCTGTTTCTTGCCACTTTGGGCAAATGCTCTCCATATTTCCAGGACCCTCTTAACTCTCTTCAAGGTGAGACCCTGCAGGCTGCTTATCTTCTCAGTTTATCCAGCCTGAAGGCAGGACCTAGATAATTGCCAGTGGTTCTGAAATGAAAGGAACGTGAGAGAATCCCCCTGTAGTTTAACTTCAAAACAAGGTTTAGGGAATGTGTCATTTCCTCGATATCTTCCTAAATTCTCGTTAATTAAAAGTTTCACAGAATAACCTAGGGATGAATTGCTTTTCTGTTTAGCAACCCACTCCTTATTTAGCTGATTTGAGTCTCTGAGCTTAGTCTCTGCCACATCTCATTTTCTTACACAGATCTTCCATTAAATGTTAGTTTAGAGAATACTATAAATTCTCAAATTCTAAGGCTTGTTTTTATCAGGTAACATATTTGCTCTTCATGATGTTTTTTCAAAGGTTCAGCAGGGCACAGTGGCTCATGCTTTTAATCCCAGCATTTTGGGAGGCCAGGGTGGATGGATCGCTTGAGCTCAGGAGTTCGAGACCAGCCTGGGCAACATGGTGAAACCCCATCTCTATAAAACGTACAAAAATTATCCAGGCATGGTAGTGTGCATCTGTAGTCCCAGCTGCTTGGGAGGCTGAGGTGGGAGGATCGCTTCAGCCTGAGAGGATGAGGCTGCAGTGAACAGTGATCGTGCTACTGCACTCAAGTCTGGGCAACAGATCAAGACTCTGTGTCACAAAAAAAAAAGTGGAGGATTAACCTAAATATCAGTAACATCCCTCTAAAAGTCTGTTACAGATCTAAAATGTGAAAGATGTTATTGAGAGAACTTCCCACCAATCATTTCTAGTCATAAATTGTCCTTTAGACAGTGGCCAAATTGACTAGTATCAGTCGTTGTGTCTTCTGACTTGACAAGCAGCATGACCTTTTTTTGGAAGTTCTCCGTCACCCTAACTCTGCTGTCCTCTTGTTTTGTCAACCATTCTATTCCAGGGTTTCTCAACCTCGGCACTGTTGGCATTTGGGGCTGTATAATTCTTTGTTGTTGGGAATATGCTGTGCATTATAACATGGTTAGTGCCATTGTTGGCCTCTGTCCACTAGATGCACCTCTTCCCATTTGTGACAATCAAAAATGTCTTTCAGACACGGCCAGATTTCCCCAGGGGTCAAAATCACCCCTCACTCTCCAGTTGAGAACCACTGCTATATTTTAATTTTTATGTATAATATATATAAATTACAATATAAATATTGTAATTAAAGGAAAAAACACTTATAAGTATTAAAGGAATTACATATTATAAATATTGTAATTAAAGGAAAAAACACTTATAAGTAAAATAAAAAGCTTTTCATTTTAAGATCCTGTAATGAAATTTTGCTTACATTATTCCATTAACTGCCAGTATATGAGTAGTTGTATATGAGCTGTAGACTACCCTACTTAAAAACAAGCTGTAGACTACCCTACTTAAAAACAAGAATTTTACATAAAGATTATATCCAGCTTTGTGAGACTCAAAGTGATGAGTATATATAAAATGTCTAATAATTAAATTTAGATATCTATTGACTAATGTTAATTTCCTTTGCTTCAGAAGTTAACCATATGCTAATCTTTTCATAAACTATGGAAAATCAACTGTATGCTATTATTTTTATAATTACTTAGCAATCACAATAATGGGTCATATTGGTCTCTCATTTTAATATGGTTCCCCTTTAGGTACATAAAAAGGGAAGAACTTTTTCTTATTTAAGTGTGTCTTTTATTCAGACAAGCCATGCATACAATAAAAGATGTTTCAACATGTTGGAACAAATTTGCTTTTATTACCCTTTTATTTGAATTTTTTTGTACTTAATGAATCTGTTCTCTTTTTACCTCTCTTACCGCTTCCCCATTGCTATAGGCGTTTTTAAGCAGCCACCTCTTACACACCACTATATTTGGGTGACCTGGTTTGGGAAGAACTATTCCCTAGTGATAAGAGATTAGGAAATAGTTTAGTCCCAAAAGAGGAAGTGGGTAACCCAAATGACCCTTCAGTTTGCAGGAATTCTAAGAAAGGGAGTGCATTCTGGTGCTTCTTGCTTCCGTGGTTGTCTGCAATCAGTTTTCATTCTTCTCAAACCGGACCTCTCAGACCACTAGGAAATAAAAGCAAGATTATTTAGCAATATGATGCCAGATGCATCAGTAGCACTTGGAGTGTTTCACTTGTCTCACCAATCCCCAGGCCTGGTGGGGGGACATTTAGTTGTCCATTTCTTTCACTAGTGCCCAGGATTGGTGGGGGCACAACAAGTTGCCCATTTTTGTCACTTCTACTCTGGTATTTAACCATAGCTTTTGTAAAAATTATAGTATTGTATTGACACTGTCTCTTCATGAGATTTGTGATTACTTTCCTCAGCGAGGCCCGTGGTCTTGGTCATCTTTTTTGTTCTTCCCTACTGATTCTACCCCATTCTCTACAGCAGCAGGTCAGAAAAGAATGTCCACGTTTCTCACTCAAGCTGCTGATTTCTTACTCCAAGTTGACTTGGTCTTCTGCTTTCTTGAAGAGAGGCCATATAATATGAATCCCCTCATGTTTTCATCCCTACTTTCTCTATATTTCTGTAATTTTACCCTCCTGCAGCTGTTTTCGGGTATCAGAGAAGGAACTGCTTTTCCTTTCTATGGCAGACCTCTCCAGTTGTGCTTTTGGTCATTTTCCTTTCTCACATTCTTCTGGTCCTTATTCAATCAGTGATCCCCATCCCCACTCACCTACCAGCATTGGCATTTTTATTTATTCGTTTAACACATACTTTGAGTGCCTGCTGGTTTTCTGTGCACTGTAGTAGAAGACAGTCTGGATGGTATAATGGTCAATAAAACAAAAATAGTCCTTGCACTTATGGAACTTACAGTCTAACAGGTGAAAGTAACTTTAATCAGAGAGTCACAAAATGAAACATAAAAGCAATAAAAGGACAGTGAAGGGAAACTATGAGACCATGTGGTGAGAAGTGGATGAATTAGGTTTTAAGGGGAGCTGGGTGGGTGGGAGGATTCGTTTGAGGCATTAGAAACAGCATGTGCAAAAGCCTACTGTGGCCAGAAATGTTTCATCATGGCTGCAGCTTAGGATGCAAGGTTGAAAGCAGAAAAAGCTAGACCTGAACAAGTGGACAGGATTGAGGAGGTCCTTGGCTGGCATGTTAAGGAGGTGAATTTTATCCTGAAGGTAGTAAGGAGCCATCAAAGTATTTAAAGCAAGGGGATGACATGATCATATTGGTTGTTTCAAAAGCTCCTTCTAGAAGCTCTGAAAGACTGGGAAAAGCCTACTGAAAGAAATAAGACCAGAAGGGGCTGTTGCAATAATTCAAGCCAAAAATAATAAGGAGCTAGGAATTGGTGACTAAATCCATGTGAAGGAAAAGAAATCTGACTTTCTAATTGAAACATCTCAGTGTTTAAGAATGTAGGAAGGACTTCAATTTGAGACATGTAAAGTTCATAGCACCTGCAACAAACAATTGCAGATACCTTGCAGACATCTATGAGGCTCAAGAGAGATTTGCTGAAAACTCATATTTGCAAGATAGTTTTGATTAAAATTTATGAATCCAAGTATGTTTTCAGAAAAATTGCTATATTTAAACTTGCTTTGCTGAAAACTAACCATTGCTAAGTTGTTACATTCTGAAGAAAACTTGATATCTGAATCCACGGGAATAGAGGAGTGTCAAGAATGAAAATGACAAAGGGTAGAAGACAGGGCCTTAAGGAATGCCATTTTTTTTTAGAGTGAATTGAAGGGAATGAACTTGGGAAGGATATTTCTGTGTAACAGCCACTGCCTGGTATATAGCCTTCTGGTCTCTGCTGATAACAGTATCCATTCTCCCATTCTTCAGTCTTCATTGCACCTTTTACCTGCCTCCTGAAGATACTTTCCTAAAATAGAAAACAAATCATGTGACTTACCAGTGCATAAATCTTAGTTGGCTCCATATTTGTCTATAAAGTCCAAATCTCGTAAGTTTTTATCTAGGTCTTACCCCTCAAAGGTTAAATAGATGTTCTCACCTATTTTGCCTTATCTTCCAAAACACCCTCCTAATTATGCTGCCCCACAGATAAGTATTTGTTATTATTTTTAATTGGCGCAATTAGTATCCAAAACTACAAACCGTGATCAGGATGGTCTTCACTTTTTGGAGATGGAATCTCGCTCTGTCTCACAGGTTGGAGTGCCGTGGCACAATCTTGACTCACTGCAACCTCCGCCTCCTGGGTTCAAGCAATTCTCCTACCTCAGCCTCCCGAGTAACTGGGATTACAGGTGCCCGCCACCACACCCGGCTAATTTTTGCATTTTTAGTAGAGACCAGGGTTTCACTATGTTGGCCAGGCTGGTCTTGGACTCCTGACCTTGTGATCTGCCTGCCTTGGCCTCCCAAAGTGCTGGGATTACAGGTGTGAGCCACCACACCCGGCAGTCTTCACTTTTTGTTACAGTATGCTTCTAGAAACTGCATCTTAATACAGAAGAATTTTTTCCCTTAAGGAAGAGCATTATAATTGGAGGATTTAACATCAAGTAAACCAGATACATTATCAGTAATTCTGAAATCAGGCCGGGCCCAGTGGCTCATGCCCCTAATTCTAGCACTTTGGGAAGCTGGGGCAGGAGGATTGCTTGAGGCCAGGAGTTTAAGGCTAACCTGGACAATATAGTGAAACCTCATCTCTACTAAAAAATCAAAAAAATTAGACATGATGGCATACACCTGTAGTCCCAGCTACTCAAGAGACTGAGGCCACAGGTTGGCCTGAGCCCACGGGTTGGCCTGAGCCCAGGAGGTCAAGGCCATAGTGAGCTATGATCATGCCACTGCACTCCAGCCTGAGTGACAGAGCGAGATCCTGTCTCAAATTAGAAAGTAAGTGAATAAACAAATATATACATACATACATTCTAAAGTCAAAGAAAACTTCAAACTTATGTGAATATTTAAAATCCTAAAATTGTGCTCCTGGAAACAGAGTTGTAGCAATAAAAGAAACCTTTCTAGTCTTGTTTAGAGCTTGTATACTCCAGTAGTTTGTAAACTGTCATTTACAGAGCCGTATTCCTCAGGGATCTGGGGGCATAGGGTTGGGAAGCAGGGGGTGCCAGGCCATGCAAACCTAGTTTCGCCCAGAGTAATTCTTCTTTCACATATTTATACATGCACCTTTTGAATAAAATTGTATTGAAAATAGTTTTGCCATTAAATCAGTTTGAAAAACACTAGTATAACCTTCAGACTACTTCTATAACCTTGGTAACTCTGGGCCTCCAATTCCTGGTCTGTAAAATAAGAGAATGGTGCTATGATGCTTATGTTTTTATTTTGAACCCTCACCTACTTTCAAGTGAAAAAAAAAAAAGACCCCAAGAGAGGCTAAGCGGTTTACCCAGGCCACACAGAGTTAATGACAGAACCAAGACAAGAATTGAACCACCAACTTTAGTTGTTTTTCCTCTCTCGCATCCTTTTTTTAAAAACTCCTACAAAGTAGATATAAACAAACTATGAAATTATATGGAAAAGGTATATCTATCATGAGGTATATAAGCCGCATGTAAAAATAGAACTATACTGTATCATAAATTTGCCTTATTTAAATCTCGTGTGCTAGATGTAACATACATTAATTGAACATTAACCTAATTTTATATTCATTCTTCAAGTTTATAAAAATATTTGGGGGAATTGTTTGCATAGCCCCTTTCTCTTTTGCAAAGCTATCTATGAGTTGTTTTCTTCCTTATAAATTTCCACATAATCAGTGGAAGCATTTAATCATTCCATTAATCATTTATTTTATGTTAACTATCATTGCATTTAAATTTAAAAGCATCACTAACAAGTTGTGAGGGTTTGGAAAGCACAAGTCTCTAGATTCTGGTCCTTTCACTCGTCACTTTTGCTTTGCTCGTTTTTCCTCGCTTCATCCCCTCCTCTCTATATCAGTGATATCCATGAAGAGGAAACAAAGTCATAAAACAACTTTCTAACAAGTGTGTGTGGAAAGAAGGGCAGTCATGTTCTTTGGCCTTGTCGATGGTGGGGGGTATTTGCGGGCTGATTGAACACCAGCCTTGGGGGCTTTTTTGTTTAAAGGTAAAATAAAACAAAACAGCTCACAGAGACACCTCCTTCTTCCCCCTGCTTCTGCCTCCATGAGTAACTACCTATATGACGTGCTGCTGCTGAGACCAAGGAATGAGTGAGTAAAGGTGTTTAGAAGTCAAATATTGGTCCTAGTTAAGTAAGTGTCCTTTTCAAGTAAGTGGTAAACTTTGTAATGTGGACCCCCTTTTAACTTAGGAGTCATATAATTTGAACACAGGCTAAGCTGCCTCTGCATCATTAAAAAGGATTTGGGTATGCCAGTGATAGGAATACACAGTAGAAAAGATGGCAGGGACCATGTTTAACATACCTAAGAGAAACTTTCTGAGGATATCACAGCATCCATTTCACATGAACAGACTTAGCAGAATTGGCAAGACCTGCACATGGCAACATATTATTCATTTTTCAGGATAACAAAAAATAATTAAAAGTAACACTGCCTTAACACTGGTATATAGTTCAGTATGACTTCTCTCCCCTCAACCTCTGGAATAGGTTCAGATTGATGAGAATTTCTGATTAGAGCCCTTAATGTTGAGTTTTTTGAAAAGTTTTATCAAGTTTCATATATACCTATATTGATGGTAAGTTGCTGGTCTTGCCATGGGCAAAGAGAGAAAAATGATACTGTGACCTTGTAAAGAATAGCTGGACATGGAGGCGCACACCTGTAATCCCAGCAACTCAGAAGGCTGAGGCGGGAGGATTGCTTGAGCCCAGGAGTTCAAGGCTGCAGTGAGCTACGATCATGCCACTGTACACTGTACATGCCACTGTACAGCCTGAGCAGCAAAGCATGACCCAATCTCTTAAAAAAAAGAAAAGAATAAAACATTTCACATTTAATTTGATTGCTGTGTTTAGAATTTATTTCACAAGTCTGGAAAGAAACAGGATAATTTCTGTTATGATGGTGCTTTCTGAGGTTTTGATGATTTTCTTTGCTTATTGCTCTATTGGATGAGGGCAGTCTGAATTAGTAGTTGAATCTGAAATTTCCCGTGTGTATGTACTTTTTTCCCAAACACGTTTTAACTGAGTCAGAGCAATTCCACTGGTGGAGAAAAATTAAGATGCCATGGGTTCTTTTGTTGTTCTACCAAATGGGTCACCTGTTGCAACACTCACCTTTCACCACAAAGTCTCCTTGCTCTTTAATTCTTGTTTTTATTATGCTTGACTTAAAGCTCTACAGCTAGCAGTAATAATCATATAATTATGGTCCAGAAAAGCATAATATCCTCTTGAAATCTGTAAGAAAAGTAATGCTTGTTTAAAGATAGTGCCAAATCTTGCTGAAGAATGATCTTGCAGAAATCTGATTGTGAAGAAGGAAATCTAAAAAGGCCAAACAGGCTTCAGTAGAGATAACACCAGGAAAGCAGTTACTCAAACAAGACTGAAAGAGAAGGTTGTATTCCTTTTCTTTCATTTCATTTTGTTTTTATGTTTTCTGGATTACTGAAATAATTAGGAACATATGGTATATCTGTTTCATTTGTATATTATTGAACTTCAACATAGTAACAATTTGTATTTTCTTTGTGAGTGTTAAACGAATCCTTTCCATAATGTGATTATCTCTAAAAAAAATTGCAATTCATTTTATAGCAACATTAGGTTGATTTATAGATTATATATCATATCAAACTCAATTTCCCACAGTATACTTTAATATGAAGTTAATGTTTCAGATTCTAAAGGAAGTATCCAATGCTCAGGGTATAATTTGGTACCCTTGAAAGTGCTTATTGTTTTTCTCACGAAGGTGCCATTAATAAAACAAGATATACTGAACACATTTTGTAGATTTAAAGAGCTTTGAAATTCAAACTCTTGCATACAGATCAATGCGTATTACTATGAAAATATACTATAAAGAATATGAAGGAAAGATGCAGGCTAAAAGATATATTTAGAGCTTAAGTAATATACCACATTGTATTGGGAGATTAATTTAAACTGATTCACAACTGATTTTTTTTTTTTTTTTTTTTTTTTTTTTTTTTTGGTCACATACCTGAAAGCTGACTTTACTTATAAAGAGTGTTTAAACTCTCTGGAGAACTACTTCCTTGGTTTTTCATGGGAGCAAATATATTGTCCTGATAGACAATATATGTTCAGGACAGGCATAGATATTCCTGTTCAGAACAGGCATATTCTCTCCCCATTCAGGAAGTTGGTGGGTTTTCAGCATGTGAATATTGACTGTGTTGTCTTTTCTCATTTTTTACTTACTACTTGTTTTTCCTCTTCTTCCACAGCAATCAATCAATAAGAACAAGTCCCAGGACTTCAGACTAGGCTCAGAATCTATGACACAGTAAGCAACTTCTTCAAAATAATTTGCAGTGATAAATGGTTGGGGTTTTCTTTTAAGGATAATTTCTCCATTTCTTATTTTTATAACATTATCAAACTATAAGTTAAATTTCAGATAGTTGCTTTTAAAGGAGTTTAGCTTGCTTACGATTTTTTTTTCTTTTTTTTTTTTTTGGAGACAGAGTCTTGCTGTGTCACCCAGGCTGGAGTGCCGTGGCACAATCTCAGCTCACTGCAAACTCCACCTCCTGGGCTCAAGCAATTCTCCTGCCTCAGCCTCCCAAGTAGCTGGGATTACAGGCACACACCTCCGCACCCAGCTAATTTTTGTATTTTTAGTAGAGACGGTTTCACCATGTTGGCCAGGCTGGTCTTGAACTCCTGACCTCAGGTGATACACCTGCCTCGGCCTCCCAAAGTACTGGAATTACAGGCATGAGCCACCGTGCCCGGCTGTTTAAACGATGAATATTTTAATAGTTGGACTCTGAGAATGTGTATTATTACAAAGTTATAAGAAATCCTATTAAACTAGTATCACACAAAACTTTAGAGGACCTATTTTGTCATTTATTTTTATTTGAGTACTATTTTGAAATAACATTAACTGAAAACAAGTGAATGATGTGTTAAAAGTAAAATTATGAATGCTTTTTTGAAGCATTAAGAAAAAAGCTAATAAGCAGAACATTGTCATTATATATTTTCTATAAATGCCTAATGTATTCGGGTAATTTATTTTGAAGTATTTATTTTAAAAGAACTCTGGAAAGTTTTTATATTTTTAATTAGTACTTGCTGTGTCACTTAATGTACCCATCAAAAGTCACTCTTTTGCCTCAAAAAAAAATTTTACATCAAAACATTCCCAAAATATTTCTCAATTTTTATCATTTTCAGTTATCTTTTGGACCTAACATTATGTCCAAACTTTATATTCAAATTACATTACTAACAAAATATAACGGAAGTGTGACAGCATTGAACAGCTTAGCTATCATACCCTCCCATCCCATCACCACCACCCCCACGTACATTGCTGGGTGCTAGCTTACTCACACATGCACACAGACAATCCCTGCTGAGCTTCCTTGGGGAAAATATTTGTTCAAGTTAACCCTGCTATATGCTTTGGCAATTTGAAGAATAATATGTCTCTTCCAGTACAAAAATTCTGATTCAGATGACAGTTATTTACAGGAATTGTCTAATAAAATCATGCAGCATTTAACAAGACAGTATTTCATTGTACAGATGAAAGACAAATGTAATTTTTAAGAGTCACAGAATCATGATCTAGAAGATACCTTAGAAATTCTTTCTATAATCTCTCCAGGTTTTATAGTTTCTTGTTTTACTGTTATCAGTCAGATATGTTTTTAGTTCCAGTCTCTGGACATTTAAAATTTTACATAATAGTAGATAAACAGTCACTGACCCTAAGGAGCGTATACTCAACAACAAAATACACTAGAAACAATAAGCACAGACTGTTTCAACAACCAAAAAAAAATGACCATGTTTAACACATCATGGGAACAGTGCTCTTGGTGTCTTTGAACATATTTCATAAAAATTTTTAGAACTTTTTACTTAATATTACGCAAATGAAAAAATGTCTCCTACATACTCCTCACTCGGTCTACATTTCATACCAGTTTTCACGAGATACAGAGATCCATGTCATGCCCTCCAGATTAAAGTTCAATAAAACCTCACAAACATCTCAGCTTCTAAAGGATGTCAGTATAGCTCAGCTTCTCTTTTTGAAGATGCTTCTGAAAATAAAAATTTTCATGAGAAGTTCAGATATGTCTAAATGCCCAAGTTCATCTAAAGCTTTTGGACTTTCCCTACTTACAATTTCTTAGAAGTAAGGATGAATTAAGATAGATTTCTCATGACTTGAAAACTGTAGGCGAGTTGATGGTGGAAACACTAGAGCCCAGCACGTACAAAGAAGTCATTTCTTTGATTTACCTAAATGAGTTTCTTGTACCCAAGTAAATGGACAGAGGCTAATTTTTTGTTTCTTTGCAGCCCTGCCTTTCAGTTTGTAACTTTTGCTTATTAGTTGGTTGACCAATATATGTAAATGAGCCACATAGACAGCCTCTTATTTCTTTCCACTTGAATTTCTTGTCTTGTTTTTTTGTTTTTTGTTTTTTTTGAGAAATGTCAGTCACTTCTGTGCAAGCAATTTATACACATTTTAGTAAAGTTACATTCTCTTTTTTAAGGTATCTAGAAGAAACTTCTACTGGTTAATTTAACAAAAGTATTTTCCTGAAAATCTTAAACTTCTACATTTTGTACTGCATGCTCTGTGATGTTCTTCATATATTATCTGCTGCCTAAGTCAGAGTTGATAATGAGGCTGCTATAAATATGCTGTCATCCTTAACAAGTAGTATTAATGTTCCATAGTTAACTAATATAGCCTGTATTGAATTTGTTGGGTTTTTTTTAACATAGCAACCTTTATTTCATTAACAGCTTTGTTCAGAGAGAGGTTAATTCATATAGTTAATCATATTAAAGTCTTTTACTTATAAACCCTGAAATCTGAACTAAATGAATGAAATCTCTTCTTAATATGGTGCGGCTATAAATGTCAATTCCAAGCATCCTGTCACTCCACTGTATATTTTTTTCCATCTTTATAATAACCATTCCAGGCTCTTTCATTTCTCTTTATGAGGAGGTAGTTTATAGTCCACATTTTTTTTTCTAAAATAATCCTGCTACTTGCCACTTTTCTTCTAAATTTTTACTTTTATTATCCGTTTTCTGCCTTTTTTTAACCCTCATCCTACCCCCAATTTCTAAAATTAAAGGCATTTATTGTCATGTGTGTGACCTCACAGTGTGCCCAGCAGTGAGCTAGATGCATTGAGAGATATTAAAGAAGCATTACAGGTCAGATGAGGAAATAGAAATAACAAGCATTTAGAAGGCAACCAATTATATAATTAGGTGCAAAATGATGTGATGCAAAGTGTAATTACAGAAGAGAGCTGAATGAGAAGGCAGGAGGAATATGCATAGCTAGAGAAGGCCTCTAGATAAAGGTAAGGCTTGAGTTTTTGTCTGCCTCGTGGGAGGGCATTTGGATGTGATGTGGGAAAGAACTAGTCTAAAGGAGCATACGGCTATGAAGAGAGGGGAGAGAGTGGGAGGAGACTGACTGATTAGTGTCTTGGAGTTGGGGAATTGCAGTGGGAGAAAAAAACAGGATAGAGATTGTGGCTCTAGAAGAATGCAATGTGAGTGTTTTGAGGGCATCTGATGATTGGAAGGTGGGACTAGGAGACATGTCTTGCTGTATTTGCCCAGCATTTTACATGAGCTTGAGCAAACATTATTTGTCTGTATCAAGAATTTGGTCTTGTCCTAGACCTCGATGCTACTGCCATAAAGAGGAAGGGTTAGGATTAGCCTTTCAAGGTATCAGTAGTTCATTTGTGAGCATCAGTCCAATTGGGAAAATGTGATCATCTGCTCTCTCTTCTAGGTGCTATACTAGGTACTGAAATGCAGTGATGAATGATATGATACACAACTTGTACATTGTGGAAGTGCCCAGTGTGGCAAGGAAGACAGACACGTAATAGTCATTTGCTAAATATAGATTTGCTGAGCACCTACAGTGTCACACACAGTGTTCTAGGCACTGAGGTTACAGCAGTAAACAGATAAAAAATCCCTGCTATAAGGAGCTAACATTTTATTTACCTATATGCAAAATAAGTAAAATGTCTAATTATACCAGATGTGTGCTACAGTATGGAGAAAAATAAAGCATGGGTAGGGGAAAGGAAAGGAGACATGAAGGTTGCAGTTGTAAATCGGAGCATGAGAGAAGGCCTGAGAAAAGTGGAAGGAGGCAGGGAATTGAGTAATGTGAGTATGTAGAAGACAAGTGCAGTGGGCCCTGAAGCAGAAGCATACCTGTTACCCTCAAAGAAAAGTAAGGAAATTAGGCTTTTTAGAGTAGAGTAAGCAAGTGGGAGAGATTGGATAAAATCAGAGACAGTAACAAGACCTTATATACTATTATAAGACTTCTGGCTTTTACACCAAGTGAAGTAGGAAGCCATTAAACACAGGAAGTGACCTAACAATTTAACAGAATCCCTCTGACATTTAAGATAAGAATAGACATTAATGGACAAGGGTTGGATCAGAGAGACCAGTTAAAATAATATTGAAATTATCCAGGTGAGACTTGGTGGTGGTGCCTCGGAAAAAAGTGGGAGCCATGAAGTTAGTGAAAAGAGGTCAGATTTTATGTATGCATATATATTTCTAACTTATAAAGAGATACACTTGATATAAAATAAATCGCGGCCAGGCGCGGTGGCTCACGCCTGTAATCCTAGCACTTTGGGAGGCCAAGGCAAACGGATCATCTGAGGTCAGGAGTTCGAGACCAGCCTGGCCAACATGGTGAAACTTTGTCTCTACTAAAAATACAAAAAATTAGCCAGACATGGTGGCAGGCGCCTAGAATCCCAGCTCCTCAGGAGGCTGAGGCAGGAGAATCGCTTGAACCTGGGAGGTGGAGATTGCAGTGAGCCGAGATCGTGCCACTGCACTCCAGCCCGGGAGGCAGAGTGAGACTCCATCTCAAAAAAATAAAATGAAATAAAATAAAATAAAATAAACGGTTTAAGTTTCGACATGGGTAAATACCCATGAACCATCACCACAATTAAGGTAATGAGCATACCCATCTCTCCAAGACTTCTGATGCTCTTTTGTAATTTTGCCCTCCTACATCTTTCTTCCCTTCCCTGAGCCACATCCCCTGATAATCACTGATCTACTTTCTCTCACTGTCTAGAGTTTTAAATACCACAGTTTGTTTATTCATGTACCTTTGTTGATGGACCTTTGAATCATTTCCACTTTGCGGCTACTACAAATAAAGTTAATGTCAACATTTATGTACAAGTTTTTGTGGCTACTACAAATAAAGCTAATATCAACATTTATATACAAGTCTTTGTATGAACATAGGGGGTTTTTTTGTTTGTTTAACATCATATCACTGAAAGAGGCATTGAAGAAGGTTATGCTTTCATTTTTCTTGGGTGACATCTTGGAGTAGAATGGCTGGATTATATAGTTGGTTTATGCTTAACTTTTTAAGAAACTGCCAAATTGTTTTCCATACGATTGTACCTTTTTACAGTCCTACCAACATGTATGAGTTCTGCTTCCTCACCAATACGTAATATGGTCAGTCCTTCTAATTTAGCCATTCCAATACATGTAGAGATATATCACTGTGGTTTGATTTTGCATATCCCCAACAACTAATGATGTTAAGCATCCTTTGATGTGCTTACCTTCCATGCATACATCTTCCTTGGTGAAATTTCTGTTCAAATCTTTTGCTCATTTGTAATAGGTTATTTGTTTTATTAAATTTTAAGAGTCATTTATATATTCTAAATATGTTCTTTATCAACTATGTGATTTTCAAATATTTTTCCTAATCTGTGTTTTGCCTTTTTATTCTTTTAGCAGTGACGTTTGAAGAGCAAACTGTTTTTTACTTTGTTGAAGTTCCATTTACCAAATTTTTTCTTTTACAAATCATGCTTTAGTATAATATCTAAGAAACCTCTGCCAACCCAAAGCCACTAAAGTTTTCTCTTATATTTTCTTGTAGAAGTTTTATAATTTTTTATTTAAGACTATGAACTGTTTTCAGTTAGTTTGTATGTGTGACGTGATGTGAGTTTTGGATCAGAGTTTATTTATTTTCTTTTTTTTCTTTTTCTTTTTTTTTTTTTTTTTTTTTTTTTGCATTTGGAGATCCTGTTGTTCTAGCATCATTTGTTGAAAAACAACTCTGTCTCAACTGAATGGCCTTTGCACTTTTGCTAAAATCAGCTCTTAATATATATGTGGGTCTGTTTATGGTCTATCTATTATTTTTCTATTTCTCTTTCGGTTTTTTTTTGGGGGGGGTTGTTTGTTTGTTTGTTTGTTTTGAGGCAGAGTCTCCCTTTGTCATCCAGGCTGGAGTGCAATGGTGTGATCTTGGCTCACTGCAACCTCTGCCTCCAGGGTTCAAGCAGTTCTCCTGCCTCAGCCACCCAAGTAGCGTACACCACTACACAAGCTAATGTTGGGTTTTTTGTTTTGTTTTGTTTTGAGATGAAGTCTTGCACTGTCACCCGGGCTGGAGTGCAATGGCACGATCTCGGCTCACTGCAACCTCCGCCTCCCGGGTTCACGTGATTCTCCTGCCCCAGCCTCCTGAGTAGCTGGGATTACAGGTGCACACCACCACACCCAGCTAATTTATTGTATTTTTAGTAGAGATGGGGTTTCACTATGTTGGCCAGGCTGGTCTCAAACTCCTGGCCTCAAGTGATCCACCCGCCTCAGCCTCCCCAAGTGCTGGGATTACAGGTGTGAGCCAAGGCACCCAGCCAATTATTTTTCTATTCCTCTGTCTTTATGCTACTACCACATTATTTTAATTACTGAGTAGTTTTGTAGTATGTCTTGAAATCAGGTAATATTAGTCCTCCAACTTTGTCCTTTTCAAAGTTGGTTTGGCTATTTAATATTTAGGGTTCTTTCCATTTCCACATGAATTTTAGAATTAGCTTATCAATTTCTATAGCATATTCCAATTGATATTGCATTTAATCCAAATACTAATTTGGGGAGAATTGACATTTTAACAATATTCAATCATCTGAGTCATTAACATGATATATCTTTGCATTTATTTACAACTTCTTTAATTTCTCTTGGTAACGATTTTTAGTTTTCAATGTGTAGGTCTTGGACATACAGTGTATAGGTCTTTGGTTGATTTATTCCTACATGTTTCATATGTAAATGGTATTGTTTTTAAGTTTCAATTTACAGGTATTTGTCGCTAGTTTATAGAAATACTACTGATTATTGTATGTTGATCTTGTTTTATGCCAACCTACTAAACTCACTTGTTAGTTGTAATAGCTTTTAGTGGATTCCACGAGATATTCTATGTAGACAGACAATCATGCAAATAAAAGACAGTTTTCTTTCTTCACAATCTGGGCGCCTTTTCTTTCTTTCTTTTTCTTTTTTTTTTTTTTTTTTGCCCTGTTAACACTGGGTAGAACCTCTAATACAATGTTGAATAAAACTAGTCAGAATAGACATTCTTGTCTTGTTCCTGATCATGTGGGAAATGAATAGGAGCATTTGATCTTTTACAATGAAGTATGATGTTATTCTAGGTTTTTTATAAATGCCCTTTATTAGGTAGTTTCCCTTTCCTAAGAGTTTTTGTCAGGAATAGATGTTTGATTTCTCAAACATGTTTTTGCATTAGTTAAGTAATCTATGGTTTTTGTTTTTAAATTTCTTAATATGGTGAGTTACACTGATATTCAAATGTTAAACCAACTTCGCGTTCCTCGGATAAAACCTACTTAGTGGTGTGTTATCCTTTTTATAAAGGATAGCGCTTGTTGAATTTGATGTGCTAAAATTTCCTTTAGAACTTCTTGCATTTTGTTCATAAGAAATATGGGTCTGTAATTTTTTTGTAACATCTTAAGCTGATTTTGATGAGGAGATAATGCTGGCTTCATGGAACAAGTTGGGAAGTATTCCCACCTCTTCAATTTTCTAGAATAGTTTTTGTAGATTTAGTATTACTTCCTCCTTGTGTAATTTCTATTTCTTTATTCATATTCTCTATTTCATGAGACATTGCTCATACATTAGTTCTTTATACATGTTTCCTTTAGTTCTTTGAACACATTTTTAATTACGGATTTTAAGTCTTTGTCTAGTAAGGCCAGTGTCTGGGCTTCCTTGGGAACAGTTCTGTTCATTGCTAGTGGGAATAAACACTGTTCCGGGCCTCAAGTGATTTTCCCAGATGTGTGCACTCATCAGTTCACTGCTGGATACTTGAGGGGGACCTTTTGCAGATCTTCATCGTCTGTGGCTCAGTATCTTGAAAATTGTTGTTTCATGTGTTTTGTTCAGGTTTGTTGTTGTTGTTTTGTTGTTGTTGTTTTAGACAAGAGGTAAATGTGGTTCCTCCTACTCTATCGGGGCTACAAGCAAAGGTCTAGATGTACTATGTATTTTCAAGGTAGCTTTTTGATAGATTGTATATAGATTGTGAGAGATAAAAGAAGAAAGAGGATCACTACAGTCTGATCTTCCTAGAGTGGGCTTTAGTGGTCAGAGAAAGCCAAAGATGAAGACAGAATTTAAGACCATATAGACAAGACAGAGTAAACAAGAAGAATAGGGCCTAGAAGTCAGGAGCTAAGGCACAAAAGTATGGCAGTGCCTGGGATACCCTCAAACCAGCAAGTATCCATGAGGTCTTTTGTGTGTGTGTGTGTGTGTGTGTGTGTGTGTGTGTGTGTGTGTGTGTGTAATTAGCTGCCCAGATATTTACATATTTCACCTAAAAGAAATACAGATTTCTGACTTCTTGAAAATAATCCAGAGTTCTGGACCACAGCTCTACATTCTTTGATGACATCCATCAATGAGCTGAGATAGACTGCCTCCTTTAGATGAGTCATCCATTCTCCAGTTTGCCACAGTCCATTGTATCGTTGTCTCTGCTGTATTATCTTTGGCTTGCTTCCCTTATTCACCTTATCAGTCTAGAATATAGATTCCTTGGAAATAAGGCCAAAAGGGTACACTTCAGAAAGATTAAAATTGTGTGCTATCAGTGCTTTTTTTCAGAACTTAACCTTTCCTTTGTTCTTTTATCATTCTATCTAAATTTACTGTCCTTTCTTCTTTGTAATTTCTGACCTTTTCATTCTCAGTCATCTGACTTCATTTCACTTACTTACACATTTCTTCATTAGTCTGTTCAGGGTGCCACAGAGAATACCACAGACTTCATTGCTTAAACTACAGAAACTTATTTTCACACAGTTCTGGGGGCTAGAAGTCCCAAGATCAAGGTGCCAGCAGGATTGGTTTCCCGTGAGGCCTCTCTTCCTGGCTTGGAGGTGGCTGCCTTCTCGTTGTGTCCTCACATGGCCTCTTCTCTGTGCAAAAAGAGCACGCTCTGGTTTCATCTTTCCGTCTTCTAAGGACTCTAGTCTTATTAGATTAGAACCCCACTCTTCTGACCCCATTTAACCTTACTTATCTCCCTAGAAGCCCCTGTCTCCAAATGCAGTTACATTAGGAGTTCAGGTGTCAACATGTGAATTTTGGGGAAATATCATTTGGTTCACAAGAATCTCTTTTCAGTCCTATTTAATACCTGATTTTGAAATTCTTGTATCTTTTTCAAGCTCCTCTGTGGTGTTTCTCACCATTCCTAGACAACTTAGAAGATACTCTGTTCCATTCTTCAGTTTTCCTTTTTTTTCATTGTTTTTGTGTTTTCTTTCTCCTAATATAAAGTGCATTACTACACACTCATCCACAAAACATTTGTTTTATATTTTGCTATTGCCATTGAATCATTTGGAAAGCTACATTGTTCATTCCACAGATCAGGATGTTACAGCTTTCTTATATATAAATTTCCTTCATTTCTTTTCTTGTCATGAATGAATGTCCTATACTTTTGTGTGTGTGTGTGTGTGTGTGTGTGTGTGTGTGTGTGTGTTTGTGTGTGTTTCCACCTAAGTTGATAGAACTTTCTGATTTTTCCCAGGCATCTAAAATTTTTCTGAGACAGATTAAATTTATTTTATTCTGTAAGTCCACAGATAATAGTTTAAGATTTTGAAATTTATTTTATTCTTGTCCCTTTATCATGGCTAAGAAGGAGCCCAACCAGCCAAAGGTTTGTCTGTTTACGTTATTTTAAGCAATTCCTTGTCTCTCACCCCCGTGTATACTCATTAGTTCTGCCGGATGTTTTTCTCTGTCATATCCTCACATTTATCCCCATTTTTGTTTCCACTGCCACGGCCCTAGATCAAAGCCTCATCTGAGCTTTTAGCTCAGCTCTCTTTTACTGGCTCCTTGTTTCTGATCTTTCCCTCCTATAGTTCTGAAATGAGAAAAGAACAGAGCCATGAGGACCAAGGACACATAATGGATACACGGATGAGGAAGAACAAGCAAGCAGGCAGAAAAGTCACTCTAATAGAGGTAAGGGGAAAACCAGTAGAAAGTTGCGCTATGTTGTCAACAGGAAAAGATTTAGGAAAGCATGGTCAGCAAGGACAAATACCCGAGAGAGGCAAGTAAAATAAGGACTGACAAGTCCCATTTGGGATCTGTAACCGGGAGGCCATTTGCGACCTTGGAGAAGATAGTTTTGATGGAGAAACCTGGAAGCATAAATCAGATTGTCTCCAGCCCAAAGGGAAAAAGACTGTAAGAATAGTCTTATTCTCTTTAGAAGCTGGAATTTAAAGGAAAGAAAAAGCTAGGCAGTAACTAGTGGAAAACACAGGGTATAGACAAGATCTTTATAAAGAGTGGAATGACAAGAATATTTACAAACTGAGAGGAAAGAGCCACTTGAGAAGGAGCCATCTGCGGTGTCGGAGCAGAGTGATAGTCCCTGGGGGCCTAAGGAACTCCAGAGGATTACAGCTCAAGAGTGGGCCACTTTTTCCACCGAGATACGCCAGTGGGAAAATGTGTTTGGATGGTAGGGGTTGGGGTATAGGAAAGGCCTGCCAGAAGGCCTTTTCTCTATTAAGTAGAAGTGAAGTTTCTGTTGAAAGTGAAATGTTACAAAGCTGTTCATGTCCACGTTTATAAATTTGTCATTTTATAGGAACTAGAGTCAAAATTTTCATATTTTTATTTTTCCATTGTAGAAAACTAAAATCTAATTGTACAGAAGCATATAGATGAATAGTTATGTAATCATGGGCTAAGGAATTATTTTTAACCTTGATACCAGAATTGGAAAACATTATAAAACAGATTTTTAAATAATGGAAACTTTAAAATTATGCAGGTCAAAAAGAAAAAAAGTCATAGAATTTTTAAATGAACAATAACCTGGGATGGAAGAGATTTACCCATGGAAGAGTAATACTCTTTTTTTTTGTTGTTTTTTTTTTTTGAGACGTCTTGCTCTGTCACCCAGCCTAGAATGCAGTGGTGCAATCTCAGCTCACTGCAATCTCCACCTCCCGGGTTCAAGTGATTCTCCTGCCTCAGCCTCCCGAGTAGCTGGGACTACAGGCACGTGTCACCACACCCAGCTAATTTTTGTATTTTAATAGAGTCAGGGTTTTGCCATGTTTCCCAGGCTGGTCTTGAACTCCTGACCTCAAGCCATCCACCTGCCTCAGCCTCCCAAAGTGCTGGGATTACAGGTGTGAGCCACCGCACCTGGCCAGGAGTAATACCCTTAACAAATAAAAAGCTCTAAGAGGAGCTTTTTCAACAAGAAAAAAAATACACCAGTAGAAAAACGGGACAAAGATATACACAGGACATTCTTAAAGGATTCTTAAAGGGATAAATATAAATGGCAACAGACATATGAAAAATGTTTACCATCCATTGATCAAATTAATGAAAATTAAAACAATAAAATGAGATGGTATTTTACCCTTTCAAAATGACAAGTTTCAAACTTATGATACATACCTAGTATTGATGAGAAAATGGGATGTGGATTCCCACTTACACTGCTGGTAATGCTATAAGATTGATCCATTCTTTGTGAAGTATAATTAGGTAATATGTTAGGGTTTGTTTTTTTGTTTTGTTTTGTTTTCCAAATGTGCATCTCTTTGACCTGACAGTTCAACTTCAAGGAATCTCTTATAGGAAAGTATTCAAGTATACATGGAGAGATTTAGTTAAAAGGCTACTCCTTCGAGCAGTGTTTTTAAAATAAAGGGTTGATTAAAATATGAAATATTTATATAACAGAATATCATATGGTTATTCATCATATTATGGAAGCATTTTTATGGACATGAAAAGATGTTTATGATTTTTAAGTAAAAAATGATTATAAAATAGTTTATATAATATACATCAAAAGATGAATAATTATCTGAGTAGTAAGATTATGGTAATTTTTTTCTTCTATTTTAACTTTGTGCATTTTCTAATTTATCTACTTACTGTATATTTACTACTTGATCATTTCTTTCAAAATGAATGTAATTTTTAGAAATTTTCTAATACAGCGTGTTGTTTCTACATTTAAAGAAACCAAGGTTTCAAAGTTACAGCTAAAAAGTACCTGAACTAGGAATTAATCTTCTTGCCCCAAGTTCAGGGCTGTTTCTCTTACACATTGCTTTGTATATTAACTCTGATTAGATGGCCAGTGCTTCCAGTCAGGGGCTATTATTTAATACATACTCACATTTTTTTCCTCCCCTGCACTTAGCCTGGTGTCTTGCCACAGAAGTAAACCTTCAGGAAAGATCTATTGGATTGAATGTCTTGTGGGGTAAGGTCCAGGTTTTTTTGTTGTGTTTTGTTTTTTTGAGAGGGAGTCTTGCTGTGTTGCCCAGGCTGGACTGCAATGGTGTGATCTCGGCTCACTGTAACCTCCACCTCCTGGATTCAAGTGATTCTCCTGCCTCAGCCTCCCGAGTAGCTGGGATTACAGGCACCCACCACCACACCTGGCTAATTTTTGTATTTTAGTAGAGATGGGGTTTCACCATGTTGGCCAGGCTGGTCTCGAACTCCTGACCTCAAGTGATCACCCGCCTCAGCCTCCCAAAATGCTGGGATGACAGGCATGAGCCACCATGCCCAGCCACGGCCCAGTATTTTTATGAATCTTATTCCCCAGACATAACATACACACAAACACTAACCTAGTTTCATACTTGTTTTCATAAGCTTGCTAAGAAGAATGTTTCTTTCTCTTTTCATCACAAGAGCCTTTAAAAAGGGCTTTGCTTCGTTACTTTCTTCCTCTGTTAGATTACAGAGATACTTTATGAGAAGATAGAGAAGGAATGGCTTTGCATTTATTCTTGTCTTTTGGTTAGATGTCTTGTCCTCCCTCTTTCAGCACATCCCTGCTGTCTCCTAGCTTTCAGGTCCTTTTGCTGTTAGCATTCATCAAGCCAGTGTGCCACTCTTGATTTTCCTGCCATCGTCAGGAGGGAGCCACCAGTGTCCGAAGGGTGCACATGACCATCTTTATTCTGTCTCTTTTCTCCCTTTTATGGGCCATCTTTGTCATTCTCTATCCAGTGTGTTTCTTCCTCTTCTGAGTCTGAATCATTTCCCTCAAAGATGTTATCTTTGCTGCCTACTTTAGATTTTTCGAGTTGAATTTCTCTTTGGGTTCTTCTCCTGAAGGTCCTTCTGGCTTCTCTGTTTACTTCTCACAGTGCAGTCACCACCTGATTGATTTCACTTGTCCTACATCTTCTGCACGTGCAGGATCCATCTCACTAATTTCCAGCTGTTCTTCTCCCCTCTCCCCCTTCCCTTTTCTGTTTTTCTTCTTCTTTTTTGTCCTCCCACTACCATGAACTCTTCCTCTCACTTTGTTTTGCCTTATTCTTCCTGTAAGATCCTTTACCCTCCTCACTGCCTTTTGCAGAAGTTTATATGTCTCTGTGTGACTTTAGCCCAGCCTTCATTGAAACTACTTTCTTTTCCATTTTTATCAGATCCTAATTTGGTGAAAGTTTTACGTACTTTTTCTGTATATGTACAGGGAGACTTTTTTTGCCCCTAGTGGTATTATACCTTGGCATGTCGTATTCTGTCCCATTTTTATACTCAACTTCATGTGCATTCATGAGCTTCACTAGAACATATTTTTGGGCTTCTATATATGATACAAGCTTACCTGGAGTAGCTCTGTTTAACAAATTTAAAATCAAGAAACATCAAGTGATAAAGAATTTTTGCCCCTCATGTGTAAATGTGTTTTATATGAAAAGATAGTGCGACCATTGATTTAAGATTGGGCCTGTTCCTTAAAGCACAGGTGTCCCCTACACCTCCTGTGCCCCCAGGGAAAGCCCTTCAGGAATGGTTAGCCATTGCCCTTTCTTGCCACAGTGTGCCAGCTGTCACTTTTCTCAGGAGTGGTCGATGGAGTTGACTGCTACCTTAACCAGATTTGCCATCGTTCTGAAACTGCCGTGTGTTTTCTAAGGACAACCAGGTGTTAAGCCTTTCTCTTTAGAAGAAGGACAGTAACCTTTTTGTGTAAGTCCAGAACTTATCAATGCTGTATGAATGATTGCATTAAAAAATGTTAGGTTTAGCCCCACTAGTTTATCTCACACTAGTTGTAGTGCAAATACTACATGTTGTCTAAGGAAGCAACTTCTTGTTTCATCTGCATATTGGTTCTTGATTTTTATGAATTGTATAATTTGTTTTACATCAAAGCCACATCTAGATGCTTATTTGTTACTATCTTGGTCAAAAATGAGACAACCCATTTTTTAATTGATTTGAAAAATGTCATAACCTAAATATATAAAAGTAGGCATAGCCATAGACTAGATGAAAGAATGCTATTTAATAAAATTATCTATATCCTTCCGAATCACTAACCCTGAATATCATCCATGAGGACTTTTTTTCCCATTGAATGAAGAATTTCATATACTCTGATTGCCTGCTCTTCATTTCTGGAAGTTACTTATGGTTTGGAGTTTTTAGTGTCTATATTTGGGGATTTTATTTCTTTCTTGCTTACATTAACCTGTCAATGCAGGAGCAGGCCTTAAACAATTGCCAATGATACAAAAAGATGCTAACAATGTTTGAGAGGCAAACTAGAAGATAGGAAATTAGTATTTTGGTCTTTTTTAGTTGTGTTTGTATGTGTTTGTGTTTTACACAGTGTCCTTTATTACCTGTGCTGTTGCCTGAGCACACTAAGATTTGGTTGTAGTCAGAAGACATTATTCAAGTTTATTTAGTACATTTTGTGTATTTTTCTTTCCAGTAAAGAATTGAAGAAAAGTTAAGAGATGCCCAAATGCACAGAGGTGAAAATGACAAACCAAATGGAATTTCTCTTCAGAGTTCAGAATTTTCAGATACTAAGGAGGAAGAAAGGATCCACTACTTCTTGTTCTTATGAATGACTCTAGAAAAATCAGAATCAAGTTGTGGGTGGAAAAATCAATGTGGCCTTTGAGTTCAGTTGTTATAAACCATTGTGATTGTTGTTGGTCAAAGTATTGGTACTTATATTGTTAGTAATTGCATCATAATTACATTACCAGTGTTGGAAAACTAATGAAGAAAACACTGTAATTGCTACTCAGCAAATGTGAGTAAAAGGTGTTTGCGTTGTTAGGATGTCTGTTAAGTAATCATTTAATATTATTATATTGGTAATGTGGTTGTATGTGTGATGCTATGCCCAGAATATGAAGTATCTGTTTTTGAAATTCACTTTATTTAAAAGATAAGCAGCTGACTGGGCACGGTGCCTCATGCCTGTAATCCTAGCACCTTGGGAGGCTGAGGCAGGTGGATCACCTAAGGTCAGGAGTTCAACACCAGCCTGACCAACATGGTGAAACCCCATCTCTACTAAAAATACAAAAATCAGCCGGGTCTCATGGCAGGCACCTGTAATCCCATCTACTGAGGCAGGAGAATTGCTTGACCCAGGAGGCAGAGGTTGCAGTGAGCCAAGATCACGCCATTGCACTCCAGCCTGGGGGACAGAGCAAGACTCTATCTCCAAAAAACAAAAAAGATAAGCAGCTTTAGAATATGGCGCATTCAAAATGGTCTCAGTAACAAAGACATTAAAAGAAAACAATTTACTTTCTAATTAAAATTTTGTGTTTCTTAAGAACAAATCATATAGGTAACTTCATAGACCTAAATTAAAAGTGATTTTTGGCTGGACTGGCAACAGTGTTCCCAATGTCTTTACTTTTTAAAAAAGGCATTTCATATTTAAGCACATACCTATTTTGTAGACTTACATTGTTTAATATTTATTTTAATCTTAATATTTTTACATTATTATCTTGCATTATTTTTTTCTAAGTTCCAGAATAATAGTGTCATTATTATAGACTATATGTTTTGAAGTTTGATATTATAATGGGATATTCATTTTTTGTTCTTTTCTTGACTCCTTTCTCAACTGTGTGGTAAGGTCTGCTGATAAAATATTTAACCCCAAGAAAGTGAAAACTAATATAAAATTAGAAAGACCTGTCCAAATTAGACAGTCAATTCCATTAAAATAAGAAGTGAGAAAAACAATGTTGGGCATTGAGGTGTAAATTTTGCCCAGATGTATACCCAGTGTGAAATATCTTCTAATAAAAATATATTTGGCTCTTATCCCTGCACATGCAGAGGTATAAAAATTGGTAAACATGTCCCGCTGTGTAGAACTTTTAAAAAAAAGGCATTTTTGAAAGTGTTGAGTGGCACTGATAACTGGTGAAGCCTACAGCCATCCGCCCAAAAGTCTGTTCTGATGGCACTGAGTTTTCATTGTTCTGGATGTATAAGTCTGTGTGTCAGGTACAGCTGGGCCCAGCCAGCTTGAGTCACTCTTGTACAAGCTTGTTTTTTTCTGTCTTGTGAATGCACTTGATAATTTAAAAATAAAAATATCTGTTTCTCTGCAGTTTCAGCTAATAATTTTGAGATATGTGTTGATTTTCTGATTGAATCACCAAGAACTTCAACAGGTTTAGAAATAAGATGAATGAAAAATATGTCAGGGGGAGCTAAGCATTTGCTAAGCTCTTGATGTTTATATGAAAAATAAAGGGTTGTTTTTATATTGCAACTACTAAAGACAAAAAAAGCAGTTGAAGCAAACACCAGGAAAATTTGGCTCTACTGAAAGCCCAGTCCTTTTCCCCTTTGTCTCGCTGACAAAGTAAGACTAGGGTTATGTTCATGAATAGATTAATAAAAGATCTTTCTTTACCACACAATCTGAGATGAGATGGGGTGGGGGAGATCATGACAGTGCCCTCCAAGCAATAGATCCAGCTGATAATCAAGCAGAAAATCAGACACCAGAATCCATTTGATGATGTACGGCATTAAACATTTCCTTATAACAAATTGGGTTTGTTTTATCTTTATTCTGAAAGTATTGAATTTTATCCCATGTCATCTCTTTTCTCCAAACAAGTAACAATTTGACACAGTCTTCTTCTATATCTAAATAATATTTTTAAACCATTGTTAGAAATGCACTGCCCAGTTATTGATCCAACTCTGTCTTGAAGATTAATGTTTCTTCAGTATTGAAATGATACTATGTATAGGACTTGGAAAGCTAGAATAAAAATCAAGTTTTTAAAAGATTTAAAACATGAAATATTTTACACAGTGAATGCAAATTTATGTTTAAAATGCATATTTTAAATGAAATCAGTGCTTTTAAATGGCTAATGCTTAGTACTTCTGAAATCTTGTGCAGGGTTTCTATCACATACAAATGAATACTTGACCTTCATATTATCTTTAAATTATAGAAGAATTTAAAGAAAGAAAGATGTCTTTAGGAAGCTCGGCAAGACTATATTTGAGAAATAACTTACCATTTTATAGCTTCATGTGACATGTTGTCACTTTAGTCATATATTTAGCCACAAATATTTTTAAGAGGAAGATCTAGAAACTATAACAAAAGTTTGTGACCTTACACTTCTATATGTATTCAAATGATTTCCATCTGATGGCCATATCTGTTTAGTGAATTATGGAAACACTTTTAAGCAATCCAAATGTTTTAAGCTATATATTTGTTCATTTCTATTTAATTGAACTGTACCGAAAATAGTCCCCAAATCCTCACTTTATTATGTACATGACCTCATTTACTCTTCACATCAAATCCATGAGATAGATAAAATCTTCCCTGCTCTACAACTAAGGAAACCAAGTTCTGAAGGTTAAGTAACTTCTTCAACTGCACAACTGCAGCCACTGCTAGTTGCAAATGGAGATATCAGACTCCACTGGGTGATCTGTAAAGTACTGGATCTCAGTTGCTGTGGAGAGGAAAATGCTGATATTTGGACATGACAACACACACAAGAGTAAGGAAGCAGTTGGCATGTGCCTATGACCACACTCAGGGACTAGAAACATCTCAAATGTTTGTCATTCAACAGTGACCTAAATAAAATAAAATATATCTGAGTGAACTTTTTTTAAAAAAAACTGATCATTTGTTTGTCATAATTATTTTAGTAAATCTTTACTCCATACTATAATTATGTTTCCTTAAGAAACAGATTCTATAGAATCAAACTAATTACATGTACAGTAACATTTTATTCAAGAAACCGAAAAGGCGCCATTCCAGTCATATATGAGAGAATAAAAACATCAAGAAGCATGTCAATCAAAAGGCTGTGTTGACTGGAGAACTCATTCTATGGATGGACACAATTATATGCAGGAGAATTGAATGTCAGCATCATTTAGGGTTAACAATGGACTAACTAGGCAAAAGCAGACAGCTACTCTCTGCCGAGGCCCAGGAAGCAAACTTGGTAATGAGGCACTTCATTCTTCATATCCTTCTGCTCTAATTATTGTGAATAGGAAATACTTTAAGCTAAGGCGGGAACTGGGTAACAAAAACATTTGTTTTGTAAACACGAAGAATGCTATTTTTCTAATGATCCCCTTCAAATCTACATCAAGCATATGTTGTGAGCAGTGTGTTTTCTAAAGTTGCTCTTCTAACACCTCAAATTCATACTGATTATGGATGGGTTATTTTCGTCTCGAAAAGCTAGGGAGGCTAATGCTGCTAAGAATCAACAATTTTAGTTTCTCCTCAATCTAAAAAAGGGATATGTACACCACACATAATTCATGTTCTACCTCTTATCACTTAGGTCAAAATGCTCCAATATATACTTCAGTGTTATTTCTAAAAGTACTAAACAATATGATTTGTACTCACTGCAGTTCATTTCTTCATAAAAATGATTTGAGCCCAATGAAAGAATAGAAGAAAATTTAAGAATGGTTTCCTTATAAAACATGTATGTAAGTAAACTCAAATATTGCCAATCAAAGGATGATTTCTTAACATTGCTTGGAGTGGAGATGTTAGTGAAGATAAGAAAAAAATAGTCTGAAAGGAGGAAAAAGCAAGAAGTTGAGGAACATAACTTGCTGCCAGAGCAAAAATAAGCAACTGAAGCTTGCGCAAAGCGGTCACAAGACTAAAGGAAGAAGGTTCCCTGGAGAAAAGTTTGGTAGCTTCAGTTTGGTTTTTTGATGTTTTCAGCTGAGAATCAGTAGTTAAGGTGTTTTTTTTTGGTCTTAAATTTGTTCACAGGGCCATTCTGTATAAATGCTCCACATAACTTTTCCTGAACTATGATTCTTTAATAAAAGTTAAGCACAGTAATGTGTTTAACCATCCCTGCCTATTATACAAAAGTTAATGTTCAGACGTGTCTACTGAAGCTACTTTTAGCAACTAAATATTTCCATGGTGGTAAAGAAATATCAGTAAAATCTATGCACTTTAAGCACATCGAATTCTTATACTTATCATGTGTGCAGGCAGAGTGCATAATAAACTAGTCTATAGCAGCTGTAAATTTCTGAGGATTTATCTAACCACAAATACATTGAAATGGGGAAATGGGTCTATATTAAACTATGCAAGATGCTGCTGGAGCGTTGCCATTTCTGCAACATCCTGTAATTAATTTATCATGACAGGTCTGGCAAACTGAAACATCCAATACACTTGCGACAGACTGTTATACTATAGTTGTTAGAGATCCTGTAGTTACATTAAGTGAAGGTAGATTTTTTTTTTTTTGCCTTCATACATGAATATAGGGCTGTTAATATTTAGAGTACCCTGTAGCCAAGGACAGATTGTAATTTTTGAATTTCAAAATAACAATATATAGAATATGGAAAATATCCCAGACTGAAATCATGAGTTCAGTCTTTTCTCTGCCATGTGTGGTCTTTTCCTGAAGAGGGACAGTCCTGGGAAGGGGAACGATACAGTTTGGTCAGCGCTTCCCATGCATGTGTCCCTCGGGCTAGATAGGATGGATTCTCTCCTGGAAGATTTGAAGATCAGTTCTCTCTTGGTTGTCTCTCAAACACATTCTTTTCCTGTAAGCCAAGCTCACAAGACCAGCTTCTGTGTGCCAGCCTCTTCTGGAAGCTGCAGTCCTGCCATTTGCAAACTTAAAGTACAAATGATACAGAAATTATTCCTGCTCCAACCCCATCCAATCCAGAGAAAGAAGAAAATGTAAAGCTTGTGGGGTTTTTGGCCAAAATAGATCCTGTCTAACAATATGTTATTTGTTGGTTCATATCAGTGTGAAAGACAGAGCCACTCTTGACTTGATGTGTGTAATTTGATGCAGGTGAAATAGTGACTGACGCTAAGGATGGAGCTATGTAGTAAACGAGGCTTCTTGCTCCAGGAGTGAAGTGAAGATACTTCCCATGAAAAGTGAGATCTATATTGTATGACGGTCCACAGCCTTGCCCATTTCCTAGAGAAGATCAGTTTCTCAGTCTACAAACAAGTGGAGTCAAGGGGGTCTGAGAACCTTAAATCTGGACATTTCAGTGAGAAGGAAAAGATGTTGGGGAAAGGTCCCAGGGATGGTGAATGAGTCCTGCTCAGTGGGAAAGAGGTGAGAAGCTGGGCAAGGGGCCTCAGGTGGTCCCAGCCTGCTTACTGCAGGTTAACTGTAAACACTTGACTAGTTGTGTGTTCTTTGTATTTTCTTTCTTTATCCTTACTATTGGAAACAGATCCTGTCTCGGAAGACCTAAGAGGTTTGTTGCTTGGGATTAAGTTTTAAAAGAAAAGCATCCAGCAGATCCCCAAACTGAGTAGCTCAAGGGAAACGTGAATGAGAGACCATGGAGGAGAAGCTTGTGTGCCCTCCTGCTTCCTCCACCGGAAGGTCCCCTTCCAGAGCTATTCCATGTCACCGTTGGGAAATCAGGTGGAGGGTGTGCCCAAAAACATGAGAACGAAGACCCTTCTTTCACACAAGTGACTTGTCCAGGACCACAGACACCAGTGGCAGCACCCTGCCTCCTCCTGCCAACTCCCGCTGTTTAGGGAACATTCTCACCTAAGCGGCATCATCAAATCCTAATGCTGAAAAGTCCTGTATTTTCTCAACCTCCTACACAACTAAAACTGAATATCCCTCATAGAACACGGTCTATGTTCTGATAAATCCCACTTTAAAACCAGGTTATTATAGGCCGGGCACGATGGCTCACGCCTGTAATCTCAGCACTTTGGGAGGCCGAGGCGGGCGGATCACGAGGTCAGGAGTTCGAGACCAGTCTGGCCAACATAGTGAAACCCCGTCTCTACTAAAAATACTCAAAAAATTAGCCGGGCGTGGTGGTGTGCGCCTGTAATCCCAGCTACTCGGGAGGCTGAGGCAGGAGAATCATGTGAACCCAGGAGGCGGAGGTTGCAGTGAGCCAAGATCGCGCCAGTGCACTCCAGCCTGGGCGACAGAATGAGACTCTGTCTCAGAAAAAAGAAAAAAGAAAATTTAAAAAATAAAAATAAAAAATAAAACCAGGTTATTACAAATGATGAGTTTGAATAAATGAGGGTAAAAGTAGGTAAAAAATGTAAACAAGGTGGCATCAGAGAGTCAGGAGAAATGACATTTCTATGCACACATGGCGGGAGGATGTTAGGTTTTTTATTTTTATTTTTATTTTACTTTAAGTTCCGGGATACATGTGCAGAACATGCAGGTTTGTTACATAGGTATACGTGTGCCATGGTGGTTTGCGGCACCCATCAACCTGTCATCTAGGTGTTAAGCCCCACATACATTAGCTATTTGCCCTGATGCTCTCCCTCCTCTCGCCCTCCCCACCATTTATTTTCATTTTTTGACTATACTGACAACTGGATACAGATAGTGTGACTAATTCTATTTACCTACCAGTAGCTGGAATTAAGGACTACTTTCCTAAATATATTTTTATAATTTAGGATCCTCAATAATTTTAACACTTAAATATGTGTTTTAATGTATGTGTATGTCAAAGAATGTGTACACATTCACTTACTCAACAGCTTAATTGCTGAATGCCCGTTTGTTGACAGACACTTGAACCAGGAGCCTTGGCTCTTCTACTCTGTTTCACCTTGAAATTGTCACATATTTATTATGGCTGCTGTCACCCTACAGAGGCTGTCAGAGGAACTCCATACTCTACCAAACTTGAGCCTCATTAACAATCTTTAGTAGACAAAAAAAGCATTATTCTCCCACTTTTAAAAACCAGTTACAAAGAAGTCAAATGACTAGACCAACAACCATTGATCAGAACCCAGGTGCCCTCTGCCCAGTGCTATGTTTTTCCAAACAGGAAAATTCTTTACTGACATCGGAGAAATGTGGAAATAAATTATAAGACAAGCCAATCTGTGCTCCCTGTGTAAGACACAACTATGAATTAGTAAGGCTAATTTAGATATATGTTTTTTGGAATCAACTATGGTCTCTTCCTGTAGTCATTTATGTTTGTGTTTTTGCTGCAATTCTCTGTTTGTGTACTTTATTTTTGTGCAAGAATCTAAAATATGAAATCCCAACACAGGTCAAATAAGAGAATTTTTAAAAATATTTTTATTTCAATAGCTTTTGGAGTACGAGTGGTTTTTGGTTACATGGATTAATTATATAGTGGTGAAGTCTGAGATTTTAGTGTACCCATCACCCAAGGAGTGTACGTTGTACCCTATATATAGTTTTTTATCCCACACCCCTCCTCCCACCTTCCCCCTTCTGAGTCTCCAAAGACAATATATCACTGTATGTCCTTATGTCCTCATAGCTTAGCTCCCACTTTTAAGTGAGAACGTATGGTATTTGGTTTTCCATCCCTGAATTACTTCACTTAGAATCGTGGCCTTCAGCACTATCCAAGTTGCTGCAAAAGACATTATTTTGTCCCTTTTTATGACTGAGTAGTATTCCATGGTGTATACATGCCACATTTTCTTTTTTTGTTGTTTTTTTTGTATTGTTTTTGAGACAGTTTCACTCTTGTTGCCCAAGCTGGAATGCAATGGCACAATCTCGGCTCAGTGCAACCTCCGCCTCCCTGATTCAAGCGATTCTTCTACCTCAGCCTCCAGAGTAGCTGGGATTACAGGCGCCTGCCACCATGCCTGGCTAATTTTTTTTTTTTTTTTTTTTTTTTGAATTTTTAGTAGAGACAAGGTTTCACCATGTTGGCCAGGCTGGTCTCGAACTCGACCTCAGGTGATTCACCCACCTTGGCCTCCCAAAGTGCTGAGATGACAGGTGTGAGCCACCGCGCCCAGCCCAACATGCCACATTTTCTTTATCCGCTCATTGGTTGATGGCCACTTAGGTTGGTTCCATATCTTTGAAGCTGTGAATTGTGCTGCAATAAACATGTGTGTGCATGTGTTTTTTCATTTAATTACTTGTTTTCCTTTGGGTAGATAGCCAGTAGTGGGGTTGATGGTAGATCTACATTTAGTTCTTTAAGGAATCTCCATATTGTTATCCATACAGGTTGTACTAATTTACATTCCCACCAGCAGTGTAAAACCTTTTCACCACATCCACGCCAACATCTATTGTTTTCTGACTTTAATGATGGCCATTCTTATCGCTTCTCAGCCTTTTGGCTAAGATCAAGTGTAATAATAGCCATTCTTGCAGGAGTAAGGTGATATCTCATTGTGGTTTTAATTTACATTTCCCTGATGTTTAGTGATGTTGAGCATTTATTTATGTTTCCCGGCAATTTGTATATCTTCTTTTGAGAAATGTCTATTTATGTCATTTGCCTACTTTTTGATGGGATTTTTTTTTCTTGCTGATTTGTTTGAGTTCCTTATAGATTCTGGATACTAGTCCTTCGTTAGGTGCATAATTTGCAAATATTTCCTCCCATTCTGTGCATTGTTTGTTTACTCTGATGATTATTTCTTTTGCTGTGCAGAAGCTTTTTAATTTAATCAGGTCCTATTTATTTTTGTTTTGCTGAATTTGCTTTTGGGGTTTGAGTCATGAATTCTTTGCTTAGGCCAATGTCCAGAAGAGTTTTTCCAACATTATCTTCTATAATTTTTATGGTTTCAGGTCTTAGATTTAAATCTTTGATCCACCTTGAGTAGATTTTTGTATAAGGTGAGAGATATGGATCCAGTTTCATTCTTCTACACGTGGCTATCCAGTTTTTCCAGCATCATTTATGAAATAGGGTGTCCTTTCCACAGTTTATGTTTTTGTATCAAGTAAGAGCATTTAAATTTTATGTTTTGTAAATGGGAAAAAGAGATATGCAGAAAAGACCAGAATTCCTTTTTCAAAACCTTTTTATGAGCCAAACAAAACACAATCATTTAATGCATTGTATATTCAAATCCAATAGTTATTGTTCAAATGCAAATAAATTGTGTTTTCTATTAAGGGGTAATATATTTCCGTTTGACCTAAAGCTTCATTAGATCAACTCACCAGGCTGGAAGTACCACAGACCACTTCATGAAATGCAAGCCTGACCACACCACAGCCTCCTTAAAACTCCACACTGAAGCCCCATCCATTATCCTAAATCCATTGAGATCTTCCTGTTTGCCTAGAATAATTCCTATACATCTATCTTTGTGCCCTCTGATACCACAAATGAAATTCAGTCACCTTGGAAGTGACAGAAAAATTAAGAAACTTGGTTGATACCTGTAAAAGTCCAAGTATCGTTTACAGCCATACCACCCTGAACGCACCCAATCTCAGCTGAAAAAGTACAAGCAGCTCAGCAGTGTGGACAAAAGCCTCCAGGATCCACTCCTGTGGCTTTTCCAGGTTCATTGGCTTGCTGTGGAAGTCCTCTGCTCACATGGCAGCAGGACCATACTACTTCCCTCCGATGACCATTGACACTCCAAGCCTTTGAGTTCTTGCTACTTGAAAACAGTTTTTTCCCAGTGCCTTTCCTGGGTATTACCATTCTGGTTTCATCTCAAATGTCACATGCACTAAGATTCCTTTCCTGATCTGTTAACGTTGGGTGAGTTACCTCCCAGTGTTCTCATTATGCCCTACACCTAATGCCTATCAAGACGTTAGCACAGAACATTGAAACTGACATACCTATAGATTGTGAGCTCACGAAAGTTAGAAATGCTATCATGCACATCTTTGTATGCATGACGCCAGCCACTGACTTGGCACACAGTAGGAGGCTGAAAATGCTGTTCGGACCTGGGCGTGGATCACAATAGAAAGGCTGAAATAACAATCTACTAATATTCTCCATCTATCAATCAACATGTATTATTCAATATATCTTTTCTGCCTGAGACAATTCTTATAATTGCTCAGTATCACAGAATGTTCTCAAATGGAATATAATCTTTTAAAAATTCTAAATGCCCAGCAAGAATAGGGAATTTATGGAGAAATCTAAAAATATTTCATTAGTCATTCTACCATAGCTTCCCGTGGTCACAGCTGTCTTCTTTCTTTTTTCATTCTCTCTTCCCTATATCACACTCTCTTTTTTTCTCATTTCTGGCTCCCTTTTTTCTTCTTCTCTGCCTGACTTCAGCCAGTAGCATTCAATGAACTCAAAATTTAACCATTAACACGACTACTGATCACTGTCTCAGTCTGCTCCTGATGCTGGGGAATCCCAGATGGCAGTCCCTTCCACGCTGTGAACTTGGAGACCTTCACTCATGCCTGAAGTGCATGCTGAGTAACTTTTTATTTACATAAAGACACAATCTTAAAATGCGGGATGTAATCTTCCTTTTATGTCTTTAACTTTTTTTATTGAGGCAAATTAGCCAGAAGATTAAATCTGTTTTGCATCATATTTTGCATTCTCATTCATTTGTGGATAAATAGCCTTCAAAAGACTTCTAAAAATTTGTATATCTAAACATTGTTGCCTGTGAATCTGATATCTCAGTCACTTTTTTCTTTACAATTTCAATAGTTATCTGAGAGAAAAGATTCCTAGATTCATAAACAAAAGTCCAGAGCATCACTGTGGCTGAGTCTGATCATCCAACGATAAGGATTCACAGTTCCTTGGGTTAGTCTTTGTGCCATTAAGTGAACCTAGTCCTTTGCATCACCCATATTTTTATAATCTAAAAAAAAAATCTAAAAGCTTCAAACAACTCTTTGTTCGACAAGCAAGCCCAATATCCAGCCCAGCCAGCAGTGTTGACATTAGAAGTTTTGGCCAGATGTAGTGGCTCACACCTGTAATCCCAACACTTTGGGCGGCAGAGGCAGGCAGATCACAAGGTCAGGAGTTCGAGACCAGCCTGACCAACGTGGTGAAACCCCATCTCTACCAAAAATACAAAAATTAGCCAGGCATGGTGGCATGCACCTGTAGTCCCAGCTACTCAGGAGGCTGAGGCAGGAGAATCATTGAACCCAGGAGGCAGAGGTTACCGTGAGATCACGCCACTGCACTCCAGCCTGGGCGACAGAGCGAAACTCCATCTAAAAAAAAAAAAAAAAAAAAAAGTTTCAAGAGCACCCTGATGACCACGAGGCAGAGGTGTAGAAGTCACGCTTACACTGACTGGCTGGAGGAAAGACATGGAACTCAACGTCCTCTGGCACTGGTTTAGTTCAGCCTCATCTGCGCATGGTCAGGGCACTGTCAGTCGGGTTTCTATGTGACTGACAGCAATGCTGCTGAACACCTTTAATTTACTCTTGATGTGCTTTCAACTTTTGAGTTTATACTCCTTCTGAGGATTTGTGTAACTATACTTCTAAGTATAAATGTTAGTCTGGTCAGCTCCTTAAGAATGGAGGCCATTGTGGGTAACCTCACTATGGCACCCACTCTGTCTACACAGCCAGAGAAATGTAATTTTGGCATTTATCATATTAAATAAATCACTCTTAGCCAAGCGTGGTGGTTCTCGCCTGTAATCCCAGCACTTTGGGAGGCCGAGGCAGGCGGATTACTTGAGGCTAGGAATTCGAGACCAGCCTGGCCAACATGGCAAAACCCCGTCTCTACTAAAAATACAAAAATCAGCCAGGTGCAGTGGTGAGCATCTGTCATCCCAGCTACTCGGGAGGCTGAGGCAGGAGAATTGCTTAAACCCAGGAGGTGGAGGTTGCAGTGAGCCGAGACCGCACCACTGCATTCCAGCCTGGGCAACAGAGGGTGACTCTGTCTCAAAAAATATATAAAATAAAATAAAATAAAATAAAATAAATAAATTACTCTTAGTGATACCACATCACTCTGCTCAAAAATTTATTTAACCGCTTTAGTAGGCTGCAGCTATTAAGTTCACAAAATAATTGCCATTATTCCAATTTACTTTGTTCTATGTACAGAGTCATAATTTATCAGGAAAAGAAAAAGTGTTTATTGTTATAATTATTCATAATTATAGACTAATTTTAATAATAGCTAGCATCTGCTGAGCACACACTAGGTAAACTAGGATTCTTGTTAGGAAATGTGCACTATCTCATTCAATATTCAGAATAAACTTACAAGGTAGATATTACTACTTCCATTTGAAAACAAAACAAAAACCCTAAAGCTCAGAAAGGTTAAACAGTGTGTCTGAGATCACACAGCTTTTAAGTTGGGGTGTCAGGATCAGATTTCTGGGATGTCTGACTCCAAAATTCCCCTCTTAATCATTAGGTTACTGCCCTTGAGTGTGCCAAACTATACACTGTATTTCTTTTAAAATGAACTAGCTTCTTTTAAATGCTTCTTCCACTCACAGTTGACAAAAAGTAACTTTTTATTATTAAAAAATGAGTAAGATCCAGACCAGGCTACACAACATAGTGAGACCTCGTCTCCACAAAAAATAAGAAATAAAATAGCCAGGTTGGTGGCAGACACCTGTAGTTCCAGATTCTTGGGAGGCTGAGGTGGGAGGATTGCTTGAGCCCAGGAGAATAAGGCTGAAGTGAACCATGATCGCACCACTGCACCCCAGCCTGGGTAACAGTGAGACCCTGTCTCTAAAAAAAAAAAAAGAAAGAAAGAAAAAGAAAAACAGTGAAGGAAGCTAAACATTTAGTATTTTCCAAATTTCTAATACCTTTTACAAAACAATCTTCAACAAAATAGGTTGATCAAAATGATCTCAAGGTTGCATATTGCTCTGGAAATATTTATATATTTACATCAACCTTTAACATTTAGGCCAGGCACAGTGGCTCATGCCTGTAATCCTAACAGTTTGGGAGGCCAAAGCGGGCTGATCGCTTAAGCCCAGGAGTTTGAGACCAGCCTGGGCAACATGGTGAAACCCCGTCTCTACAAAAAAATACAAAAAAATTAGCCAGGCATAGTGGCATGTGCCTGTGGTCCCAGCTACTTGGGAGGCTGAAATGGGAGGATCGCTTGGAGCCTAGAAGGTTGAGGCTGCCGTGAGCTGTGATTGTGCTACTGTACTCCAGCCTGGGTAACAAAGAAAAAAACAAAAACAAAAAAACCTTTAACGTTTAAGTAAACTTTTTTTTTTCGAAATTTATGTGATACAGAGAAGTTATCCTAGTCCAAAAAGAATGGTGAATAGAAGACCATCCCCAATGCGTTCCACACCCTTGTAAGAATTATGACTATTAGGGTTGCTTTGGGATGAAAGGAGAGGTCCTTGTGGAAGATCTTCCTTCTTGGCATGTTCCCTCACTGTCCTAAGGAGACGGAGATGGCCCTTTGTCACTTGCAGCCCTTGTTGCACCATAAACAGCCTCATCGTAGGTGTTAATTTGCTGTCTGTCACATGATAATGTGTTTTCACATCTATTCCCAGTGCTTACCTTAGTGCTGGCACATAGTAGGCACATTCAATAAATAAAGAGCAGAGGCAGATCGAGGCCCACAGGCTTATTTTCTATCTATCAATAACCGATCTGAGGAGGAATCGTATGGAGGGATATTAACATATGGAAAATATGCAGTAGGATCACATCATCCCACATTGGCCCTGTGTCTATTTCTATTTCCTAGAGGAAATCTATTTCCACTCCTCCCTGCTTTCCACCTCCCTCCTCTCTTAGCCTATACCCCCGCCCCTCTGCCCTGGGCTCAGCTGCAAGGTGTCTTTTTAATTCTTACATTCTCTTTATTTACATCAAAATTGTTTGCAGAGCCCCACACCTTCTGGCTTCCAGCTGGTAGAAGGTGCAAACAAAAGCAAGACAAACACACACTGCATCTGTACCTTGAAACAGCCTCAATTCCAGGTGGTTGAAGGGACTCCCTGGGGCACCTGGAATTCAGGTGGGGCCAGAGCAGTGTTTCAAGTCAAGCCTGCCTGTAATTCCCCTTTCCTCTTTGCTGCCAGGCAGTGGAGAGCTGGGCGTACAGAGCCGATTGCTCAAGCTCTCTCAGGTGTGTGTATCTGGGTGTGTGCAGCAATGAAGGGCAGGCCAGTGCCCCGAAACTTAGCCCTTGGCTTCACCAAGGCGGCTGTGAGCCAACGTCAGGTTTCTGCGTCTGTTTCCTAAAAATCATATTCCTCCTGGACTAAAGGGGAAAATTCTTCTTCCTGTGGTTGTTCTTCTGAACTGTGGTACCAAATCTCTAGAGCCTGCCTTTTGGGAACTGAAGCAGGTAGTGAGGAATTCCTGCTCCAGCCATTCTGAGGCCAGGGAGGGGGCCCCGCCCCCGCTTCCTCCACAATATGTTCCAGTTTTCCCTGTCACTGATTGCTCCTGGTTACCTTGTGGTGCCAATGGATGTAAAGGCATGTCAACACTGCCGTTACAAGCTTTTCTTGTCAATGATTCATAACATTAGGACAAATAATCATCTGGCCTTAATCCTGGCAGGCAGAAAAAGTACAGCAGAGTTAACAGGAAGGTAACGTATGCAAGTAGTTGAGTATTTGCTAATTATTTCCTGACCCAGAGAACCCAATAGACTGTAGCAACAATTTTTCACCCTGTGGTGTTTAAACTTTCATAAGTAGAAAATGGACCTGGATCAGAAAGAAGGGAGATGGGCTTTAAAAAGAGAGTCTTTTGGTGTCTGACTTGAGTACCTTTTTTTTTTTTTTGAGTCAGTCTCGCTCTGTTGCCCAGGCTGCAGAACAGTGGTGCGATCTCCACTCACTGCAACCTCCGCCTCCTGGGTTCGAGCAATTCTCCTGCCTCAGCCTCCTGAGTAGCTGGGATTACAGGTGCGCACCACCACGCCCAGCTAATTGTTCTTGTTTTTGTTTTTGGTTTGTATTTTTAGTAGAGATGGGGTTTCACTATGTTGGTCAGGCTGGTCTCAAACTCCTGACCTCAGGTGATCCGCCTGCCTCGGACTCCCAAAGTGCTTGGATTACAGGTGTCAGCCACTGCACTGGAGCTGACTTCAGTTTCTTTTGGCCAAAAAAATGAAGAAAGCTTTATGAAACCTTGTACAAGGTGTCCTGTTTTCCTCTTAATTCTTCCAAAATTCTTTTCTTTAAAGTTCAGTTTTAAACATTGGCAAATCAAGGAAGAAGGAAGCCCATTTCCTTATGGCACAGCTCAATACTCAATAAGAGATACAGGATGAAAACCAAGAATCTTCATTCCCAGCTCTATAGGAAAAAAATTTACACGATTTATGCAAAACTTCAAAGGAAGCCCCTCCCTCCACACACCTCCCATTTGTGTGGGTGTTTCCTTCATCCCCCTACCACCAGTGTGGGTTTTTAGGTGAGCATAATTGTGCTTTTGTCTTGGACTTGGCTCACCCCACTACACTCAACTCCCAGAGCCCCTGGCCTGGAGCCCAGGGTGGGGCTTTGCCCTCAGTACTGTAAACAATCATAATTACCTTTACAAACTTAAAAAAAAAATTTTCAAGGCCAAGAATATAGAGCATACTATAACCCCTTGTGCATGAATCTGTTAGAATGTGCGTGGTGTCTCCCTCATAAAATGGCCAAAGGGAAAAGAAAATCAGCAGCTCTCAGTGTCCCCGTGGGCCTCTCTGGGCCTGGGAGTTCTCTGCTTCCAGCTTGTAGTGGTGACAGCAGTACAAGTGAAAGGGATAAATATTGAAGCAGAACTTAAAGAGATCTTCTTACCATTCATGCAGCTTCTGTGAATTGGATGGAAGCAGAGGCATGGTGCAGATATGCCTACCCTAGACTCCGACGGGGAGGAGGTGCATCTCCTGACCTCGGCTTGTAGCATGTCTGAGGCTACTCCTTACAGTATCTCTGTCTGGTTGACAGCACCTATTGTTCTGATGAAGTTGACCTGCATCCAAGCGTCTGCCTCATTTGGATTACCACCATGGTGCCAAGGCTATGATTCCCACATAATCCTGGTAGTTTATTTCATGCACAATCACTAACAGGTGTGATCTATGTCTAAGATCAAAACAATTCATGAAAATTCAAAATTTTTAAATTCAATCACTTTTGGCCACACAGTTTCATCAAGATTCATACAAAAGGTTTGATTTATCAATGAGATGGATTGCTTTCCAGGCCACAGAGTTCCTTTGATTATTTTACTGCCAGGTTAACAGGTGTGAGTATGGAGACCTGAACATCTAGACAGATGCCTTCAACCTAGCATGGACTCATTTCAAAGGCCATGTCAAAGCCAAAGACATAGAATGGGGAGCTCCCTGGCTGGGCAAGTGTGATAATTTTACTAAGCCTCTTTAAGGAAGTATCAGAGTTGTGTACATGTCATTTTTTCCATTCAGAAGCCAAAACACTGCTCCATGGCTGTGAGTTATTGAGCTCATGCTCTGTGCTTGTGTTACGGTATGTTTCGGGCATGTTCATCATCAAGAATGGTCATCTGTAGCGTTCCTTGTGCTGAGAGAAGGTGATTTACAATGCAGCTACCAGAATGAGAAGCCATGGGATCCACACTACTAACACTTCATTAACAAGCTCTTGGTTGGGCACTGTGGCTCACACCTGTAATCCCAACACATTGAGAAGCCAAGACAAGAGGATCGCTTGAGGTCAGGAGTTCGAAGCCAGCCTGGGCAATATACAGAGACCCCCATCCCTACAAAAGTTAAATTACAAATAAAGTAAATTAGCTGGGCATGGTGGTACATGCCTGTAGTCCCAGCTACTCAGGGGGGCTGAGGTGGCAGGGTCACTTGAGCTCGGGAGGTCAGGGCTGCAGTGAGCCCTGATTGCATCACTGCAGTCTAGCCTGGGCAACACAGCAAGACCCTGTCTCTAAAAAAAGTAATACATATATTTTTAAAGCAAGCTCTTTGCCTTGCCTCAGGACCCTGCTGAGGAGCACCTCCGCCCCCACCCCAACAGCTCTGGGGCCTTCCCTTGAAGGGCTAGCTTATAATCACCAGTTACCAACTTCCCTTCTCTCCCTAGGAGGGCTCAGTGTTTAGGAGGTTATTCCTCCCTTGTGCTTAGCTTCTTTCCAAATGTTTAACTCTTGTGATGGTCCTGAGAGCTATTCCTGCAGTACTCACAGTTTTTGCTTCTTCCTTTAATAAAGATTGCCCACATCCCAGTGTAATCTCCCAATTCATTCCTCCATCAACGCTCCCTCAAAACCGCCAGAGAGAGAGCATTCTCCCTATAGTCCTGTCTGTCTGGTCTCCACACAAATGCAACCACTTGGGTGGGGGACTCCCCAGTGGCAAATGTCCTTGCACACGACTATAAAAAGTAACCCAGGTGAGATGCAATGGGAGTCCTGGGGGAAACACAACCGAACCAGCTCAGGACCAGTGAAGCTGCCCAGTTCTCTGTCTTTGGAGGTTTTTAAACTAGGCCGCACGATGTTGTCTCCTCTCTACTGCTTGTCTACCATCTAAAATAATTTGTTTAATGGTAATCCAAAAAAAAAAAAAAAGCTGAGGGCATAAAGGGATTGGTTTTCTGGGACAGGTAGCTTAAGACTTAACACCCAGAGAGTTCAACTTGTAACGCATCCCATTCCAGAGGCACATTCGTCACATGCCATCTCCATCTATCTATTGATTAAAAAAATAAGACATGCCCCAGCCTGGGTTTCAAAGCTGGAGAGACCTAGCAATATTTTTTTTTAAACTTTTTCTCTGACATCGTGTCATTCCTTCTTTTGTTGCAGGTGGCATTAGTTCGAAGTACAGTTCCCATGCCTTTGGGCTGAATTGCTTAGAACCTACAGAGGGGTATGAACTGTTTTCTAAACCATGAGACTGGTCTCTTTGGCTCATCTAGGCAAAAAAAGGGTTAAGTCCTCTGGGTAAAACATTGTCAATCACTAGTGGCTGCCACCAAGATGAAAAACAAGCTGCACCTGTACACAGGCAATTTAAGAGATTCTGGTCAGCTATTTTTCTCTGGTGCTTTGTTCTGCCAGCTGCCTCTGTGCTTTGGATGCAGGTGGAAGCATGGACTTTGCTATCTATAAAAAAATTTAATGGTGAAGATCAACTTCCGCTTCACCTCCCCAGGGATCAAAGTTTTGGGGCTTTTTTTTTTTCTTTTTCCTGAAAGACTGGTAGAGCAACGCCTAGACAATGGGTAAGTTGTTGAGGCTCCCCTTCTCCCCACACAAGTAGCAGGAGATCTTTGACAGATTCTATTTTTTTTTCTTCCCAATTTGAAGGAAATAAAGGAAACGTGGAGATGCATGTCAAGCATTTGCCAAAAGGAGGGCTGGAGAATGACAGCTGGGAGCCTGGGTCGCCATCGCAGCCTGCTGCACATAGGGCAGGTGGCAACGACGTGGATAGGACAGGCTCTCTGCCTGCGAGTGTGAGACACACACTTACTATACAGCATCCTCTGTGGAAGGGAGGGTGTCATACAAGTTATATACATGGCCAGATGACTTTCCATGACACAACGGATGACCATTAAGGTGTGTAGGAAGGAAAGAAGCTTAAAAACCCGATGCTCTGGCTTAACAAGAAGCTCTAAGTAAATGTGCCTCACCAATGACATTATCAAAGTTTTTGAACTCACTCAACAAATGAGTACAAAAAGATGTATCATCTATCATGTACCAGGCACTACATTAGTTATTGGACTAATGGTGACTGTTATGGGCTGAATTACATGTTCTCTGAAATTCATATATTGAAGCCCTAACCCTTAGAACCTCAGAATGTGACCGTATCTGGAGATAGGACCTTTAGAAACATGATTAAGGCCTGGGCGCAGTGGCTCAGCACTTAGGGAGGCCAAGGCAAGAGGATGACTTGAGGCCAGGAGTTTAAAACCAGCCTAGGCAACACAGTGAGACCCTGTCTCTGCAAAAAATTTAAAAATTAGCCAGATGTGGTGATGCACACCTGTAGTCCCAGCTACTCAGGAGGTTGGAGTGGGAAGATCACTTGTGCCCAGGAGTTCAAGGTTGCAGTGAGCCATAGTTGCACCACTGCACTCCAGTCTGGGTGACAGAGCGAGACCATGTCTCTAAAATAATTAAAAAAATAATAAAATTTTTAAGGCTATTAAGTTAAAATAAGGTTGTTAGCATGGGCCCTAATCCAACTGACTGGTGTCCTTTTAAGAAGAGGAAATTTTACAGACAAAAACACTCAAAGGCTCATGCACTGAGGAAAGACCATGTGAGGACACAGAAAGAAGGCGGCCACCTACAAGCCAAGGAGAGAGGCCTCAGCACAAACCAAACCTGCCAACACCTTGATCTTGGCCTTCCAGCCCCCAGAACTATGAGAACTGTGAGAAAATAAATTTCTGTTGCTTAGGCCACTTAGTGTGTGATATTTTATATGGTAGCCCTAGCAAACCAATAGAACAGTGAACAAGGCAAGGTCCTTGTTCTTGCTGAACTTAAAATCTATTAAGGAATTCAAAATCTCGTGCCCACTTAAGCAAAGGAGAAAGGGAGGTAACTAGAGACACTTGTAAACACTACTGAGACAGCCAGAGTTAGTAAGAGAAGCAGGCCCGGGACTTCCAGCTAATCTTTGGACGTATTTCATTACGGGGCATGTGGCCATTACCCAGGATATTTGAATCAAGGGTTAAACAGTATTATCAATCTGCTTCAACAAGAGAAAGCAAGAAATCCTGCACTGATCATGTGAGGGGGAGGGAGGAAATCTAGCAGATCTCACCTAAAAGGGCAAATGGAAAAGAACTGTGTGGCTCAATGCACATCACAAATGCGTGGGCTTCAACATGACCACTAGAGGCAAAGGAAATTTGTATATTTTTATAATCGCCACACAGGTGCTTATTTTAGATTGTTTTCTTGAAAGTTGTTAGTTATTTCTTTTTAACCTCACTACCCTATAGACTGACTCCCTCAAAGGAGGCGTAACATAAGATAAAAATATAGAAGTTTCTATTTGGAGCTCAACAGGTTAAAACAGAGCTGAAAATAGCTCCTAGGCATGTCTTAGGGTTGGCTGACTATTTAATCCTCTGATATGTAAGAGAAATTGATGTGTTCTCCTCTGAATAGCCACTGTATCTGTCATGAAGCTTACTGTCCTTGGGATTTTTCAGCATGGTCATTGGGGGAGCTGAGCTTTGTGTTCCCAAAGAAAAATACGAAGCTCTTCTACGCCTACCAGATAAACTGTGATGAAGTGTGTAATTCCTGTTGTGTGGCTGGTATGCTCCATGCATGATTCAGATATTGAGATTCTGTCCAGACAGGCGAGGACCCCTGCGCGTGTAGGCATGGAGGTGGGTAGGGTCTCCAGTCAAGGGAGAAGCCACTTATTGGAACAGTTATAAAAGTTCCACCAAACTCTGGAGGGAGGTGTGGAGGCCTCAGGCAGGAACCCGGGATGAGCCCTGAATGGAAAGGCCCTATGCTAGCGGCAGGGTTCAAATCTTTTCCTTGAGTTGCCAGATAAAATACAAGACTCCCAGTCAAATTTGAATTTCAGATAAACAGTAAATCATTTTTAAGATACATATGCCTCGTGCCACATTTGGAACTTGCAATATTTGGGACATACTTATATCAAAGAATTCTGTGTTATTTACATGAAATTCAAATTTAACTGAGTGCCCTATACTTTGATTTGTTGAATCCGGTGATCTTTTCTTAATGGCAAATACCCGTTTCAGTGTGGAAGGGAAGTAAGATTTGTTCCCTATTTGTGAAGATGGGCCTAGGGCTGAGTCAGGTTGTCTGAAAAACTGTACTCATCTTTTGGGGTTCTTTCTGCATAGCATGGAGCACCAAAGCCAGAAAATTATAGAAAGATGAGGAATACCAGACAGCAGAAACCTAACCGCTTTTATTCCTCATGCATGCTCTTGGCTTAGTCGTGTTTTCCACTCCCTTCGCAGCTAAAGAAGGCTTCCTAAATTCCCGGGCCATCTCAGCTGTGCTAAGGTGGCAAACCTAAGGAAAGCCTCCCAGACGGGAAGGACTAGCTGGCCTCACTTTGGTGGGAGCATTAAAGTGAATCGTAGTTCCCCAGGGAACAGCAAGGTTGAAATAAAAAAGACAAAGTCAGAGTCATTTGGCCAGACAGTCCTTCCCACCTGGAAGGCTCTGGGACTTGTCTTATGGAAGGAGGAAAATACTTCTCCCAAGTATGAAGAAATCATCCAAAATGCAAAGGCTCCCTGTTCCCGCAGTAGCCGGCCCCCTCCACCTTCAGCCCAGGGATTCCTTAATTCATCAACCAGTATTTACAGAGGACTTGCCATGTGCCAAATGCTGTGTCGCTGCTGGAAACACAACAACGAAGAGGCATCACCTTCACCCCAAAGAGCTTCTGTCTCCCGGCAGATCCCGATGCTGCTCTTTGTAGACTCAGCCCGGGCCTGGGCCTTGCCACCCAGCTCCCCCTCCATTGCCTCACAGAGACTCATTCAGTGACTGCCCATTACCTATCAGCATGGAGAACGGCTATGGCCTGCATGTTTATGTACCCTGCAGATTCACATGTTGAAATCCTAACCCCTAGGGCGATGATATTAGGGAGCAGGGTCTTTAGGAGGTGATTAGGTCATAAGGGTGGAGCTCCCATGAATAGGATGAGTGCCCTTATAAAAGAGGCTCAAGAGAGAACCCTCACTCCTTCCACCACATTTGTATACCATTAGAAGACACCGTCTAGGAACCAGGAAGCAGGCCCCCACCAAACAATAAATCTGCCGGCACCCAGCTTCCAGAATGGGTAGGAAAAAAAGTCTGTATTTCTAAGTTGCCCAGCCTATGGTACTTTAGCCTGAATAGACTAAGAGAGGAAGAAGGTGTTCATCACAGACATTTGTCCTGGGCTCGGGTTCTCCTTTAGTAACTTGTCATATAAACCTGGGGCTCTTTCCTTTCATTCTAGCTGATTACACACAGGACAGGTCAATGTTCCCCCACACTTAGACCATACGTGATGCTGGAATGGGGGTCCTGGCATATTGAACTTGAGTGGCCGTGTCAGGCAGCACCTACTCCCTGCACCTCTATCACACTGCCCTGTTTCACTGTTCCGGCTGCACACATACCTGACACTGTTCCCTTTGTTTGTGTTGTGTTTGTTTGTCACATCTCTCTGAATTAGATTGAAAACATCATGAAAGAAGCCATCTCAGCTTTCATTCACCATTGTTTCTCCCAAGGCTGCAATAGGACCTGACACAGGACACACTTAATAAGCATGCATTTAATGAATGAATAAGCAAGCAAATAACCAAATTACTTGTCCCAGGCAACCAATGTGTGAAATACACAGGGTGGATCTCATGCATTGGAACAGAGCTGCATGTGGGAGATCAGGGAATGGCATCTTCCAAAGACGACGAGCACGTGCTCTGTTTTCTCACGGAGATATCTGGTACTGCATCTGTCGTCCTTATCGCGGTCACCCACACAGGAACCTGGGAACCAACTTAGCCTCTTCCTTCTCTCCTTCTATATGAAGGGTATTGTTACCCAGTATTGTTACTTCCATCTCCACCACGGTAGAGCTAGCAGACTGGCCCTTCACCTCTGTCACCTCCTCCAAGTGTATTAGTCAGGGTTCTCCCAGGAAACAGAACCAAAGAGGAGAGATAGAGATAGGGATAGAGACAATAGAGACAGAAACAGAAATAGAAATAGAGATAAAGATTTACTTTCAGGAACTGGCTCATACAATGGTGGGAACCGGCAGTTTGCAGGGCAGACTGGAAATTCCAGCAAGAGCTGATGTTGTCTTGAGCCAGAAGGCAGTCTGGAGGCAGAGTTCCTTCCTCTTAGGAGTGAGGGGAACCTCGGTTTTTCTATGGAAGGTTTCGACTGATTAGATGAGGCCACTCACACTAGGGAGGGTCATCTGCTTTACTCAGAGATTTAAATGTCAGTGACATCTAAAAAATAACAGCCAGCATGGTAGCTCATACCTGTAATACTTTGAGAGGTCGAGGCTGGAGGACTGTTTGAGGCCAGGAGTTCAAGACCAGCCTAGGCAACATAGCGAGACCCCTGTCTCTACAAAAAATGAAGAAACTAGGTGATTGTGGTGACTCACACCTGTAGTCCTAGCTACTTGGGAGGGTGAGGCAGGAGGATTGCCTGAGCCCAGGAGTTCCAGGCTGCAGTGAGTTATGATAGGGACATGGCACTCAAGCCTGGGTGACAGAGAGAGACTGTTTCCAAAAAAGTTTGTTATTTTTCTTACAAAATAAAATATTTATTTAAAATGCCTCACAGCAACATCTGGACTGGTGTTTGACCAAACAGCTGGATTCTACAGCCCTAGCCAAGTTGACAGGGATGGTTCTCGTAGATGGTGCTACCTTCTTCATCCCAGCCTCTTCCAAGGTGCCGTCAGTACCACAGAGGATGAAAAGCTAAAAACGGTATTTCTAAGACTCCCTTGTAACTGGGGTTCTTAACAGGGCCAGGTCTAGGATGAGGCAAGCAAGGCACCCCAGGCACAAAATTTAACGGGCATCAAAAAACTCAGTAATCAAGATAAACACACTTTTTTTTTTTTTTTTGAGATGGCGTCTCACTCTGCTGCCCAGGCTGGAGGGCAGTGGCGTGATCTCAGCTCACTGCAAGCTCCGCCTCCCAGGTTCACGCCATTCTCCTGCCTCAGCCTCCCGGGTAGCTGGGACTACAGGGGCCTGCAACTACACCCGGCTAATTTTTTGTATTTTTTTTAGTAGAGACAGGGTTTCACCGTGTTAGCCAGGACGGTCTCGATCTCCTGACCTCGTGATCCGCCCGCCTCGGCCTCCCAAAGTGCTGGGATTACAGGCGTGAGCCACCGCGCCTGGCCAAGATAAATACTCTTAATGCAGTATTTTGAAAAATTAAAAAGCAGCCAGGTGCAGTGGCTTGCACCTGTAGTCCCAGCAGTCTGGGAGATGGAGGCAGGCAGATTGCTTGAACTCAGTTCTTGAGTTCAAGACCAGCCTGGGCAACATGGTGAAACCCTGTCTTTATTTAAAAAAAAAAAAAACAAAATAATTAGCTGGGAATGATGGTGTGTGCCTGTAGTCCCAGCTACTTGACAGGCTGAGGTGGGAGAATCACCTGAGGTCCGGAAGTTAAGGCTGCAGTGAGCCATGATTGAGTCACTGCACTCCAGCCTGGATGACAGAGCCAGACCCTGTCAAAATAAATAAATAAATAAATAAATAAAAATAAAAAATAAAAAGTAACGCAGTATTACTGACATTTCCTTTCGCCTCTGACTCCAGTATGGCTTGGCAGGGCAGGGTTCTTAATGGAATTAAGATCCCCCATAAGAAGCACTCGTGTGGAATCTGAAGGGCAGGATGAAGCGGAAGAGATCTTTCTCTGCTGGTTTCTGCTGGCAAGCACAGTGGTGCTCCTGTGTCCAGTCACTGCTGCAATGGGGGCTGCAAGGCAGGGGCTGGGCTCTACACATTTTGCTGTTGCAGATGGAGCAGCCTAGCATAGCTCTCCAGCTAGTACTTGCAGTGACCGCAGTACCTGCCACAGCTAGGGTGGGTCTTTCAGAAATCTACTGTGCTAAAAGTGGTCTCTTGATACCCTACTACTGTTGAGTCAGGGGTGCAATTCCCAGGAGGGCCATTCTGCAATGTTGTTCATTCCTAGAGGTCAGCCCAGAGCCCGTTTCTCTTGCCCTCCTAAAGAAGTGTAAAAACACCTAATTTCCTACATTACATCCCTTTCTGGTTGACATCCCTAGAGAGATCTCTGTTGACCAGTGTCATCACGTCTCTCATGTTCATCCCATCCTTTCAAGCCCCACCGTCCTGCTCTTATTCAGATCCCTTTTAATCTCTCCCCTCCTCTCTGTGACATGGCTTCCAGATGACTATACACTCACCCTCTTTACACCTTTTTTTTTTTTCATTCTCCACACCCAGATAGAATCTCTTCTTCTTCTTCCCTTGTGGCTTCCACTCTATCATGTAGATTCACCCTGTTTCCAAGGATTTAGATAACATTAATGTACCCTGTAGAAAGTCCAGTGTCAAAAATCCAATATGGAAAGTTTACAGAACTTCTTTAAATGCTCAGAGAGCTTACATTCATTTCCCACCATTTATCTCCAGCGAATTCTTCATTTCTTGATTTCCCACATTCTCCATTTTCTCACGAGGCATTTTTGTGTGTAGAAGACCTGACTAAATAGTTTGGGGCAAAGCAACCTCTTTTTTTAAAAGTCTTACATCTTCTCTGCCTTCATGCACTCTCACTTGTTTACTGTCCCTCTTCTCTCTCAGAAAGAACAACATCCCGCAATTTTCTGATTTTCTAGTGTGCTTCATTTCTTCCACCTTCTCCTTATGGGCCTTCTCCTAGTTTTCCGCATGCAATTGGCCAATCAATATTTTCTTCCTGTAAAATGACATTATGTCCCTCAGAAGGCTTCTGCTAGAGCTCAGTTTGGGAACATGAGCTGGCAAGAGCTAAGTTACTCTAAAGAATTGGATCAAGGTATTAAGAGTTCATGAAAACAATCTGGGAGAAGAGGTGAGAAAGACATGGGCAAGGAGAGGAGCCAGGAGCGTGGGTAGAAGCCAGGACATTTTATGAGGTGGTCAGGCCATTGAGAATTCCCAGGGAGGTGATAGAAGAACTTTCAACAACAACAACAACAAAAAAGTCTGATGTTCAATTAAAGTGCTGTAGAGGGATAACTGTGTTGTGTTTAGGTGCATGGGCTCTGGGTCATTGATTGCGTTCTGGGTCATTGATTGTGGTTTTTGTTTGTTTGTTTGTTTGAGACGGAATCTCACTCTACCGCCCAGGCTAGAGTGAGATGAAGCAATCTCAGCTCACTGCAACCTACACCTCCCGGGTTTGAGTGATCCTCCCACCTCAGCCTAGCTAGTAGCTATGACTATAGGCATTTGCCACCATGCCCGACTAATTTTTGTATTTTTAAGACATACGGGGTTTCACTACATTAACCAGGCTGGTCTTGAACTCCTGACTTCAAATGATCCGCCTGCCTTGGCCTCCCAAAGTGCTGGGATTACAGGCATAAGTCACTGCCTGACTTGACTGTGTTCAAAATTCATCTCTATCATTAACTTGCTCTGTGATTAGCAAGCTGCTCAATCTCTTAAGCTTCATTTCTTTTTTGTAAAACAGGATAATAACTGTTAAAAAGAAAAAGCCTATTTCTACTGATTATTGAAGGATTAAATAATATGTGAAAACCTCCTGGCAAAAGAAATCAATTTCCTGGAAGTGTTAGCTATGATGATGACTTAAACAATGACACTGAGCAGATGCTGTTACTTCTGCTGTGTAAACTGCCATTGTCTCTCCAAACTTCCATTAAAACTCTGTAGGCGTATAAAAAATACGTAAAATATTAAAATAATTGTATTCCCTGTTCTGGATGAGGCAAGGATGAAGGGCACGTGAATTCACAAGGGCAAGTGAATTCGTAGCAGCAGAAGCGATTGCTCCTTGGCACAACATGCAAGCTTGTTGAGGAGGAGCGGAAATCTGGGAGAGAGACTTTCCCGAGACTGGGGATGGAGGACTGAGCCAACTGCACCCAGATCTGAAAGAGTAGGGAGAATGCTGGTGATAACTGAGTTCACGGTCCTTTAAGCAGCCATCAGATGGCTACTGCAGAGCCAACAGCCTCTCCCTCCCCACATCATGGCAGGCATGCAGTGTTGAGAAGGATTCTGAAACCATGTCCCAGTTCAATCTGAGCTTGGATGACCTAACTGATTAAGGACCCTGACATGACTCAGAAGTGTTCTATGTCGGGGGTCAGCAAATGATGGCCCCAGGGCCAAATCCAGGCCACAACCTGTTTTTGTGTGACCCACAAGCTAAGAATGCTTTTTCCATTTTCAAATGCTTGCAGGAAAATTTAATGAGAATATTATTTCATGACACATGAAAACAATATAAAATGCAAACTGTACTGGTCATAAAATTTTGAAATTGATCAATTTTAAAAGGTGTGGGAAAAAATGGTTTTGCTCTTGTTATACAAGTAACTACATAATATCCTTGATTGTATTTCTTGGCCCAGAAAGCCTGAAATATTTACTATCTTGCTCTTTACAGAGAAAGGCCAACCAACTTTGTTTCATGTTATGCAAAGGAGTCATCGCAAGATGTCTTCTCAACCTTATGGGTGCACTCTCTATTTTAAACTTGATTTTATCCTATACGAATTGTGGGTTGGAGCCCAAAGAGGTCTATGAATTGATTTCTCTTCTTTTGATAGAAAAATCCTTTTTAAAATTATCCCTTAGTGACAAGGACATTAGTAAGTCAATAAGGTAAGCCTGATTGATTGACTTTTTTTCTTTTATCAAATACTAAAAATGAGTCAGTAAGTAGCTCTCATTGTCTCCTCCTTTAGAGACCAAAGGATAAGACAGGCCCACAGCCATGCTAATGATGTCACTTTCATAGTGTTTCTTCTGTTTGCATGGTGACTGTCAAGTTCTATTTTGCCTAATTTTTATTTTTTTATTAAAAAATTTTTTCTTCTCTGCCCACGACCACCCACCTCCCTTCTGTGACTAATTGCAGACACCTGCTTTCTCAGTAAGATGTGGGGTTTGGGCATAATTTATCTGCTAGAGTTTGGAGAAGTACCCTCAAGCCCATGGCCTTGCCCGTGGTCCCCAGCCCTGGGAAGCGGGACACCTCCCCTTCTCCTCCCAGTGGACTCCTCTGGTGCCTCTCCTCCAGAAAAGCTAGGTGAACTTTGAATTTTTTCAATGTAATAATTTCCCCCATAATTACATTATAATATCAATGGAGCTTATCTCATTGCAGATTGATCTTCAATTGGCACCGACTCTTAAAACTTTCTCTTTCTCAGCCCCACCCTCTGTCAAGTACTGCAGTTAATGACATGACGAAGAGGATGAAATGCGTCAGAGCTTTACTGGAGTTGCGTTTTAAAAAGAAGCCCACGAAGATCCTTTCAGGGGAGAGAAAATTCCTTTGCAAAGTGAATAATAATACTGTAGTTATATGTTCTGCCAATTTTGGTTTTCTTCAGAGGAAACAGAAACAGTGTTACTCCTTTTCTGAAAACTTCTTTCCTGAAGTTTACTATTTACTCATCCAGCAACCATTTACTTGATTTTGCCTAATTGGTTTTACAGAAGCAATAAAGCTTTTTGTGAGGAGTCAAACAATAGAGTTATAAAGAAAATCACCCTTCCTCTCCTTCCTCTAATCTCGCTCACTGGGTCAATCAAGCATTTCTTCCATATGTTTCTCTACATTCAGATAGGCAAAAGCAAATGTAAAGAGTTATTTTTCTACTTTTACAAAAAATAAGGGTACACTGTGAATACCACCCTGAAATTATCATCAATATGTGTGGAGCTAACTCATTCTTGGTAGTTGCCTGCTATTCCACTATTCCATTGTACAGCTGTTGAGGTCCCTGCTGATAGACTTTTTTTTTTTTTTTTTTTTTTTTGAGACAGAGTCTCTCTCTGTTGCCCAGGCTGGAGTGCAGTGGTGCAATCTTGGCTCACTGCAACCTCTACCTCCCGGGTTCAAGTGATTCTCCTGTCTGAACCTCCTGAGTAGCTAGGACTACAGGCACATGCCACCACACCTAGCTAATTTTTTTTGTATTTTTAGTAGCGATAGGGTTTCACCAAGTTGACCAGGCTCGAACTCCTGGCCTCTAGTGATCTGCCTGCTTTGGCCTCCCAAAGTGCTGGGATTACAGGCGTGAGCCACCACACCCCGCCCCTGATAGACTTTCAATTTGATAAAGATTTACTTTGTACCAAATACATACTAGACACTTCAACAGATTGTGGGGAGAGAAAAATGAACAACTCATCACCTTTCATGACACCAAGGTCCTGTGGGGAAGATAAAATAAATGATTGCACGTGGACACTAAGTGTGACAATGTGGTGTGCACAATTGCACAGCGAAGGCACAGAGAACTTGGAGGGGGATTCAGTCAACTGGCGACGAGTCCAACACACAGGAGGGAGGGTGCAGGCACAGGGAACAGCGCATGCAAAGCCAGGGAGGCTGCAGGAGCTGGTCATGCTCAGGAAACTGGCTGAAGCACTGTGCCCGTGCAGGCACTGCTAAAATGCCCAGAGGGGTAGGTGGGCACAGAAGTCAGTGGGTTCGTATACCAAACTAGAGAGTCAGGACTCGTCCAGAGGGCTGAGAGTAAAGAAGGGACATGCAAGTGTTTAAAGCAAGGTGTATTAGTCCATTCTCATGCTGCCAATAAAGACATACCTGAGACTGGATAATTTATAAAGGAAAGAGGTTTAATGGACTTACAGTTCCACATGGCTGGGGAGGCCTCACAATCATGGTGGAAGATGAAGGAAGAGCAAAGGGAGGTCTTACAAAGGGCGGCCAGCAAGTGAGAGCGTGTGCAGGGGTGGGGTTGTGTCCAGGGAAACTCTCATTTATAAAACCATCAGATCTTGTGAGAATTATTCACTGTCATGAGAACAGCACAGGAAAGACCTGCCCCCATGATTCAATAACCTCCCACCAGGTCCTTCCCGCAATGCGTGGAAATTATGGGAGCTACAATTCAAGATGAGATTTGGGTGGGGTCACAGCCAAACCATACCACAGGGCAATCAGATCCTGTTTTTAGAGGATATCTGGAGGGCATCTGGAAATGAAACTTGTGAGGAAAGCATTATCTAATCACGGGAGGATGCTGGACCAAGGCGGGGCAGTGAGGGAAGAATGAAGGGGAGGTGGTAACGGGAACTAGCCTTCTGAGGTGAACCCAGTAATACTTGTGGGCAGACTGAGAGGAGTGGTGAAGCAAAAGGACTTCTAGGTTGGCAATCAGGTGTACCCAATGAAGGACACGCAGGAGGAGGGCAGATGTGCCCAAGAGAGGTGAAGACTTGTGTTTTGCACATGTGGAGTTTGAATTGCCTGTGGAACATCTTGGGCTCTTTGAATATTTTTCAGATGTGAGGTGATGATGGCCTTTCTAAAGTACCTTCCTTTCATTCTGTGATAGGTTTATCCCCTTCACAGAGAAAATGGAATACAGTGATGCAGTAGGGTTCTAATCATGACTACTATCTCAGGAGATGGGAGCAACACAGCAGCCAAGGACTCTGCTACAGGGGCAGTGCCTCTGAGTGAGTTCACAGGGGCCTCCTCCCACTGACAAACTAAAACCATGACCGTCTATGTAGATCAGTAAGTATATGACATCCTTCCTTAGGGCTGAGGCCATATCAGAGGGTGTGGCTAGAGAGTGGAGGTGGGGAGGATCCCATCAGTTAAGCACTTGTGTACAGGTCCCAACAGCAGCAGCTCTGGGAGCAGCCTGTCCCTAGTGAGCATCTCTTGGAGAGTGACCAGTGTCACTAATGACCTCCTTATTGCCTAATCCAGCATGCATTATCATTCCACATCTTCATTCAGTAAACACTGTGGAACACTCCCCTCTGTGCCAAGCATACTGAACTGCCAGAGACATCATAATGAGCAAGACTTGCTTTCAAGGTGCTCTCGGACCAGTTGGGAAGTCTGAAAGTGACAACCCCCAAATCCCCTTACTGCAAGATGACTGCTTCCAGACTGATAGGTACAAAGTATAGCAGTGTGACAAAAGGAAAAGTTACATTGGTGTTACATGGAGCAAAAGGTGGAAAAAATTCTCCTGGGATAAGCAGGAGTCCATCTACAAGATGGCCTAGGCTCTCATTAGCATATTCTGCCAGAGGTATTTGAAACAAAGTGACTCCATCTTGAATAGGGGCTGCGTAAAATGAAGATGAGACCTGCTGGGCTATATTCCCAGGAGTTTAAGCGTTTTTAGTCACATGATGAGATAAGAAGTTGGCGGGACTGGTATCATAAGATACAGGTCAGTCATAAAGACCCTACTGATAAAACAGGATGCAGTAAAGAAGCCGGCCAAAACCCACCAAAACCAAGAATACCATGAAAGTGACCTGGGTCGTCGTTACTGCTCGTTTCATGCTAATTATAATGCATTAGCATGCTAAAAGACACTCCCACCAGTGCCATCACAGTTTACAGATGCCATGGCAACATCTGGAACTTAGTCTATATGTCTTAAATAGGGGAGGAACCCTCAGTTGGGGGGGAATCTCCACCCCTTTCCCAGAAAACTCAAGAATAATCTGTCATTTGTTTAGCATATGATCAAAAAACAACCATAAAATAGCCAACCAGCAGCCTTTGGGGCTGCTCTGCCTGTGGGATAGCCATCCTTTGTTTCTTTACTTCTCTAATAAACCTGCTTTCACTTTATTCTGTGGACTCGCCCAGAATTCTCTCTTGTGCAAGATCCAAAAACTCTCTCTTGGGGTCTCGGTAGGGACCCCCTTTCCAGTAACACTTCCACAGAGAAGAAGGCCCTGGTTCCCAGACACCGTCAGGGGATCAGCTGTAGCAGAATCATCTGGAGAGTTTTGAGAATCAGTTCCGGCAAGAAAGATATTTGCAATTTTAAAAATCTGACACTGTAGAGAAAATGAAAGAATTTGTTTTCAGAGAATGCTTTCTTTAGGAAATGCATGCTAATATTGTTTCTTAGATACAAGGCTCAGAGGGGCTTGGCTGGAGGGGGAGCTTGATGCCAAAAGTGCAAAGCTGCTCTGCAAAACAAAGGGTGGTGGTCAGAATGTGGGGAAGATGCCTTCAACTTGGGCATCATCTGGGTGGTTCCCAGAGGAAGGCGGAGATGATTTTTGGGTTAGAGAGAAAGGGAAAGACCTTGAAACTGGAGTACAGGACAGGAGATAAGAGGGGAAGAAGGGGCAGGGGGCGGATAAGGTCAGGGCATCAGGACAGCAATGGCCAGGCGCTAACTTGTCTAATGGTGGGAAGGGCCAAGTCACGCAGGAACAGTGGTGTCTGGTATGGAATATTATGTTGTTTCCTATTGCTGTCTTTCATCATTAGGTCATTAGTTAAGCTTTATACCACTGCTCAGTGTCAGCATTAGTTAAGCTTTATACCTTAAGGTCTTCAGTTAAGTTTTATACCAGGTTATTAGTTAAGCATTATGCCACTGCTCAGTGACAGCCTGGTGGTGGGGATGTCCTGGGGAAAGAAGAGGGTAAATTGATACAAAGACAGATATCGAGACCTCTAAACTGATCAAGGAAAAAGTTGAGGACAGGAGGTCTCAGCTGGTGTAACAGGAAAAAGAAAAAATCAAGGACAATTGAACTATCACTCCCCTCCTTTAACCCAGGATTCCTCAGAGGCAATTCAGGAGGAAAATGGAATTCCTCTGGAAATAGACATCATGGAAGCTTGAGTTCTTTTGTGTGGCTGGAAGTATGTCTCTGATTCTGAAAAGGTGAAAGACTTGAAAAGTAAACTACAAACACAGATTTTCTTTCTGTGTCCTGTCTGTCCCTGAGAATTCTGTTTGTGACGGTTTGGGGTGCGGCTGTGTCCAGGTGGCTCTGATGTGCGGTCAGGATTGAGGACCACTGCCATAAGTCATGGAGCCACAGGAATTTCAAGGAGACAGTTTTTGTTTGAGAATGCTCACTTTGGTGGCAGGGTGGTGGCAGGCTGATGAGGCACAGAGGGAGGCTGGGTCTTGAGAACTGATGGAGCCTGCCATATGGGGCCCTCCCGAGGAGGCTTCCTGTGTGTGCAAGGTGCCACAGCCCCGCCATCCAGCAATGTATGACTTACCGCTCTCTTCCTCTGAGTGCACATTCTCCATAGCAGCAGAATGACAGTCACTTGTCATTCCACTACCTGATCTGGAGGAAAAGAAAAACCAGCGGTGTTTGTCTTTACTCAGGATGCCATCTCTGGAAGACAGGGACTGAGCCAAGGGACTGGACGTAGGATTTGACTCCCAGCTTTGGAATCCTGCTAACTTCTAGTTTCCACATCTCATCAGAAAGTCAGGAAGTGGCTAAAGCAAATACTGCCTTTCGCATTAGACCTAAGTGCAGCTGGAGCTTCAAAGGAGAAGCTTAGTTTCCTTCCCCAGTTGGAATGCTCCAATATTTCCCTACTTTTCAATAAAATGCTGAAAAGAAATTCCAGTGCTGCTGTGCTTACAAAGGCAATATTTAAAACGTGTACTTCATTAAAGTTGAGAATAGACAAACCCCTTTAGGGGCTTTCTTCCCTTAGAAATGCATCCTGCGTTCTCATTTTGAGGGACAAAATGTAACAACTACTGGGCATAATAAAAAGAATTGCCTCTAAACCTACACAGCCTTCACTCCCCACACCTCCCTTTTGAATGTAAATGTGGGCAATACCAGGAAATGAGCCGGGCACAATATTTGCGCTAGGTCCTCATATCTCCACTCTGTCTATTTGGAGTCTTAGGTAAACATGCCCCCAGCCAGAGAGCCAGCCCTGTGTGAACCCTGCAGCCTCTTCAATAAAGCACCTCCTCGAAATCCTGATTCACATCTCTCAAATCCATTGTAATCCTTCACAGTCAGAAAACAAAAGCCACTGTACTGAGCTTAAAACAGTAAGTGCCTTACACTGAAAATGCCTTTAATATCTAACTCTACCAAACATCGGGAGAGAATGCCTATTTCAGGAGTCATCTCACTTGTTCATGGGCATTTAATGCATAAATCTCAAGTATATGGTATGTTATTATATGAAATGTATACAGTGTAGGTCATGCACATAGGAATGTAGTACTGTTACTAGTATATAATCCTTCTGCTGTAGTGCGAAGTAACATAAGTCCTGCATACAAATGCACGCCTCACAATACAGAGTGTTACACATCATGCTAACATGTGTACTATTCATAACTCTATACCATTCGAAATGCTAATTGTCACTTTTTTTCAAAGTCCAAGCATTTGTTTTGGAAGAATAAGGCCAAAGCTCACATTGTTCTAACTGTATGGCCAGCTGCTGGCTTTACCACAATGAGACGCATTGTTGGGTAAATGGAGTCCCTCAGGTGAATATAATTATGCAAATCCTTCCCTAACTACCAGCACTCTCTTGGCCCTCCCCGCTGGCCGCTCATCACTGGCAACACTGTCAGATTGCATTACCGGAGGCCTCACTTGTTTGCTGGGAGTATCCTCCCCACATTCTCCGGAAAAGAACCTGCTGCTGGCCCTGCCCCCGTAAGGCCTGTGGGCCCACTCGGGACCTCACCAGAAGACCAAGCTTTTTTCACCAGCTGACACATTTCTTCACTATATCTCAAGCACTGGAAAACATACCTTTTAATTCCCTAAGGCGGTGTCTACCCCTTGTTCAAGGCAGGCCTGCACAGAGATGTTTCTAACGCCAGAGGCAAGAGAGATGGAATGAATGAGGCTCCTTCACGGAAGCCCCTGGAAATGATGTAGACACATGGTCAAGTATCATTCACACACACACACACACACACACACGCGCGCACACACACACACTTCTTCATTCACTCCAGAACAGTCTTAAGCGGTTATGCAATCACGCACTTTAGCATCCCTCATCCACAGACATGGGAACACGGGTGACATTACTTATTTATTGACATAACTATAGACATACTTAGAAATAGGGAACCTGGGCAAAAAAACTCTTCTTGAAAGTCCCCACCCCATTTAATTTACATGAGTCACTCGTGTGTGGGTCATTTTTTCCCACATTTTTGGTGATTTCCCACAGTCACCAAAATAGAACTCCGCCTAGAGTGAGCCCTGCATAAATGTGAACGAAACACTGTACTTAAACTAACTTTTGTTTACCTTCTAGAAGCAGCTCAACAAAATAAGAAACTTACCTTAGTTATTGTCAGGCCTCTGAGCCCAAGCCTATCTCCCTTCGCTGACTCTCTTTTCGGACTCCTCCCGCCTGCACCCAGGTGAAATAAATAGCCTTGTTGCTCACACAAAGCCTATTTGGTGGTCTCTTCAAACAGACGTGCGTGACAGTTATCCTCTGTATTATTAGTGAATAATACTTCATTTCTCAACATTTTGTAAATTGCACTTTGCGGTTTATCCCATTGACAAGAGAGTTTGAATGAAAAGTAAAATATCAAGACAGTGAACCAAACAATACTTCTCTGAAGAAAATAAAGTAGCCAAAAGAGGTTAAAAACACAGAACCGTGAATACAAAATCCATTTACTTTAACTCTAACTCAGCCTTGAGAGCAAGATGATTCCTGAAGAATGAGATATTTTAAATCCCAACACTATAAAATCTGTAAAAACGTCAGGGAAGGTATGAGTGAGACTAAGCCTTGGTTAGCAGAAGGAAAGGAGAGGAAAGAGATCAAACCTACTGGAAAAGAAATTTCTTCTTTCAGAGCTGAGCCCAGGCACGATGGAGGTAAGAAGGAAGGAGACCCACTTGTTCCTTTCTTTGCACAAAAGCTGTTCAATTATTGTGGGATGGAATCAGAGGAAATGGGAAGGTCTGTGGGAGGAAGTGAATAGGGTGCTTTGTCTTTTTAAGCTTTTTCTGGATCCTGCAGTTCTACTTTAAAAAAAGAAAAAGGGATCTGGACCCTGGTAATAAAATACAGTTTTGCATAACCTTTCATCTTAATTCAAGAGCCCCTAGGTTTAGGTGTACAAAGTAAGAATAAATTTATGTATTGCAACCGACCGCAACTCTACTCAAGATTTGTAAAAGATTGTCTATCTACTGTAGGAAACATAGAACAGACTTTCTAACTAAACTCTTTCCTCACATCCTGATTATAATATTTACATTTTTTCATTATTTCTAGCTATTGTTTAGTTCGCTCTATCGGCAATACACTGTGCCAGGCGTTTGACTCATGGGAACATCTTTATTCTTCAAAACAATCACATCAGGTGGAATTATTATTATTATTATTATTATTATTATTATTTTTATTGAGATGGAGTTTCGCCCTTGTTGCCCAGGCTGGAGTGCAATGGCATGATCTTGGCTCACTGCAACCTCTGCCTCCCGGGTTCAAGCGATTCTCCTGCCTCAGCCTCCTGAGTAGCTGGGATTTACAGGCATGCGCCACTACGCCCGGCTAATTTTGTATTTTTAGTAGAGACGGGGTTTCTCCATGTTGGTCAGGCTGGTCTCGAACTCCTGACCTCAGGTGATCCGCCCACCTCAGCCTCCCAAAGTGCTGGGATTACAGGCGTAAGCCCCCACTCCGGCTAGGTGGAATTATTATCTCCATTTTACCGAAGAGGACACTGAGGCCCATCTACATTGAGAAAGGAACATGAACAAGAAAGTATATGGGTCTGCTACAAAGCAGGCCCCACAGTGGAACAGATCTTGAGGTCTCCTGCCCTTCATGGCCTCTTCTCTGATACTCTCCTGTGGAATGATGGCCTGAGTAACCTCACATAAGGAGTTTGGAGACTGGAAGGCCCAAGTCAGCTGTCAAGTTCCCCAGTAAAAGCAGATACTCATCAGCCACCAGGAAAGGCTGCCAAGACATCACAGGCACATACTGTGGTCGCTCCTGGGAAACTGAACTTCTTTTGTCTAAAATACAAATTGTATCCATATGAACCTAAAGATTTCTAAATTTCTGAATTTTCTTTAGTATCATGATTCCATTTGGAAATTGTTCTCATTTCTTGGAAGCACCTGCATGTTGTGAGATGTTTACATTATGGGAGAAGAGGGGAAAATTTAAATACAGTAGTCCACCTGTTACTGGGGGTCCTCGCTCCCAGAGTTCCCAAGATAGTGGCGGGCCACTTCCAAGATGGTGGAAGCCTCTTGTTCTCTGACCTGGGGCTCTTGGCCTCAGGGATTCCAAGGAATGGAATCTTGGGCCATGCGGTGAGTGTTATAGCTCTATTAGAAGACGTGGGTCACGGAAGAGAACTGTGGAACCCAGCGACTAGTGTTCAGCTCAATTAGGACGAACCTGGGCACTTAGCCATGCAGGAACAATGGCGAGCCATTAGCCCAAGCGGGAGCCGCAATGGGCGCCTCCCTGGATCAGGAACGCAGGGGAAACCCTGCTGGATCCAGAGGGGTGGAAGTCAGTGGTGGGTCTGCGACAGCAGCAAACAGCAGTGGTGGACGGCAAGGAAAAGCTCAGCTCGAGCTGTAACAAACACGAACCAGAAGAGTGTGCAGTTGCAAGATTTAATAGAGTGAAAACCGAGCTCCCATAAAATGCGAGGGGACCCAAAGGGGATTGCCGTTGCTGGCTCGAATGCCTGGGTTTATATCCCGATCATTGTCCCTCCCCCTGTGCTCTGAGGCAATAGATGATTGGCTATTTCTTTACCTCCTGTTTTAGCCTAATTAGCATTTTAGTGAGCTCTCTTTACTACCTGATTGGTCGGGTGTGAGCTAAGTTGCAAGCCCCGTTTTTAAAGGTGGATGCGGTCACCTTCTCAGCTAGGCTTAGGGATTCTTAGTCGGCCAGCTGGTCCTGTCTCTCACACCCTTATCCTTGGTGGATTATGTCCCAAGCCCCACAGTGTGTGGCTGAAACCCTGGATAGCATAAACCCTGTATATACTCTGTTTCTTTTTATATATACATACCCATGAGAAAGTCTAACGTATAAATTAGGCATATTAAGAGATTAACAATAACTAATAATAAAATAGAACAATTATAACAATAGACTGTAATAAAAGTTATGTGAATGTGGTCTCTCTCTCAAAACATCTTATTGTGAATACTGAACCTCAAAAAGTGAAACTGTGGATAACGGGACTACTGTAATGCAGGCAAATATTTTCTAAAAAATATTGCCTCAGTGAGGCAGATAAAGAATTGTGTCTGATAATCTACATAAAAAACAAAATTTTGCGTCTTTTTGACTGATTGGGTTGTAAGGGAGAAAACCCAATCTTTTTCTCACCCATCACTAGGTCCATGGCTGAGGTACCTATCAGAGGCATTTGAACTAGAGCAAGTCTGTCTTGAACAAGAGCTGGGTAAAATGAGGCTGAGGCCTACTGGGCTGCATTCCCAGATGATTAGGCATTCTAAGTCACAGGATGAGATACGAGGTCAGCACAAGATACAGGTCATAAAAACCTTGCTGATAAAATAGGTTGCAGTAAAGAAGCCAGCCAAGACCCACCAAAATCAAGATGGCGACGAGAGTGACCTCTGGTCGTCTGCTACACTCCCACCAGTGCCATGACAGTTTACAAATGCCATGGCAACGTCAGGAAGTTACCCTATATGGTCTAAAAAAGGGAGGCATGAATAATCCACCCCTTGTTTAGCATATTATCAAGAAATAACCATAAAAATGGGCAACCAGCGGCCCTCTGGTCTGCTCTATCTGCGGAGTAGCCATTCTTCTATTCCTCCACTTTCTTAATAAACTTGCTTTCACTTTATGGACTTGCCCTGAATTCTTTCTTGCGCAAGATCCAACAACCCTCTCTTGGCATCTGGATCCAGACCCCTTTACCCTAACCTACCTATAACAAAAGACAGATTAACAAGAAAAAGAGCAGACAGATTTATTTAATACCACAACCCAAACAAATGTTTTCTCCTGCTGGCCTGAATTGAGAAAGGAGGTTCTAGGAGAAATTTTTACCCCGTCTTTTTTTTTTTTTTTCTGGGAGACAGAGTCTTGCTCTGTCGCCCAGGCTGGAGGGCAGTGGCTCACTGCAACCTCCACCTCCCAGGTTCAGGAGATTCTCATGCCTCAGCCTCCCAGATAGCTGGGATTACAGGTGTGAGCCACCATGCCCAGCTAATTTTGTATTTCTAGTAGAGACGGGGTTTCACCATGTTGGCTAGGCTGGTCTTGAACTCCTGACCTCAGGTGATCCACTTGCCTTGGCCTCCCAAAGTGCTAGGATTACATGGGTGAGCCACCGCACCCGGCCTTACCTCCTGTCTTGACTGGGCATTATAGACAGAGATGCAGAGAGCTGACCTAGGTGAGAATTCCTACCTTCTGTTGGCTTTTTGTCGGTTGTCTCAGGATCTTTTCTGCAGGCTTCAGAGGGAGTGTGATGTCTCCATTGCCCCACGCTGGGCACCAGAAACTGTAGAGGAGAAAAGTAATATCTTTTCATCATATTAAGATTCAAGGCTGAGGCCCTACACAGAAGACAGATTAACAAGAGAAAAGCATATGAATTTATTTAATGTAAGTTTTATGTGACACGGGAGGCTTCAGAAATAAAGACCCAAGGAGACAAGGAAACCTGTGTATTTTCATGTTAAGTTTGAAGAAGTGGATCCTTGTGGAGAAGAGAGATTGGACAAAAGGGGTATGATCAAATGGTGATAAACTGGGGGGAACTTAGCAAGGGCTGTTTGTTCAGATTCTTCTCCATATCCTTGTGTCTTCAGAGACAAGGACATTCTTTCCCTATGGGATAGAACAGCATCCCTGGAATGAGAGTGTTATGACCTGCTACAGAAAGAAGAGTGTGGGGAAGGTGAGGGAGGCTTTCCTGCTTCTGCTGTTTTCTCAAGTGCCAAGCAAGGTACCGTATCTAGGAGAGCATGTCCTGAACCCTGTCATTGTATTATACGTAAGTTTTAAATGATCTGTGGCCTCAGCACAATATTCAGAGTGTCAGGATTCTTGTCTTGTTCCAGTTTATTGCTCACATCAGTGTCTACAAGGGAGTCAATTCTTTTTTTCTTTTTTCTTAAATAATGTCTTGCTCTGTCACCCAGGCTGGAATGCAGTGGCCCAATCACGGCTCACCTGGGCCAACCTGGGCTCAAGTGATCCTCCTACCTCAGTCTCCCAAGTAGCTGGGATCACAGGTGTGAACCATTGTATCCAGCTGATTTCTTTATTTTTTTGTAGAGATGGGGTCTCCCTGTGCTGCCTAGGCTGGTCTCAAACTCCTATACTCAAGCAATCCTCCTGCCTCAGCCTCCCAAAGTGCTGGGATTACAGGCATCAGCTGCTGCGCCCAGCTGGAGTCAATTATTTACCAAGACCCAAATTATATTAGCTATACAATATAGAACAGTAAACAAGCTGTCAGTCTGAAGCCAGAACTGTACTAGAAGTATTTTAAAGGCCCGTATTCCTTATATAAAACGCAGATTGCCGTAACACTTTGCTAACTAACAACCACAGCTTCCTCCAAGTGTCCCTTCCCAGCATCTCCACCGCAGGGCCAGTGGAATTCTGAAAGACGCGCAGCTGAATGCCGTCCTAGAAACTAAATTGTACCCTGCTTTTCAGATGTTCTAAAACCATCAGTGTCAGCACTGGAAAAGAAAAAACAAAAAACATTAACCCAAATTCACCTCTCAACTTTAAAGATTCTAATAATCTGTCAAAAGACAGTTTTGCAACCTGAGAAGTAGGGGCAGGAAATGGAGATCCTTTTTTACTTGTAGTCTTGGGCTTAGGTATTGAAAGGAAATAGGCACTTGGAGCTTTTCACAGTTGAGGAGGCCAAAGCAGGTACAGCTGAAAATCTGCTGTCTCTTCCACCTGAAACTGTCAGCTCAGAAACACTGCTGCCCATTGATTCCAAGCCAGGGCAGTGGTTTCTAGGGTTGTTAGAGGGGATTTTCTTGGCTGCCAGGCTGACAGCAACACAGAGCTTAGAAATGACAACTGAACAATAGGAAAATTCCACCATGTTGGTATTAATCATTACAAAGGAAAGCCTGTTCCCTGATGCCAACAGCAAAAACCTAGAGCAGGGAGTGAGTCCCTTTGCTCCCCTCCTTCTGACCAAATTCAGGCACCAAAGCAATCAAACAAGGGTAAGGTAGATAGGAAGAGGGAGAAAGCCTGTTCAAAGGCCAAATTATCCTATTTTCTTCGAAAAAGTACCTTTGTAACTACGGTGAAGTGCATTGTTATCAGATAAAGGCCCGCGTAGCAGCCTGTACAACTGAGTGACTGATAGTTTATTATTTGATGGTGGTGATTAATGCAACAAAGTGCCAATAAGTGACTCAATCCTCAATCCCTAGTCAGAAGATTTTATCAGGTGCTTGCTAAAAGCTTGCACAGAAATATGAATAATCGTTTACCTGAATAATATTCTTCCATGTGTATGTAGAAAGGGGATGTGTTTCAGCATCTCCTGGCTTAAATGAATACGTAAATAGATCTATTTTATTTATTTATTTATTGAGATGGAGTCTCACTCTATCACCAAGGCTGGAGTGCAGTGGCTCAGTCTTGGCTCACTGCAGCCTCCGCTGCCCAGGTTCAAGTGATCCTCCTGTCTCAGCCTCCCGAGTAGCTGGGACTACAGGCACATGCCACCACATCTGGCTAATTTTTGTATTTTTAGTAGAGTTGGGGTTTCACCATGTTGGCCAGGTTTGTCTCGAACTCCTTACCCAAGTGATCCACCTGCCTCGGCCTCCCAGAGGGCTGGGATTACAGTCATGAGCCACTGTGCCTGACCAGGTCTATTTCTTTTAATTTTCCTATGTTTTCTTTGTCATCCATATTCCAGCAATGTGCAGGGTCAATGAAAAGCTGCTCGTCTCCTTGTGAACACTGAAGAGTGGGTCCTGTCTGCTGGCCTGGAGGTGTTGGGGTTTGCATTAGTTTCCTTCTCATCGTCTATGATTTGTTACTATTGTTAGGGATATAAAGTAACAGTAAAGAAAATTTGGAAGATGGACTCACTAAATCCCAACTATTTTCCCTTTTGAAAATTTCCATCTAATATTAGTTCTTAGGCATTCTCATTTGTTTACATGGTAGCTCATTTCATATGTGCATAATGATAGACCCTGTGTTCCTTTACTGAACATTTCACAGTGGCCATTTTACCTCCTTTTTGTAGGCTACTAGATAGATAGATAGATAGATAGATAGATAGATATAATTTTTAAAACATAGATTGGTTCTTGCTCTACCACCCAGGCAGGAGTAGGAATGTAGTGGCATGATCACTGCTCACTGTAGCCTCATCCTCCCTAGCTCAAGCCATCCTCCTGCCTCAGCCTCATGAGGAGTTGGGACTACAATTGTACACCACTGAGCATGGCTAATTTTTTAAATTTTTTTTGTAGAGATGAGGTCTTGCTATGTTGGCCAGGCTGGTCTCGAACTCCTGGGCTCAAACAATCCTCCTGTATCAGCTTCCCAAAGTGCTGAGATTACAGATGTAAGCCACTGCACCTGGTCGTATTTCAAATGGCTTCATTGTACCATAATTTAATTAATGTTTTATTGTTGAATATATAGCTTGTTTTCTTCCTTTCTTCCAACTTCTTAACTTCAAATCCTGTCTTCTTCCTTTCTTCCTGTGCTAAATCCTACCTCTTCTTATTTATTTTGGCATTTTTATACCAAGTTTCCAGAAGTGGAATTATTGTCTCAAGGCAAATAAACATTTTTACTGTTCTTTATATAATATTGTTAAATTGTTTTCCAAAATATTTGTAGCAATTCACACTGCCAGCAACAGAAGATGAGAGTAACAAATTCCACACCCTCTTTTAACAGTTTGAATTGCCAAAAAATCCTCACACTTCAACACATATATTTTTAGTGAGGTTCATAATTTAAGTCTTTTATTTACTAATTATGCTTCTTTTGTTGAAATATTCGTTGATCTACTAGGATCTCTGTGTTTTTCTTACCAGCTTGTGTAACTGTTTTAAATAGTAAAGAATTGCTGTACTACTAGGATCTCTGTGTTTTTCTTACCAGCTTGTATAACTGTTTTAAATAGTAAAGAATTGCTGTATTTAACATTTTTGCTATATTCAGTTTTCACAGCCTCTTGTATGACTTTCTACTTTGGTTAAGGAAGATTTTTTTTTTGAGATGTAAATGCTTTCAACATTTCTTTTCCTTCCTTCCTTCCTTTCTTCCTTCCTTCCTTCCTTCCTTCCTTCCTTCCTTCCTTCCTTCCTTCCTCCCTCCCTTCCTCCCTTCCTCCCTCCCTCCCTTCCTCCCTTCCTTCCTCTCTTTCTTTCTTTCTTCTTCTTTTTTTTTTTTCAGAGTCTGGCTCATTGCCCAGGCTGGAGTGCAGTGGTGCAATCTGTGCTTACTGCAACCTCCGCCTCCCAGGTTCAAGCAATTCTCCTGCCTCAGCCTCCCGAGTAGCTGGGATTGCAGGTGCACGCCACCACACCCAGCTAATTTTTGTGTTTTCAGTAGAGACATTATTTCACCATGTTGGCCAGGCTGGTCTCGAACTCCTTACCTCAAGTGATCCACCCACCTCAGCCTCCCAAAGTGCTGGGATTAAAAGGCATGAGCCATTGCACCAGGCCTCAACATTTCTTTTTTTTTTTTTTCTCGCTCTGTCACCAGGCTGGAGTGCAATGGCACAATCTCAGCTCACTGCAACCTCTGCCTTCCAGGTTCAAGCGAATCTCCTGCCTCAGCCTCCTGAATAACTGAGATTATAGGCGCATGCCACCATGCCTGGCTAATTTTTGTATTTTTAGTAGAGATGGGATTTTACCACATTGGCCAGGCTGGTCTTGAACACCTGACCTCAAGATCCTCCCACCTCGGCCTCCCAAAGTGCTAGGATTACAGGTGTGAACCACCATGCCCAGCTCATTTCTTTAGCTAAATTTATTGACTTTTGGCATTGTGACTTCATCTTCCAAAGTTAATAAAGTAATCCAGTGATTAGATATTTGATAAATATTCAACTTTTTCTATAAATTAAAATAATATTTAGTTTTTTTTACTATATCATGTAGGATATGATACAAGTATAAATGGATTTTTTACTCCAATTACTAACCACTAACCACTGTTCCTTTCTTTCCTGGTCATTTTATGCAGCCTCCCTTATGATATACTAAATTCTTATAAACACAGAGCTATCTCAACCCAGTGCTACATACGCATTTAGTGTCGCTTTGGCATATGCTCCCTTTTAGGGCAGTGCTGGCTTTCTTCTTCGTCTTTTTCTTTTCTAGAATATTCTTTGATATTTAACATATTCCTTCTTTTAAATGAAATTTGAAATTATATCATCCACTTTAAAGCATCATGTTGGGTTTTGGTGGTATTGCTTTAAACCTGAGAAATTATTTCTTGTGCTACCTTGGATAAAGTAACAAACGATGACTGGAATATTTTAGCAATGGATATTGTGAGCCAAGCTGGACTACACGAATTTTCGCTCAGAACAGCCTGAGGCAGATATGAAAGGAGAGGCCAATATACATCATAGCCAATAAGAGGATTGTAGATCCATATCAGAGAGAAATGTCAAGAATCAGGTCCAAGGGGAGTGAGTCAAGCCTTGAAAGGTACAAAGACTATTAAGACATTTAAAACCAAGGAGCAAGAATAGACCAGAAAACAGGTGCTACGTGGCCATTGGTGCATAAGCAAACCCTTGGTTCTTCCTCCTGGAACTTTTCTACAACTCCATTGACTTTCCCTTCATCTTAGCAGTATTGTCCTGTGCCTGGCTATCATTTTTGTAAACTGGAAATAAGCTTTTCTGATCCATTGTAAACTGTCCTCATGAATGAAATCCAAGCATCTCTGAGCTTTCTCCAGTCTTCAATGTGATCTCAGTGTTTAATGAATTCTGTAAAAATCTCCAGCAAATTGAGAATGCCTCTTTCCTTGCAGCTGCCTCATTCTGTATTTTTTAATAGGTTGAAGAAACATTTGCTTTATAATATTCTGTAATATTGTGTTTCAAAAATGTGTACTCTTGGAATCAGCTGTAAATCATAATATATACCTTTAATAATTTTCCAACTTCAAGATTGCTTTTTTAAAAAAATAAAGAAGACATGATGCTCTCTTAACACTAAACACTGTTTTCTAAGACTAAAATATTTTCAACAAAAAATTTCAGGTATATTCTATTTTCTTCAGTCGAGATCAAGATAGCAGAGAACAGCCAGATAAGTTCCCCATAAATCTGTCTTTACTCAAACGCTGCTATGAGTTCAAACACATTTTATTTATGAATGGTTTTTGAAATTCTCCAGTGCTTTTTATTTCTATTAGAAACTCTTTTTACAAATGACATCTCCATGAGTAAATATTTAAAAGAACAAGTGTCATAAAGACCTGAATGTTGCATCCATTATAATACTGTATTCCAATGTTAGATCTCAAGACCAAGACTCCTTGAAACTTCAGTGTTATCTGCAGAATTCTGGTTTGAAAGTGCTTTCATGTTCTTAATCTTTTAGAAGTATTTTTAGTAGACAATTATATTTTACCTGTCTATCACATTCCTTTGGAGGAACTTCTTCTCCTAGTTTTAGCCATGAGATCCAATGGTAGCAGCCATCATTTATGTCACCCCACATTCTTGGCCACATCGCTGTTCAAGAAGAGAGACCTTGAATCAACAGAGGATACATGGAATTCCAAGGCACTTGAAAAAGCCTCGTGTAACAGACACTCTTGGTTCTTTGTGCCACTCCACTGGCGTACCCATTTCTGCATGCCTGTGCTCTTGGCTCTATGTGCTTTTTGTCTAGGAGCTCACATCTGTGACTCTTTTCTGAGGTCTAGCCTAGGCTACTGAAGATGCTTTGCCTTTATACGTTGCCTGCAGGCAAGTGCAAAGAGTCAGAAGCACTTGAAATTCATGCTCCCTGGGGTGGCCTTTAGCCAATGCCTGACTGCTTTGGGAGTTTAAAGCCCAGGAAGCTTGTCTGGTGTCTGGATAACTCAGAGCATCATTTATACACTACAGTGACCTTGCAGGATAAAGCTAAGTCTGGAATTTTCCTGAAATCATACCCTTGCTTGGCTTCTTCCCCATTCCCTGTCCTGTTCCCTGTACTTCCCCCGAGCCCCCTACCTCCCATTTCCTTTCTCTTAGAGCACTTTCATTATATTAGTTTGGTGCAAAAGTAATTGCCAGTTTTGTCATTACTTTTAATGGCAAAAAACCCCAGTTACTTTTGCACAAACCTAATACACATCACACTCGCACACACAGCCTCATGGCAGGGTCTGCTTCTAGGGAATCTGACCCAAGCAGCATGGACTCAGGCTGGGCCAGTAAGGGAGTGTCTTTCCCTGAGATGTTCATACTTGGAGCTGGGAGGTAGCAAGCTTATCAGGATGTGAGTCTGAAGCTGCTGGTGGCTTGAGAGAATGAAGCTGACCCACAGAAGAAGCAGAAACAACACTGATGCTATTGTAGTCTCTGCCTCCAGCTGCCTTTGAGGCTATCCCCACTCCTACCTTCTGAAGATGTGGCTGAGATAGTTAAGTTAGGTTCCTGTCATTTGCATCCAAGAAAACCGTAACTAAAGGGGTCAAGACTAAAGAGTTCTCAAATCCTAAAGACCCTTTTCGTGGAGAAAAGCACAGTTATACATAACTTTGTATGCAATCGCAGGGGTACACAGTCCCATTCCTTATAGTTTAGCTCAACTATATTAGCATCTTACATACACTTACAATTTTATAAGCATTAAATACTTCTGGGTTGCCCATGACTTTTCCTGACAACAGAGTTTGCCTTGCTAATCTCTTAGACGTTTTTGAGAAAAACAATAAACAGGACTTCTGTTTGGGTTTTTTCCCCAAGTAAACACAGTCACCATCACAGAAATCACAACTGATCAAGTCAATAAATAAGGAAGTTAAAAAAAAAGTATGTGCAAGCAGAGTACATATTCAAAACTGTGCAAATGGCCAAAATGGCCGGGCACAGTGGCTCACGCCTGCAATCCCAGCACTTTGGGAGGCCGAGGTGGGCGGATCACTTGAGGTCAGGAGTTTGAGACCAGCCTGCCCAACATGGTGAAATGCCGTCTCTACTAAAAGTACAAAATTTAGTTGGGTGTGGTGGCGCACGCCTGGAATCCCAGCTACTCGGGAGGCTGAGGCAGGGGAACTGCTTGAACCCGGGAGGTGGAGGTTGCAGTGAGCAGAGATGGCGCCATTGCACTCCAGCCTGGGGGACAAGAGCAAAACTCCATCTAAAAAAAAAAAAAAAGCAAATATTCACATGAATAGAAAATGTATGAAGACAAGGAGGCAGGAAAGATGTATCACTGGACCATTGGACTATCATCTCACATTCTTTTTTTTTTAAATTATTTTTTGTAGAAACGGGGTCTCACTATGTTTACCAGGCTGGTCATGACCTCCTGGCCTCAAACGATCCTCCCACCTCAGCCTCCCAGAATGCTGGGATTACAAGCATGAGCCACTGTGTCTGGCCTATCATCTCACACTGAGCAACATGGAAGTCACTGTAGTACATCTTTGATTGGGAAAAAATATTTACACTATTGTAAGATCAATAGAACTATGACTTAAATCCCACAATTCCCCTAGAGTTTATGAATTTTGTCATTTTTTCATGTGTCCAAGTGAAAAAACAACAATTCTCTCAGCACAGTTGGGAAAGCTCCTGTCTTCTCCCTGCCCTGCCCCCTTCAGCACCCTGACCCCACCCCCCACACAGTACATTATGTCAGAAAGATTAAATGGCTTAACACCACCAGGCCCAAAATGACAGAGTCATGTTCAAGGCCTACATTTCTTTTTTTCTTCCTTTCTTTTTTTAGAGATGGGGTCTTGCTTTGTTGCCCAGGCTGGAGTACAGTGGCACAATCATAGCTCACTACCACCTGGAACTCCTGGGCTCAAGCAATCCTCCTGCCTTGGCCTCCCAAAGTGCTGGGATTACAAGCATGAGCTGCTGCACCTGGCCCCACATTTCTGAGTGCTAATTCACTTCTCAGATGCACCTCACATTGTTTTCCCTGAGCCTTCTGAAGCTCCCCTTCTATCATCAAGAAACCCTCATGGTGCTGAGCATGGCAGCTCATACCTATAATTCCAGCACTCTGGGAGGCTGAGGCAGGAGAATCTCTTGAGGGCAGGAGTTTGAGACCCACCTAGGTAACATAGCGAGAGCCTGTCTCTACAAAAAATAAAAAATTAGCTGGGTGAGGCAGCACGTGCCTATCATCCCAGCTACTCCAAAGGCTGAGATGGGAGGATTGCTTGAGTCCAGGAGTTTGAGCCTGCAGTGAGCCATGATTGTACCACTGCACTCCAGCCTGGGCAACAGAGTAAGACCCTGTCTCGAAACAAAATGAAACAAAACCAACCATGGGTTTGGGTTTCAGACCAGCCTGAAGCTAAGCCTGCTCACGGTGCTCTCGGGACATTTGCCTTCATCTCGCTGCATCTAGAGCAAACAGGAAGGTGTTAGGAGAGGCAGGAAGGCGGGGTTTCCATCAGCATCAGGCAGGAGGGGACAAAGGAGTTTTTCATGCCTGGCAGAATCCTCACTCTAAGATGGTAGGAACATACAGTTACAGCTATATATCCCTTTGGGAAACTTTTTGGGAAGTAGGAAGATCTACCTCCATCTAACTGTGGTATTTTCTGCTTTATGAAAAGCAGAGATATGTGCTTTTCATGTAGCTTTATGAATGTAATCTTCTATCCTGTGACAGAAAAAGAAAGAGAAAGGAAGAAAGAGGGAGAGAGAAGGAAGGAAAGAAAGAAGAAAATGAAGGAAGGAACGAAGAAAGGAAGGAAGAAGGAAGAAGGGAGGGAAGGAGGGAAAGGAGGGAGGGAAGAAGGGAGGAAGGCAGGCAGGAAGGAAGGAAGGGAGGAGAACTTGATATTTGATAACTGTGTTTGTGAGCATCTTTCTGGTCATCCTATCATCTTCTCATTTTGACGGGCACATGTCAAACTTCAGTGCTGCCTGATCTCTTTCCCTTCACTGAGACTTGATTTTATCTGGTGACAGTTTTCCTTTTAACCAGTTATCAGGAGTAGGCGGCTTGTATTCCCTTTCCCCTTTAAACTTCATACCTTTAAACTTCATAGTCACACATGTTGCTACATAACATATTACCACAGACTTAGCCACTTAAAACAACCCTCCTTTATGAGCTCACAGGGATGTGGTCCACAGGCTAGGAGGAGAGGGCTGGGTCCTTAGGGTCTCACAGGGTCAAAATGGAGGCAGATGCTGGATGGCGCGCTTATCTGGACGTCCTGGAGAAGAAGAATCAGCTTTCGACCTCCTTCAGGCTGTTGACAGAATTCAGATCCTGTGGCTGGTGAGGACGGAGGACCCCCTTCCTTGCTGGCTGGCAGGTGGGAGTGACTCTCAGCTCTAGGGGCTTCTCTGTTCCTTGCATGAGGACCCCTATATCCTCAAAGCCAGTAATAGGCGTGAATCCCCTCACGCTTTGAATTTCTCTGACTTCCTCTTCTGCTACTTTCTAGAGAAAATTCTCTGCTTTAAAGGGCTTGCCTGCTGGGCTAGGCCCACCAGTATGATCTTCATGCAGGGTGGCTGACTCGGGAGTTTAGTGACAACTGCAAAACTCTTTCATAGCTGTGCCTAGCTTAGCATTTGCATAAGTAGGGCACAGGACTCTGCATGAAGGGGTCATCTTTAGAATTCTGCCCACCACAGCTACCAACCTGGAAGCACTTTAGTCCCCTCTGGGGGTCCCGGATGAATGTGGAGGTCTCCATGTTCCAGAGCTGGTAAGAGTATGTTCTGCCAGGGTGGCTTCCGCTTCTGGGGTTACTTGCTGCGTATGGCTTGGATTTTGTCTGCTAGGCCTCTCTGTCGTCTTATTCTTTGTCTTCCTTGGGTGGGAGGTTTAGAGATTCTGCCTACATTTTTCCGAGGCTAAAAATTCTTTTTAAAAGCATGTTTGTTGAAATGTATACAGGAGCTAGTTATATTGGACTAGGAAGGCATTTTGGAGTATATAATCCCATATAATAATAGATTCAATGTCCACAGATTCTTTATTAATCAAATGAATCTCTCTCCCTCCCTGTGTGTGTGTGCATGCGTGCGTGCATGCGTGTGTGTGTTTATTTACTAGTGATATGGTATGGTTACTAAGCAATCAGAAGGGACACCAACTATGAGTGACACACACAGCTAAATAACAGCCCTGCTCTGCTCCAGTATATAGGAGGCACTGTATTAAGTGCTATGGGAGACACCAAGATGAATAGAAAAAAAGGGGTCTGACATAAAAATCTTATGAGAAGCTAGACATGGTGGCTCATTCCTATAATCCCAGCACTTTGGGAGGCTGAGGTAGGAGGATCACTTGATGCCAGGAGTTTCAGGCTGCAGTGAGCCGTGATCGCACCACTGCACTCTAGCCTGGGTGACAGAGTGAGACCCTGTCTCAAAACATAAATAAATAAATAAATCTTGTGAGGAAGATGAAGTATGTGTATAAAGGGTAAAGAGAGATGAAAATATTCATAAACTGTTCTTTGAGGTGAGAGGGGAGAAGGATTATTTCTAGCTCAGGAGTCCAGAAGATTCCATGGGCTTCCTGCTCATGAGGAGAAGCCTGCAGACCAGGCACTCAGGACTTACACATCTCAGCTAGGGAAAAGCTGTTTCTCAAGGTTTCTCTAGAATATGCACACGAATGTACTGCAGAATATAAAAGGCCCTTTGATGTCCAATACAGGAATAACTCTGTTTTCTGAGTTAGACCTAATTTTGAATATTTAAAAAATTAATCATGACATCATGATGTCATCAATTTCATGACGTCAGGAGACTCAGAGACTAGTGAACAGATTATCTATTGCTATTTTGTTCTCCATCCAAAGTAATATTATAGAATGTTCAGATGTTATCTTACTGGCCTTCCATCTGCTCACAAGATTTCCTCGTTTCAGGTTTCTCATCTTTTGATGAGCAATCTTGAAACTGGATTCTGTTTCAACAACTGCACTTATGCTTTAAAGGGGAAGACATGCTGACCTTTCTGGTGGCACCTTTCAGGGTGCAGAGGATTGCTGTGGTGCTCGCTTTGATGGATTGTTTGCAAAAATGGCTGCAATTATTCAGCTCCCTCTGCAGTGGTGGAGTCTGTGTCCACTCCGCTTGACTCTCAGCTGATCCTGTGGCCTGCTTAGACCAAGAGACTGCAAAAGAAGTGACTGTCTGTGTTGAGCCCTCATCTCTAGAGACAATGCATGCTTCCACCTGCCCCTTTCAAACTCTGCTGAGCTGCCTTGTGAACAAACAGCCCAGGCTCCTCATCCAGCCCAATCCAGAGGCAGAGCGGATGGCAGTTGCTTGAGGGAAGGCATCTGAGGTCAGCAGAACTAGAGATTCACCAGAAGGAATTTATGGCTGTTATTTTAAGACACTAAGTTTTGGGTTGCTTTGCTAATATGATCATAGTTCCATTTCTCTTCGGAGGCAGGTCAAACGGATAAGTCCCACCCTGTTCTTGGGAGCAACATTAAACAGTAGTCTGGGACAAAGGTTTCTCACAGAAACTTCACAAGCATGATAGACTCCATATGTTTCAATAACAGGCAAAGTATCTTTCTGTGAAAGTCACACTCAGATTTTGTGTAATTTACTGAAGAACTCCAGTTAAAAGCCACAGTATTTTATTTCCATCGTTTTCCTAAGAGTGGAAAAAAACCATTAAATGCGTGATACATTTTAGGGGCTTCAGACTTAAAGGAGAATTTAATTGAGGGTCTTCAGGACCTCTGATCTTTCAAAATCCTCTAGTGGTGCCATTCACACAGCATTGGCCAAATTTTGGGGGTCGTGTCTGAAATGTTTGGATAACAAAAAAGTCTTTTTATGTTAAAAATTATTTTACTTGATTTCTTTTCTTAAGTAATATTTACAGGGTACTTTATCTTTTTTACTTTATCTCTTACAGAACATTTAAACCTTATAACTTTAAGATGTAGGTATTATCCCCCAAACCCTCCCCCACAAAACACACATGATACATGAAAAAAACTGAGGCTCAGAGAGATGAAGTCACTTCCCATAATGGAAGAGGCAGGGCATGTTCTTATTACCATCTGACACCAAAACTCATCCTTTTTCCACATGTTAGTAAAAGATCAGTGGTTTGGCATCAGATAGTATATTTCCTTTAAGGCCTTCAAAATGTTAATCATTTCTCTTCTTGCACATTTTTTTTTTAGAGACGGAGTTTCGTTCTTGTTGCCCAGGCTGGAGTGCAATGGTGCGATCTTAGCTCACTGCAACCTCTGCCTCCCTGGTTCAAGCGATTCTCCTGCCTCAGCCTCCTGAGTAGCTGGGATTACAGGCACGCGCCACCACACCTGGCTAATTTTGTGTTTTTAGTAGAGATGGGGTTTTACCATGCTGTCCAGGCTAGTCTCGAACTCCTGACCTCAGGTGATCCACCCGCCTTGGCCTCCCAAAGTGCTGGGATTACAGGCATGAGCCTTCATACCCGGTCTAACTTCTGTCTTTAATTTAGAAAATACGGAGTAAAGAAATCATTAACTTATAAGTATAAGCCATTTAATTTTTTAAAAAGGTCAAGTCCAGTTGCTCACACCTGTAATCCCAGCACTTTGGGAGGTGGAGGCAGGTGGATCACTTGAGACCAGGAGTTCGAGAGCAGCTTAGGCAACATGGCGAAACCCTGTCTCTACAAAAAATACAAAAATTAGCCCCATGTGGTGACGCATGCCTGCAGTCCCAGCTATTCAGGAGGCTGAGGTAGGAGGACAGCTTGAGCCTGGGAGGCAGAGGTTGCAGTGAGCCATGATAGTGCCACTATGCTCCAGCCTGGGCAACAGAGCCAGACCATGCCTCCAAAAAACACAAACACATACACACGCACACACACAAAAAAACCCCACAAAAAATCCCATAAGATCTCTCCAGTCTTACTTGTATGCTCAGCTTTCAAATGTTTATAATGTACCACTAACCTTACTAGTGCATGGCATTCACCCTTCCTGTCAACATTTTATTATGAATATTTTAAAAGTCCAGAAAAATCAAAAGTTTTTTCTTTTCTTTGACAGAGTCTTGCTCTGTCGCCCAGTCTGGAGTGCAGTGGTGAGATCCCGGCTCACTACAACCTCCGCCTCCCAGGTTCATGTGATTCTCCTGCCTCAGCCTCCGGAGTAGCTGGAACTACAGGTGCACACCACCACACCTGGCTAGTTTTTATATTTTTAGCAGAGATGGGGTTTTGCCAGTGTTGGCCAGGCTGGTCTTGAACTCCTGACCTCAAGTGATCTGCCCGCCTTGGCCTCTCAAAATGCTGGTATTACAAGCATGAGCCACCGCTCCTAGTCAAAAGATTTTTAAAGCAAACACCCATACACTTGGGCCTAGATCTACAATTGACATCTTACACTACTTGCTCTAGCATAGCATCAAACCATCTAGCCATCCCTATCCATCCACCAACCTATCTGTATTCACCTTTAATTGGATAGGTAGGTAGCCCAGGACAAAAGACTGTTAAGAATATTGCTTTGTGAGCAAAGGTTTTTCACTTCACCTTGGCACCAGGTTCTGCAGACAAAACCACCAATGATCTGTAAGTCAACTTCAAAGGAAGGACACCAATAAAAGCGCCAACTGCAATCAGTTTCAAAATGACTTACATAGTCTGAATGGTGGCATTGCCTGCCTGCTCATAGGAAGGGTTGGCAAGAATGCAACTCCTGCCCGGTGGCTCAGAGAGTGTTCCTTCATTGAAGCTCTAATTCTGAGTCATATTTTGGGTCTGTCTTTATTTTCTTTCTTTCTTTTTTTTTAAACTCCTGGGACTTCCTTCTCTATAGTGATACAAACAAAGATACAAGATAAGGAAAGAAAATCATGGACTAGGGGTCTGTAGAAGGGTAGAAGATTATCTCACGGCTCTGCCAAAGGGGTTAGATATCTGGGACAGAGGGTGAAATCCACTGAGTAGAGAAAACTAAAAAACACATATAGTGGTGGAGAGAAGAGGCAAGGCAACTCCAGAAGAATGATTCAGCTATTATAGAAGTTAGGAGGAAGAGCAGTCAGCATGTGCTACAGAGCTGGAGTTCTGGCAGAGTTCTGGAAGTGGGGCCCTGGAAATACTCCACAACTGTTTTCAACTAGAATAAGGCCCACATAGCCCTATAATTGATTTTATGTCCCAAGCACATGCTACTTCATGTCCCAGACTACTCTCTTAAATAATAATTGAACCAAAGGGACCCCATAATCAGTATTATAAATAGATTTGAGACTTGTGACTTAGGGAGCTCCACAAATTTCAATATATACTGGTTGTTTTTGTAGATGGGGTGGGGTGAGCTCTCTGGCTGCCTGATTATGGTTGCTGGGAGCTTCTCTAGTGAGCGTAGTCCTGCAACTCCTCCTCTCCCTGCTAAAACCACCACCATCCTGCTTGGAGATAAGAAGACGTTTAAAAAATGTTAATACCTATTAAGAGAGCACTCAGAGGAAAACAACTAGAGGAATGGGAAGAGGATGGAAGGAGGGAATTGTGGAGAAACTTACTAATTGTCTTGCAGTAGTCAGTCAGGAAAAATTCTACTCCACCAAAATCTATTATTGGTGTAGTACTTTATTCATGGATTTCCCTGTGGACAAGATTACTGGGACTTTAGCTTAAAAAAAAAAAAAACATGAGGGCCTCTGATACTAGTTTGTAAAAGAAAGAAAAAAGAAAAAAAATTCGGCTGGGCTTGGTGGCTCATGCCTGTAATCCCAGCACTTTGGGAGGGCGAGGTGGGCAGATCGCCTGAGGCCAGGAGTTCAAGACCAGCCTGGCCAGCATGGTGAAACCCCGTCTCTACTAAAAATCAAAAATTAGCCAGGTGCGGTGGCACGTGCCTGTAATCCCAGCTACTCAGGAGGCCGAGGCAGGAGAATCGCTTGAACCTGAGAGGCAGAGCTTGCAGTGAGCCGAGATTGCACCACTGCATTCCAGCCTGGGTGACAGAGTGAGACGCTTTCTCAAGAAAAAAAAAAAATTCAAAAATTAAGCCCAGATCAAAAACAATCCTGTCACCCTATTGGTTATGAAGATAATATGAGGCTGTAACCATTTTGAGAGACAGGGGGTGCTCTTAGTGGGCCTGTAGACCTGCGTGGGCAGAGGGAACAGCAACTGAGCCATGGAAATGAAGACTAAAGGGGAAATTGTGCCATCAGAATCACCGCAGTATCCCAGCTAACCAACCTACCAGCTCAAGGCCTGAATATTGTTGCTGCTGAAACCCTTTTTGTTTCTCCCACACGTCTCTTTGTGTCCTTACAGAAAGGCCCCATTAGCTGAGACCACCTGAGTCTGAATGTGTCTTGGGTCTTTGCAATCTTAAGTAGCTCAAATAACTGGAAGTGGAGACCTCTAATTCTAAGATGGGCTAGCACTCTGGACACTGTATGTGTGTGAGGGGGGCAGAGGAAAGAGCTATATAATCTTCACTCACACCTCCATAGCCTTCCTCTTGGGAATTATGAGGACTATAGATATATTAGAGGCAATCTAATTTCATAATTGATTAAATAGGCCTATGTTTATAGCCAGTGGCAATAAGAACAAAGTAGGAACCTAAATCTGACTCCTGGTGAAGCTCACTTTTTACTCTTCTTTTTATTTATCAAGCAGTGCACGTGCTTTCTCTCTCTCTCTCTGTCTTCCTGCCCCCACACAACTCAACAATCTTTCCAAGTGAGCATTCTCTCCCTGTTTTCCAGTTGACCTAGTGATGATAGACCTTGGCAAAATGCTATTTAAAAGAGGGATTTTCAGAAGGCTAGGAAGCCCTGGGCTCAGTGATTTCTATGGGCCACTACAGTATTCCATGCTTCCCTTTTGCAGCATTCATACCCACTCTTGAGGTCATGTATTTCTCTCTAGAGTGTATGTTCCATGAGGACAGATACTGTTTGTCTTGTTCACTGCTATATCCTAGCATCTAACACAGACGAATTGCCAGCATAGACTCTGCCAGAATTCCATTATCTGTTCAGCAAACACATACAAAGGACTTACTATGGGCCCACGGAAGATGGTAATGGTACAGTGGTTTTCAAAGTGTGGGTCCTGGACCAATGGTATCAACGTCACCCGGGAATTTGTTAGAATTACAAATGCTCAGGCCTCAACCCAGACCTACAGAATCAGAAACTGAGGGGTTGGCACCAAAAATCTGTGTTTTCGCAAGCCCACCAGGTGATTGGTTGCATGCTAATGTTTGAGAACCACTATGCCGGCTTGCCCCAATTATTTATTACAATTGTCCACATTCTTTTCTCCAATTGGAAGGAGTCTATAGCACCTAGCACATGCGTATTGCCAAAAGCTCTTGGTAGTTCCATAGTTCTCAAGCCTTACTGCACTTCAGAATCACCTGGGGTGCTTTCCAAAATTACCAAGGGCTGGGTTTCTCCCCCTTGAGATTCGGCTTCACTTGGTCCTGGGTGTGGCCTGGGCATTGATTTTTTTTTTTTTAAGTTCTTCAGATGATTCTAATACACAGCTAAGATTAAGAATCACTGAGGTAGCTGGAAGACTACAAAGGGAGCGGGGAATTGAAACTGAACACACTGAAGGAAGCCAAAGTATTAGGTTGAGTCACATGAAGTTGACCACATATTGTAGGTCAAATCAGTCAAATATTGCCAATTTAACCTACCAGATGTTCTCAACTCCCAAACAGAAGCAGTCATGGTGTGTAGCCAACAAAAGGACCTAGGTAATAGAAAAATCACGGCTGGGTGCAGTGGCTCACGCCTGTAATACCAGCACTTTGGGAGGCCGAGGCAGGTGGATTACCTGAGATCGGGAGTTCAAGACCAGCCTGACCAACATGGAGAAACCTCATCTCTACAAACATCCAAAATTAGCTGGGAATGGTGGAGCATGCCTGTAATCCCAGCTACTCAGGGGGCTGAGGCAGGAATCGCTTGAACCCAGGAGGTGGAGGTTGCGATAAGCCAAGATCGCTCCATTGCACTCCAGCCTGGGCAACAAGAGCAAAACTCCATCTCAAAAAAAAAAAAAAAAAAAGAAGGAAAAGAAAAATCATAAGCTCAGTTACTGTTTAACTGAAGCAGAATCCATTATCTTCACCACTAATACTGCTATTGTGATTTTTGATTACTTTTCTTCTAGGGCTGGGGTCACAAACTTTTTTCTGTAAAGGGCCAGATAGTAAATATTTCAGGTTTTGGAGGTCACATGGTCTCTGTTGCAACTATTTCACTCCACCATTGCAGCAGAAAACTAACCATAGATAATATGGGAAATAAAAGGGTGTGGCTGTGTTCCAATAAAACTGCATTTATTAAAACAGGAAGTGGGCCAGATTTGGCCAGGAGCTATAATTTGTCCATGTCTGTTCAACAGTATTGGTTTTTCCGTAAGAATGTTAGAAAGTAGGTGTAAGTTGTTTTAGACTTTTGCATGATGAAACAGCTGGCTTGTGATATGAACTAGCTGTAAGACATACAGAAAGCTTCCCGATGTTGCACAGCCTTTAAGTGACACAACTGAGTATTGTTGGGTTCCTTCGACTCCCATTTAAGCAGAAATTTTAAGGCTTGGGGATAGAGATGGGAGGAGACCCAAAGTGTGGAAATGCCTCCCTTCCTTTACTTGGTGTTTAGCAAATGTTATCATCAAAGGCATTACCTTCATGAGCAATACACACTTCAAACAAACCCTCTAAAATCACTGTAGTTTTGTTACCGGTAGAGGGTGTCCAGGTTCTTGGTGTCTTGGACAAAGAATTGGACAAAATGTGCAAATAAAGCAAGGAAAGAATGAAGCAACACAGGCAGAGATTTATTGAAAATGAAAGCATACTCCACAGGGTGGGAGCAGACCTGAGCAAGTGGCTCAGGAGCCCAGTTACACAATTTTCTGGGACTTAAATACCCTCTAGAGGTCTCCCATTGCTTACTTGGTGTACACCCTATGTAAATGAAGTGGTGGCCCATGATCAGTCTGATTGCTTGTGGGAGGGGATAAATTAGAGGCTGAAGTGAAGTTACAAAGTTATACTCCTATGCAAATGAAGACTTGACCCATGACCAACCTGATTGGTTGCAGAAGGGGACCAATCAGAGGTACTTTCAATATTTCATCTGCCATGCGGAAAAAGTTGGGGGGTTGTAAAGGGAGTAGCCTCTGGTCCTTCTGATAGTTGGGCATGGCAAGTTGGGGGTTTTCCTTTTGATTTAGTTCTAGGAATTAATTGTGAATCAGCCCTAGGTTCCCTGCCTCTAGACCCTATTCTCCTGCCTCAGTTTCCCATATTTTCATGACTTCATTTACTCAGAGATAATTAGAGTTGGAGGGAATCTATGGCTGAGCTGATCCCAAATAATTTATAGCTGAGCAAGCAGAGACCCACAGAGATGAAGTGGTTGACCATAGTAACACATGTAGGGTGGAGGTGAGACCACTCACAGATGCTCAACCACATTCATACGTGGATTGTCTGAATATTTACTGAGCACTTATGTCATGTTGGGCATTGGGTTAGACACTAAAGAAAAAAGGGAGTTTCCACCCTGAAAAAGTTCAGACATGCATTAACCCATGAGCCACAGTTAAGCATGTGGCTCTGAGTGTCTGGAGACAGTGGACAAAGTTTTTGGGGAGCAGAACACCTGCTGGTTTCATTACTGATGAAAGTTAGCTGAGATCTCACCACTGCACACTCCAGCCTGGGTGACAGAGTGAGACTTTGTCTCAGAAGAAAAAAAAAAAAAAAAAAGAAACCTAAGGGGTCCTTTCTGAAATTTCTGCTGGTTAATTTCCAAGCTTTTCCTTTATTTTATGGTATCATCAATTATAAGACTCTATGGGTTTAATAAGTTTACAACAAAAGAAAAATCAGACCATGTTAAAGACACAATCTGATGTCAGAAATGGTAAAAGATGAAAAAGAATATGTTAAAGAAATATGGTTATTAAAAAAGCAAATTTGAAACAAGCCTGTTTCTTAATACATCTGTGACTATCCAAGAAAATATTACTCTGCCAGTAACTTTATATATATGTTTACATATTGTTTATATGTAAACATATATGCTGTATATGTAATACATATTTAATTGTTTTGAATTCTGTCTTGCTTGCAGAGGAGGTGCTCAGTAAATATTTGTTGAATAAATAAATGAGTTACAGGCTCTTGACAAATAATCTCTTACCTGTTGTTCTCTTTAACTTGTATATTTATGCCCCTTATTTGCTGATTCATCGTCATTTAGTGAAATTTCATGATGGAGTGGCATTCATTCGTATTTTCAGTCACCGTATTTAACCAGAATACGTGCTCCTAATGTCTTTCATTTCGGAATATTTGAAATGGGGAAGGAAATAAATTTGGGATGTTCAAAGTAAGGCCAAAGTGGCGAGTACCCTAACCAATGACCACTTTCCAGAAGGCTTCAGGTCATACACTGAACACTGAGCACCTTGACTCGGAAACTGACCAAGGAAGGGAAGGGAGTTGTCTGTCCATCGTTAGCTATTTAGGACCATTAAAGAATAGGTGGATGGATTTGTATTCTTTAGAAAAGTGACCGAATGGAAACAAATCCTGACTCTGCCTAACATCTGCCCCCAAACACAGGCGAAGGGTGATTTGTTAACTTACAAGTTCATTTCAGAGGATGTTTTCTAACAGGAAAACCTCACAATTATATCCTTGGTATTCCAATGTCTCTGGGCTACTAAAGCTTTCTTTCAATTTTGTCTTTGATCTGAGGTTCTCCCTGGGCTTTGTAACTATATACAGGATTAAATACTTACCCCATTTAAATAGAAATCCCAAAGCACAGAGGAGTAAAGTGATTTGAAACAAGGGTTTTTGGCATGTTGATTAGAGACTGGTTTAGAACCAAGGATTTCTGAATGAAAATGTGTGTGTGTGTGTGTGTGTGTGTGTGTGTGTGTTTTTGGTCTTGTTTTGTTTATGCGCTTAACTTCGTGAGATATAAATTCCCTTATGACAGATCATATGCAATTGAACCATATTTCTAAAGAGGTTTAGATATATACAAAATTATGCTTCCCCATATATTATAAAAATCAAACAAAAGATGGATCAGCGGCCGAGGTTAGCCTTTATTAGTACCAACATCTGGAACATAATAATTCCCTGGATTTAAGAAAATCTACTTATAGTTAGGGTCTTAATATTTTTCTAATACTCTATAGACAAATGGGCATTTTAATTAAAAATTATGGGCCCCAAAGGAATTGAAAGCTATTGGGGAGTGTTTAGACAGAAAACACAGGGTTAGGGGGAGTAAGGCAGGGTGTTTTAGTGTGGTCCTCTCAGACCACCTGCATTAGAATCAGCTGCAAGCTTGTTAAACCTTCCTAGGTCTACACCTGACTCATAAATCAGAATCCGAGGGTGACGTCAAGAATCTCCATTTTAAACAAATTTCCAATGTGTTTCTGAGGATCATTGACTCTACAAATGCATTCTAGATTAAAGAGTAAAAGAAAATATAAAATTAAGCTAAGAACACCTTCAAGAACAAATATTGGCAGAATTTCTTAATGACCAAAATATCAAAATATAATCAGATTATTCCATATGAAAAATTCAGTAGAAGATTTGGCTTTTGAAAATGATGAGGAAACTTTTAGAGAAATTATTTGTTGATAATATTCTGCTCTTAAAAAAGAAAAGAGTTTTAAGTAATCAGTTCTTCCTGAACTAATTACTTTATGGACTATAAAACGTGAAAACAGCCCTTATGAACTTCGGATCAAAAGATATGTTTTCAATAAGATTTTTCTGGGATTAAAGCACATTCTTTTGAAATTAAGAAGCAGTAGGAAGTGCACTATGTACAATCCAATTAACTGAGTATAAGATTCAGGCCCTGCCAGCATTTGGCCCTGCTAACCTAAGGTTTAATTTTATACTGTCTATGAAAAAGGGATTTGAACAAAATTATTTATATGAATCAGCTATAAATAAGTAATTTTATATCCCTGCCGAAACCATTCCATAACTCCCCATATCTCTACAGACAAAGTTCAAGCTCTATTTACACCGCTTTTCTCTCTGGCCTCGTATCTTTTTTTTTCCTCCAGGTTTCTCTTTCAGTTTCTCAAAACTCACCTCTCAGACATCACCTTTCTTCTTCTTTTCTCTCTCCCTCTTTCTTCTTCCCTAGCATATTGAGAGCACTTCATAAATATTGTGTCATTACTAACAAGATTATTACAGGTAATAGAAAAAGCAGACACATTTAAGATACATTTTGCAGATAGAATATTCAGGTCTTTCTGAGCATTTGAGTGTAAGGAGGGTAATAAGGTAAAGAGAGAAACCAAGGATGACAAATTTTTGGCTTGAGAAATGAAGAAATTAAGATACAAGGGCCAATTACTGCTAATGAGAAAAAAGCATTTAAATGATTATGAGTTCTGTTTTGTTCATACTTAATCTAAGATGCTTATATGGGGAAGATGTTAACATGGAATAGGCTGCAGGAGTCTAGAATTTCAGAGTGGGCTCAGGGGTGAAGAGATGGTATTTAAAGCCACAGCACTGATGAAATCCTTTAGGAAGAATGATGGAGAGAGAAGGAGGAAAGGGCCACTTGAGGCCCAAAGTGAGGAGGAGCAGCAAACAGAGGGAACCAGTGAGAAGCAGGAAAACCAAGAGAGTCATGCCTGAAGCCAAGAGAGAAAAATGGTTAGAGAAAGAGGGGGTGTCAACTCTGTTGACTGCTGCCAATAAGTAAAGTAAAATGAGGCCCAAGAAGTGACTACAGCATTTGGCGAAGTGGAGGTCACTGGTGACATTGAAGAGGCAGGCATGGAGGAGTGGGGGCAATGAAAGTTCATGTGGAGTGGGCAGAGGGGAGGCAACCTGGGGAAGTGGGGACCTGCCATACAGAATTCCCTTAAGCAGTTTTGCTGAGGAGCAGATAAATGGGGTGGTATGAAGGGGTATATAAGGGGATATTGTCCACTTGAGTCCAAGAGTTTGAGACCAGCCTGGGCAACATGGTGAAACCTTGTCTCTACAGAAAGTACGAAAATTAGTGGGGCTTGGGGGCACGTGCCTGTAGTCCCAGCTACTTGGGAAGCTGAGGTAGGAGGATCACATGAGCCCAGGAGGCTGAGGCTGCAGTGAACCCTGATTGTGCCAATACTGATTAGCCTGGTATGACAGAGCATGACTCTGTCCCCCCTCCCCCAAAAAAAAAGAAAAAAGAAAAGAAAAAAAATTAAACTATACTGATTAGGGAATATTGTCTTTCCTGCTGGAAGTTGTAGACCATGTTAATGTGAGGGAATAATTGGGAGAGAGAAGACAATGATGATGTCGGGGAGAGAGAGAGTATTCACAAGATGAAACCCCTGAGGATACAGAGGAATGGCTTGCAGAGGCCAGATGGATGGGCCAGTCCATGACTGCAGCTGGGCATGCTCACCCATGCTAGCAAGAGACAGAGTAGGCATGCAGGTGTGGCTGTTGACGGCTTCTCTTTTCTCATTCGTGTATGAGTCAAAGTTATCTGCGGGGACTGGGTAGAAACGGGATGGAGAGTTTGAGAGAAAGGGGTGTGAAACTGTTGTTTGGAGCATGGGAAAAATATATACTAACTAGATATACTCAGGTAGTAGAATTGCCTGAATGTCCAAATACAATATATCATCATGAATTTAAAGATAAGTTGTTATATTTGGGTGTTTTTATTCAGCAAGTTTAAGATGTCACATCTTACTCTACTGTCCTTTCCAACTTTTGCCTGACTTTATCTGTCAGTCCTGCCTAGGTGTCAGTTCTGTAGGAAACCTGTCTTCTTCCTCCACGTCTTGATCTGGTGCTCTACGTGGTCTCCGTTATCCCTATTCTGATTATATTGTAGTAACCTTTACTCATCTGTATCTCCCATCTGAACATAAGCTCACAGAGGGCAGGGACTTTGATCTATGTTGTTCTGAGCTCTAACCCCAACTTCTGACACAGCACCTGGCACAAAATAGAGCCTCGACATGTACTAGTTGAATTAAAGAAATATAGTGTAAAGACAAATATCAAACAACCTCTTTCATTTCCATATTAGCATCAAGATTACTTTCTTTTCTTTCTTTTTTTTGAGATGGAGCATTCCTCTGTCGCCCATGCTGGAGTGCAGTGGTGCAATCTTAGCTCACTGCAACCTCCGCCTCACAGGTTCAAGTGATTCTCGTTCCTCATCCTCCCAAGTAGCTGGGATTACAGGCACGCACCATCACACCCCACTAATTTTTGTACTTTTAATGGAGATGGGGTTTTGCCATGTTGGCCAGCCAGGCTGGCCTCGAACTCCCGACCTCAGGTGATCCACCTGCCTCAGCCTCCCAAAGTGCTGAGATTACAGGCATGAGCCACTGCACCTGGCCAAGATTATTTTCACTGAATATTAATTTAAAAAAATTATTAACTGTTTATTACCAGAACACTAACAAGTTCCATAAGATTTATAGTTTAGCTTCCTTTTGCTATAGGGAGCAAAGTTACTAGGTATAATTGTATATAAGTAAACTTTACTTTTGAAATTTATTTATTTTCAGAGATGGGGTCTCTCTGTGTTGTCCAGGCTGGTCTCAAACTCCTGGGCTCAAGGGATCCTCCCACCTCAGCCTCCCAAGTCGCTAAATTTTACTTTTACAAAGAGATTTGTATTTTAGCTGACTTCCTTTCCTCAAGGATGAGGACTTGGTGACTAAGGAAGAATTGATTTTTATAATAGTAATGGTTCAAAGGAGAAAAATAAGCCCCAAAGTTGTAAGTATTTTAAGTGGAGTGTAATAGACCTGCACATCACATTTTTTTTGGATTAGAAAGCAGCAAGCTTAAGGAAAAATATGCCCTCTACTTCCCACATACATATTTGTACAAGGAGAAACATATTAACTAAAATATGTTAGAATGATTAGTAATATTTTGAGAAGATATAATTGAGTTTTAAAGTAAGTTTTTAACATAGAATAGTTTTAACACACAATTGGGGACATGGGTCTCGGAGGTATTCACTTTCCCATCGCTGGGTAACAGACATTTTTCTCTAATTGATCATAAGTCATCATGGTGACTTATCTAATCAACAGGCACGGCAACATTTTACAGAGATGCAAGAATGTATTTACTTGCAGAATCTTCACAATAACAACCTTGACTTGAAATGCATTTTTATCTCCAGTATAATTAAAATATAAGTAAAATGAAGCTTTGAGAGATTAAGTAAAACATACAAAGTCACACAGCTGGTAAAGGGTAGGGTCTGAATTCAAATCAAGATTGGTGGCCAGGTGCGGTGGCTCACACCTGTAATCCCAGCACTTTGGGAGGCTGAGGTGGGAGGATTGGTTGAACCCAGGAATTTGAGACCAGTCTGGGCAAGATGGCAAGACACCACCTATATTTAAAAAGAAAAAAAAGATTGGTCTGGCTTCAAAACTGATTTTCTTTCAATAAAGCAAGACAGTGAGCCCCTTATGGGATGCCCTGATGATATCTAATGTCCCTTTCAGTTCTAATATTGTATAATTTCTAAAGAAAGAATGAAGTTTATCCCTGGGCATCTCTCTTATCTTGAATTTTCAGTCCCATCTAGAGGTCGGGGACACAACAGTCTTCTCAGTGTCTCTCCTGTTCTCTGGATGGACATACGCAGAAGCAACTTCACACACAGTAACTCACAAGGGCAGCCTTTCATTTAAGTAGTATATAATACTGTTTTTACTTGTACTACCTGAATTCCTGCTGTAGAGAGCAGGATGATTTTCAAAATTGATCAGAACAATCAACGTTTTGGAGATGCTTGTGAACTGGGTGTGCTGTGTGAGTATTTGACCATAACAGCTAAATTTACACTCCTTTTCATGAAGTTAGGTTTTTAGTCTCTAGTTATTGGGTTACAAGCGTGTTGGAAATATAAATATCTATTTCAGTTCTGTAAGATGTTGAGTTCACTCTTGTCATTAATAATTAAGTGACCTCTCAATCTAACTGTGTAATTGGCAGTGCACATTATCAGCAAGATGGGCATTCGACACACTACACAGCAAGCATCACTGGACTGTGGAAAGTGTACATAATAACAAACATTTGTATAGTGCATTACTTAATAAAAGTTTCACTGTGGGAAAGAACTCATTGCCCAGATAAGGAAAAAAGGCTCAGAGATGTGAGTGACTTGTCTAAGTTCAAACTGCTAGTAAGTGGCAGAGTCAGCGCTTGGAAAAATACTCAGAGAGGGCATGAATATAAAGAGCTTCCTAACACTGGGAAGACGTGTCACGTCATCTATCAGCAGGACAGTAAAAGTCCACCAAATCGACTCAAAAACTAGTAATTAGGCGTAACAAATCCTTGGCTCTATGAACACCAAGTGTATCATGCCCATGAGAATTCTGAATTGGAACAGAGTGAGTAAAGGAAATTTAAAGGAATTTATGTTAAAAGGGATATTACAGCATAGTGAAGAGAACACTAAGCTGAAGATGGAGCCAGTAGAGATTCATCTGTGAAATGGGGCTATTTTGAACAAACGACTCCGCATACCCTTGAAGGCTCACAGGCCGGCTCCCATATGGGAGCTCCCTTGTCCTCCAGCTTCTGGTTGGTTCTGCCAGTGAGGACCCCTAGGCAGAGATAGGAGAAATGGGGAAACAAAGTTAGGGTTTACCCTTGGCTCCCTCCCTGTGAGGTCTCCTTCGATGGCAGTGGTGTCGTCAAAGGCTAGTGCTCCTCTCAAGGGCTCCTGCTTTCCTGACTGTCCCCCTCCAGGCGGCCTTCCAGGTGCCTTCAGGCCTGCACCCTGTTGCTCTCCTAGCCCCTGCCCACATCTGTGGTATCAGTACATTTGTGAACAAATTCCCCTTACAGCATCCGCATTCAAATGCCGCTAGACCCTGACTGATGCATTCTGGAAGATTCCTCCCCATTGTCCATGTGATTGTTTGTGAACTATTTAACTCGGTTTGCTTGTTCTTTCTTCTCCATTGTAATGATTCCTGGCTTCTTCACACGAAGTGCATATGGTGTGCAATTATTAGAGGAAAGTGCTTTGAGTCTGCTCCATTTTCTTTAAAGTGTAACTGTTGTCCATAGTGACAAATAAGAGAGAAAACAAAAGTAGGTAAAATAAGGGCGCATCTTTATTTTGCTACAAGGCAGTGAGTACACCGTCATATCTCAAAAGTTCAGTGCTGGCCATCTTGCATCAAATGTTCTTAAGGCAGTGACTGGCTATCAACCACAGTTTCTGTCTCCCCAGTTGCAAACACAGGATCCATGCAACAGTTCTGAGACCATACACTTAGAAACCACAGGGGATGCGGATCAAATGCAGAACTCCCAAATTATAAAACAGTCAGGCTACACTCAAAACAAAACACAGAACATCAACAACACACATCTCCCAAAAAAGAAGTGCAACGCATGCTTGTATAAACCAACAATAACAAAAAAACCACAATAAAAAATGCAGAGTCTCCCAAACAAGTTTTCAAATGTATTGCAGAAGGAAAAAAAATGTATATATATATAAAATTAAAAAGTCTGAAATACTAGTGCATAGTCAATTACCTAACACCAAGTTTCTTTTCTTTCCGTCCAAGCTCTACTGCCCCTCTGATACTAGCAGCATGTCTACAGGCTAAGACCATAGCAGCAAAAAACGTTTTTCATTTGGCATTTACAAAATTAAATTACTGAATAAAAATATAATTTTTTATAAAACTATTTCTTACAGTAATAATTTTTAAAGCAAGCTAACAGAAAACTCATAAAATGGTTCGGTACAATAAATGTACCTTCAATGTCATTAACCATAAATGAGCATTTACAATCTGGATTAAATGTCTCATGGTATTAAGTCTACACTTAGAGTAATGCTTTTACTGATTTTTAAAAATATATGCATATGTTTAGTGATCGAGAAAAGTGAAATACTGGAGTACCTTTTAATGTGTAAAATTTCAAAAAACCCACCACAGGAAAAAATACTGATCTGTTGGATCCTTTAAAATACAGATAAATCATTTTATGTTTTTTTTTTTAAAAAATCTGCATTAAGATATTAACAACTGGCTACAATTCATTACCTAATAATTTAGGTAAGACTGTTATTTATTTTTAAAAATCCTTTTAGTTGGGTGAAATCCAATAAGACTTCATTCAACTAAATGCACTTGGTGCTGCTCTCAACTGTTGTACCACAACAAAAATAGGTTCTTCTCCCATTCATGAAAAGTTTCATGTTGAGGAATGATATATCCCAAGTCAACTTGAAGTGTTCTGAAAACCATAATGCTTTTCTGGAAATGTCTCACATGACCAGTGTCCGGGCTGAGAATGCATTCACGTATTTACGAGCTTGACTGGAAGCTGTCATCTGCTCCTCCATCTTTCCACAGGATGCAGGTTCCCAGGTACTGCTACAAGGCTGATGGAGAAAGGGACGGCAACAGGAGCGTCAGACAAAGAAGCTCATTCTATAGACCCAGCAGGGCCAGCACTGACCAACAGATGGCAAGTGGTTGACACCAGGAAGGCTTTGTCAGATAGAATCTTACCTCCCTGGCCCCCAGAAATCCGGTGTTCTTAAGGGATATGGATGATCAGAAATTATTTGTTAAGAGGGAAAACCCATTCCAAGCAGCTTCATAAGATATAATCCCATCTTTATATTTTAATGCCTTCCGTCTATTAGGCAATTTTACAAAGCTGGAGATAGGAATGAGCATTATTCTCCAGATACCTAAAGTGAGCTATGGCTATCTACTCACTAAGCAAACTGCTGAGTGTCGTAGCCACAGTGCAAAGCAGCTCATGCACGCACTGGAATTGATCAACACCTGCTAAGTGTCATATATATGTTTTCATCAATTACTTCAGAAATATTTATCAGTATAGTTTAATTTTTTTCCTTTTTTTTTTGAGACAGAGTCATGCTCTGTCATACCAGGCTGATCGGTATTGGCGCAATCACAGCTCACTGTAGCCTCAGCCTCCCGGGCTCAAGTGATCCTCCTACCTCAGCTACCCAAGCAGCTGGGACTACAGGCACGTGCCACCAAGCCCCACTAATTTTTGTATTTTCTGTAGAGACAGGGTTTCACCATGTTGCCCAGGTTGGTCTTGAACTCCTGGACTCAAGTGATCTGCCGGTCTTGGCCTCCCAAAGTGCTGAGATTACAGGCATGAAGCCAGTATAGTTTAATTTTTAAAGATACACTAGAAGATACAAGATGGACCTAATATCTAAGGACAGCATCTCCATGCCAGGGACAGTGGCACTTCACATTTCACATGCATTATTTCATTAAAACAGCACCATCACCTCGGGAGGCAGGTTCATTCTCTCTCTAGACAGGCTCGAGAATGGAGACAGAAAATGGAGGTAACTTGCCCAAGGCCACTCTGTAGGTAAGTGGTGGACTGGCTTTGAACTTTGCTGTCTCCAGCTCCTGCGATGCCTCTGTGTTGCCTCAAATGCAAACATGTACTATTTATGCCCCACTTGGTTTCCAAAAGGATGTAAGATGATTAGAAAAGAAATACAAGACAACAGAGTTTAAAAATGTGTATAAAGAAGAGTCATAATAGGGAAACAAATTTGGAAAAAATAAACACAGTTGGCCCTCTGCATCTGTGGGTCCCATATCTGTGGGTTCCACATCCATAGATTCAATCAATGGCAGATCAAAAATATTCAGAAAAAAATAATTGCTGTGTATTGAACATGTATAGGTGTTTTCCTTGTCATTATCCCCTAACAATATAACAACTATTTCCATAGCATTTACATTGTATTAGCTATTATAAGTAATCTAGAGATGATTTAAAGTATACAGCAATGAACGGGTACAATGTACATTATTCCAACGATAAATACACTCACAGCCTCGAATTTGACCACTATGCAATATATCCATGTAACAAAATTACACTTGTACCCCACGAATGTATACAAATAATAAAAAAAATTATATGGTAAGATGTGTGTAGATTATATGCAAACACAATGCTATTTTATATCAGGGACTTGAGCATCCCTGGACTTTGGTGTCCTTGCGGGTTCTGAAACAAATCCCCCATGGACACTAAGGAACAACTGTAACATGAAGATGGTATGAGATTTGCACACGAAACACCTGGCATAAAGCACAGTGCCCCAGCTAGATGTAACCTCCTGCTTGACTCTGATCTCTCTAGCAGTCAATGCAGAGAGGGGAACAGAAACAAACAGATATAAGATTTGGTGGCTGTAAGCTCAAAAGGAAACCAGTGGGTTAGAAAAGGCACTATTCCTGGTATTGCTATCTGGAGGGATTATTTTCCATGGGACAAAAGAATAAGAAAGGCCTTAGCTGTTCAGAGCCTGCAGTGTCCTTTATGAGACAGAATGGACACAGGTGAAACAGGAAGAATAATAACAGGCCGTGTGCGCAGGTTTGTGGTGTTGTCCATGGGAAGAGGGGATGGGACACTGAGGAACTGTCAAGGCAATGCTGTGGGGAAAGGGTGAAAACAGCTAAGATTAGGGGAGAGAGAGGTGGAAACGCAGGGATGTCATCCAGGGAGCGAGATAGCAGGAAAGAGGCAGGAAGCTGCAATTTGTACATTGCCAGTGGGAGGGGATGTGGAGGGGGGGAGGGCTGAGAAAGAAAGGGTTAAACGACAACATAAAACAAGCCCTCACTATAGGCACCGCATGCCTCTAAGTGTTATTGATATAACTCCTCTCATTTAATTCTCACACAAAACACCTGTGGCATAGCTACCATTCACTGCATCCATTTTACAGACCAGGCAATTTGAAAGGAAGAGAGGATTTAGGCGCCATACTCAAGGTTACCCGGGTAAGAAATGATGGAGCAAGAATGTCACCCATGGGACCACACCCCTGGTGAGTACCTGACGCTGCCTCTAATTCGAGTTCTTATCAGGAACAATAAAAGGAACCTGGGAAGTTGTGTGCTCAGGGCACCAGGGCCTTGGAATCCAGGAAAGTGCTGAGATGGGGTGTGAGAGTCACCAGACTTCTTAGCAAAGAAACATAATTCTACTAAAACAAGGTATGGGTACAGTGGTAGGGTTTCCTTGCCTAGTTGCTGCAACAAAGTTTCCTGACATAGGGTTTGCAGTGTAATGTTCTAGCTTTTAAACTTTCCTAGGGCACAAAGCTTGTGCCATCTCCCCACTGATGTCAACAGCACTGTCTATGAATAGAAATGTTCACTCTGCAAGCTCAGAGGCTCAACATATAACTTGAAATACTACATAGCAAGATGGATTATCATAATATTTTCCAGGAACTGAGTATCTCAAAAATGACAAGACAAAGATAACAGACAGGTATTCTGAATTGCCTTCTATTCCGAATTTAATGTTTTCCTAAACAAAATTACCAGGTTAGTTACAGTATTTGAAATAGTTCTGAATAAATCACGTTTCTCTAGCCTCAAGCATGCAGGTGAAATACACATATCTCTCTGGTGTCTATCTGTCCATACAAATTCCTGAAACATGAAATTGACACAGGAAACCAATTAAAAAACAAAATTTAATGTTATCTTTTCAGTTACTGAGCTTGCATTTGTAGTCGCTACAACAGTGTGACATTTAATAGTGACTACTTCAGGGTGAATAGTTCAATATGGTGAATATGAAGTACGATGCAGGGCTTATGGCAAGGATTAGATGCACATGGAGCCAAGGACTTGGATCTTAAAGAACAAGTGACAAAACAGGAAGCAGAATGAAATATCTTAATATCATAATATCTTGTATGTAAATTTAAATTTACATAAAGACACACATAGAAAAGAAAAATACTTGAAACAAATGGAGGGGAAGGGGAATGAAGGTGAGAATGGAGATGTGAGAACCAGGAAAGAAAGGACTGCTTCTGTTTTACTCTAGCTAAGAATTTTTCCAAAGTCTTTAAAATGGCCTATTAGAATTTTTTTTTTTCTATTTAGCTGGGCTTCAATCAATATAGAATTTTCTTGTCCATTTTTCTTTTTTTTAGATATAGGGCCTCATTCTGTTGCCCAGGCTGGAGTGCAGGGGCGTGATCACAGCTCCCTCAAACTCCTGGGCTCAAGCGAGCCTCCCACCTCAGCCTCCTGAGTAGCTGGGACTACAGGAGTGTGTCACCATGCCCAGCTATGTTTTTTAAAAAAAAATTTTTGTAGAGAGCGGGGGTCTCGCTATGTTGCCTAGGCTGGTCTCAAACTCCTGGCCTCAGGTGATCTTCCTGCCTTAGCCTCTCATAGTGTTAGGATTAAGGATAAGCTAATACAACCAGCCAGAATTAATTTTCTAAATGCGTAAATTACCTTAAATGCTATGTTAAAACGATCTTATGCTTGCTATTACTATGCCTCCTGTTAAAAGTCAAGTTCTGTGTCTTTTTTGTTTTTGTTTTTGAGAGAGGGTCTTGCTCCTTGCCCAGGCTGGCATGATCACAGCTCACTGCAGCCTCCATCTCCGGGGTTAAAGTTGATTCTCCAACCTCAGCCTCCTCAGTAGCTCAGACTACAGGCAGGTGCTACACTACACCTGGCTAATTTTTGTATTTTTGGTAGAGACAGGGTCTCGCTGTGTTGCACAGGCTGGTCTCAACCTCCTGGACTGAAGTGATCCACTTGCCTCGGCTTCCTAAAGTGCTGGGATTACAGGCATGAGCCACTACACCTGGCCTAAAAGTCAAGGTCTGATCCTTTGTAATATAGTCCTTAGGTTGACTCAGAATTCCCAAAGTCGATTCAGGAGAATCTAGTACTAAGTATTATCAACTGAATCTATTTTCAACTTGAAATCTGACTGTGTTCCTGTGAGATCCCCTACACAGCTCATCACTGTATTCATATTTAGCTCTTCCTCCAGGACTAGGTATTTAAAAATGAGATCAATATAAAGAAGGTACCATATATTTGTAATTAGAGTTCTGAGAGACCTTTCCAAATAGTTAGCTTCTCCTAAGTCAAAAGAGAATTTACCAAGAAACAAATAACAATGAAATATCCAAATTCCAGAAAGCATAGCATTTCTGAGTCATATATCCCCTGAAGCTCAGAGCTAGGGCAGCCAAGATGACTTGGAACGCCTGATTCTCCCAGTATAGACAAACACCAGGATGTGGTAGCCACCATGTACGAGAACCACTGTGTGTAGGAACAAAAAGGCCACCAAGCATGAGCGAGGCAGCTCCTTTTCTGCACCAGGAAAGCACAAGACAAGCACATCTTACCACAATAAATGAAACAAACTGGTCAGAGTAGACATATGCCTATGTCGTGAAAGTCAAGGAAGATCAGAAGATTGAGTACTTTGGTACAAAAAAAAAGAAACGCTCCCTTTCTCCCATCTTACCTGAAGCCTGGGAGCCCCATGCCAACTTTTCATGCAGAAAGAATTATTTTGACAAAGGAAGATTAATGTCTTTGTGCTGGAAGAACATTTTTAAATACTGTCATACATATCTTTGCAAATTCTCCTTGTTCTCTCTCCCTAAACTTTAGTTTCATTTACCCTAAAGAACTGCTGAGAATTATGGGTTTCTGCATATGAATTCTTGTTAAGTTACTAACCCATGGTGCTCTTGCAGACATGTCACTCTATCATAATTCATTTCAACATTAATAATCCTACCCACACATCCTCCTCCTGTGGCCGGGGAGTCATCTCGCTTATCCTGTAATGTGCCTTTAATTGCCCCTGGGCAGAAGTGAACTATAAACAGTCTGTCAAAGCTTTAACTGGGATATCCTGTTAAAGCACTTTATATAAATATTGCCATCCTTTGTAGAAAACAGAAGAAATAAAAAGAAACAAGACCATGTCCACAGGTGGTTTTCTGTCAGAATTAGATGATCTTCACATTTTCATTTAGAACATGAATAGTTTTTTCATCAAGCTGAACAAAAACGGTTCTTATTATTATATTCATACAGCAACTTCACCCAGTATCTGCTGGCTTCAAAAGCCTTGGCAAATTATGTGTTTTACAATTTGCTGACCTAATAAGAAACTTGTATAAACTAAAAAAAAAAAAAAAAAAAAGTAAAACCAAAGCAACTCATCAGATGGTATCATGTTTTTATTGTGTTTTGTTTTAAAATAAGCAGGCATCAATGGTATCTAAAACAGTAAAAAATAAGAATTTTCTGCTTATTCTATTTCACCTATCTGAAAAAAAAAATACTTCCTCTGGACTAAAATTCTAAAAATGAGAATTCCTTCCCAAAGGGACATCTTTTGAAAAAATGGATCAGTTATAAGAGAGACTGTAGAAATCTTTAGTTGTCTTTGGAAAGTCAGAGATAAGCTTAAACTGAAATGTTGCTAAGGTAAGATTAATGGTTACCAAACTTTTCTCGAGAGTAAATGCTTCCCTAGGTTGGCACAAATCAATTAAATGACTCCAACTTCAGCACTACTGATTTTCTATAGAAAATAATCTTAAAAGTTAGGGAAATAAAAATCGAGACGGTGATTGGAAGTTGCCTCATCCACCAATGACTCCACTTCCCAAGCCTAACTAACAATTGCAAATGTGGATGGACTTTTCCCAAATTTGGAGTTTGTCCCCGATGTCTCTAGAGGTCTCTTCACCTTTCATGTTGATAGACTTTCTAAGTTTATATCATATAGCCTAGGGTGGCACAACTTTTTGCAATATCCTTTTCCTTAGTCACATATGAGTTCCAAACTATTAAGATTAAGACCAAGTGCCAAATTGCTCTAAAGCAATTCTATCTTTGCTGGCCTGCCCAAGGAAGATTTTTATCTCAGAATGTTTATTCTCTCTAAGTGTCACCAAACAAAACAAATGAAAAATTCACATCTCAAAATGTCTGGGGCAGGGCATTCTGACTCTGAGCTCAACATAGCTTCTCCCTTCACTTAGCCCTTCTCAGTTCAACCCAAAAGCTATACACAGAAAAGCTGCTTAATTTATAACATTTTTTGAAAGCAGGTCACTGAATTACTACTGACAGCCACATGAATTTCTGCCAGGGTAAGTGGAAAAAAGTGACCAAAAGGGAGAACCAAATGAGTGTGCAGGCATCCAGGGGAGCGGGTCAGCACAGCACACTAGATGAAAAAGGCTCGGAAAGATCTCTGTCGTGTGCAGACGGTTTCCATGTCTGTTTAAATGACAACACGAACAGCAGAAAAATAGAGAAAACCAGTAAATCAGTTGCTTCATCTCCATCATACCGCGAGGTCTGACTACATTTATTTCAAGGAATCAGTTGAATCAGCTCTCTCTTTTGGTGACCCACTGACACAGTTCTGTAAGAGTGGGACAGGGAATAGCATGCCAGAGGAAATAATATACCACAATGAAAAAAACAAACAAAAACCCGAAAAACAAAAAACCACCCTGGCCTTTGGTGAGGGCTCCTTGCCTGCATTTCAAGGACAGGGACTATGCGGTGACTCTGCCTAATAATATCACCTGTGTATAGTGGCAAGTGTGCCGCCATCTTGAAAGCAATATTATATCCATTTGATCTTCACAGTAACCTGTGTGATGAGTGAAGGATATTCCATGGTCCCAAACTTATAATTTGCTTAATTGTGTTCACTTGATGAATTAAAGTCATGCCATTTGAAAACGGTGGAGTCTAGCCTGGAACCCAGGTTCTGTTGCCCCCATGCTTGTTTATTATACTGCTCAGCAGTGCCTATCAGGCAAAAAGGGCTTGCCTTATTTTTTTGAAAAATATAAAAGTTCATAGACAAATAACAAAATAGGAGCAATCTAAAACGCGCTGAACCGAAAGCTGAGGGGAGTATCAACTGCTAGCAACATTTTTAAATTCTTTGATACTGTGTAAATGTGTTTAAATAATAATGGCTGGAGAAATTTCTTTAACTCAAACTCTTTGTTTTAAAAAAGTCAGGCCATGGGCAAGCCAAGTCAGGAAATTAAAATTTAAGGCTGTCATTCTGTGGTTACGAAAAAGAGGAAAGTGAGTGAGTAGAAAGCCTATGAACACATCTTTTACACTTGGGTTTTAAATAGGAATAAAAGGAAATTATAATTTAAGAGAAAAATACAGAAGTTCAGAAGGCTTATAACTTAAAGCACAGTTTTTGATCTACCAATAAAAATGTCTACCTTAAGGAAAGTTGATTAGCATAATGTGCTTATTTCAAAACAAAGGAAATGGAAAGCACGCTGAGGAAAGCAGGCAACTCTTTTCTCCTTGCTGAGGAGGGAGCTATGCGTCTGCCTCGGTCTCTCTCGGGTAACTACTGAACGGCAGAATCCAGCAGCATTCCACAGTGCCTTTCCTACCACAAATGCACGCTTTCTAGGCTGAATGTTTTCTCTACTTCCTCATTTGTGACCATTTTATAAGCTTCTAGACTCTATCCTCTATCCCACACAATGTGGAGAAAAGGCTGAATACTGACAATGATATGACATGAAAATCTCATATATTCTGAGCCACATGAAAGACACAAATATGAAAAACATCTCAGAACATTTTTATTATAAGAATATCCTGTTTGCTTTTACAATTTAAAATTAAAACAACTGTGAAAATATAAAAGAAACATAACAATTATAAGATTATGTAGCTGTTGCAAATTCCTTTTGGAAAAAGACTAAGTAATTAAAAAAACAAACATAACATGAGTGTACATAATGGCTTATAAAAGCCTCTATTTAAGCACTGTAGATTATAGATTAGGGGATACATGGAGAGCTCTGGATTATTAAAATTCACTGAGTCTTGGCTGGGTGTGGCGGTTCACGCCTGTAATCCTAGCACTTTGGGAGGCTGAGACAGGCAGGTCACCTGAGGTTGGGAGTTTGAGCCTGGCCTGGCCAACATGGTGAAACCATGTCTCTACTAAAAATATGAAAATTAGCTGAGTGTGGTGGTGGGTGCCTGTAATCCCAACTACTTGGGAAACTGAGGCAGGAGAATAGCTTGGACCCAGGAGGTGGTGGTTGCAGTAAGCCAAGATTGTACCACTGCACTGCAGTCTGGGTGACAGAGTGAGACTCTGTCTCAAAACAAAACAAAAAAAATTATTTGTATCTCAATGACAAACCACATAACAATGGACAGACTTAGCACCCTGATTTTGGTGTCTATGTACCATTTCTCACTAAGAGGATTCAGAGCACCATGTGGAAATGGCTGATTCCAGTAAGAGAGTAAGGAAATGTGGCTATTAAATTAAAGCAACTTAAATTCATTCAAATTGAAAATTCTGCTCCTCGGCAGCACTTGCCATATTTCAAGTGCTCAAAAGCCACTGGCTATCATAGTGGATAGCAGCATGTTAGATATTTCCTTCACATCACCATAGAAGTTCTATTAGACAGCACTGGACTAGAGAGTAAAAGAGATTTAAGAGGCTTAACCAAATGCAATGTGTGAAATTGTTTCAATTTTGATTCTTTTTTGGATTAATGGGAAAATTTAAATACACCTGAGAATGAGAAGATTAAAGAATTATTGTTAAATATGTAATGATGGTATTAGGTTATATATAAAAATGTCTATTTATAGAGACACATCTGGAAGTACATGAGAATAAAATGTTATATTAGTTGGAATTTACTTTAAAATACTTCAGGCTGGGCAGGGTGGCTCCTGCCTGTAATCCCAGCACTTTGGGAGGTCAAGGCAGAAGGATTGCTTGAGCCCAGGAGTTTGAGGCTGGGCTGGGCAACACAGGGAGACCCCATCTCTAAAAAAAAAAAAAAACTAGCTGGTCATGGTGGCATGTGCCTATAGTCCCAGCTACTCAGGAGGCTGAGGTAGGAGGATTGCTTGAGTCCAGGAGGTAGGCTGCAGCGAGCCATGATCTTGCCACTGCACTCCAGTCTGGGTGACAGAGCAAGGCCTTGTCTCAAAAAAATAAAAAATAAAAAACTGGCCGGGTGCAGTGGCTCATGTCTGTAATCCCCGCAGTTTGGTAGGCCAAGGCGGGCCGATCATGAGGTCAGGAGATCGAGACCATCCTGGCTAACACGGTGAAACCCCGTCCCTACTAAAAATACCAAAAATTAGCCGGCATGGTGACAAGCGCCTGTAGTCCCAGCTACTCGAGAGGCTAAGGCAGAAGAATCACTTGAACCCAAGAGGTGGAGGTTGCAGTGAGCCGAGATCGTGCCACTGCACTCCAGCCTGGGTGACAGAACAAGACGCTGTCTCAAAAAAAAATAAATAAATAAATTAAAAAATAAAAATAAAAACTTCATAAAAAAGAGATGAGGTAGGCCAGGCATGGTGGCTCACATCTATAATCCCAGCACTTTGGGAGGCCGAGGCAGATGGATCACTTGAGGTCAGCAGTTCGAGACCAGCCTAGCCAACATGGTGAAACCCTATCTCTACTAAAAATACAAAAATTAGCCAGGCAGATGTCTGTAGTCCCAGCTACTCAGGGGACTGAGGCAGGAGAATCGCTTGAACCTGGGAGGCAGAGGTTACAGTGAGCTGAGATCGCGTCACTGCACCCCAGCCTGGGCAACAGAATGAGATTCCATCTCAAAAAAAAAAAAAAAAAAAAAGAGATGAGGTAAATATGGCAAAAATGATAACAATTGTTGACTCTAGAACATAGTATATTTTCCATACTTCTATGTGTGTACAAAATTTATAATAAAATGTCAAACACATAGCTTCTTGGCATTTCTAATTTTAAAACAGCAAACATGATTTATACATATTGCATGTGCATTTATATGTATGTTAGAAGCAAAACCATAATGGCCCAGTATATGGGCGTCAAAAATAGTAATAATTGCTTGTCTAAAATGTTATTGCCATAGTCAAGCCGGGGTGATTAAAACTGAAATGATAAAACACAGAATTGCGCAGTTCCTGTGTTCTTCAATAAACTGTTCTTGCACCTAAGTTATTTAGACAGTTTAGAGGGACAGACGATCAACTGCATTACACCAGTTGCAAACATTTTACATTTTAGAAGTATTCAAATTTTAAAATATTTTGAAACTCCTATTTTGCTGTTTTAATAAAAGCATTATGACAAAAATGTCTAGATGGTTTGGCTAAAATCCCACTTAATATTTGATTTATTATAAGTACAAATTACAAAAATTATAGATTATATAAAGTACTCTTAAGTAAAATACATATCATTTAATAAATGTGCAATATGTTCAATAATATCATGTGTGAGAAATATGCCTAATTAGGTCAAACTGAATTATCAATAGAAATATATGAAATAGCACTGTGTTTTAAACAAACAAAATTACCAAATTGCATAAAAACATCTATAGAAATATTATTGAGTCAGGATTATATGAAATATAGGCGATGTATGTTTAAATATTTAGAGTCACTTGATGCATTTTCCAATACTTATCACAACAGTCTGAAACATTTTAGAAATCATATATTTCTGTGGTATCAGAAGCTAGAACTCCAGGACATAAAATGAAGGAGATACTTGGTGTATAACATTCATTCATTTAGTGAGTATTTCTTTTTTCCTCCCAACTGGCAAGTATGTAGAACAACATTCACTAAGTATTTCTTAAAATAAATTAGCATCTATTATAGCAGATTAAATTTTTTTTGTTTGTTTGTTTGAGATGGAGTCTCACTCTATTGCCTAGGCTGGAGTGCAATGGCACGATCTGGGCTCACTGCAACTTTCACTTCCTGGGTTCAAGCAATTCTCCTGCCGCAGCCTCCCAAGTAGCTGGGATTACATGTGCGCACCACCATGCCTGGCTATTTTTTTGTATTTTTAGTAAAGACAGGGTTTCACCATGTTGGCCAGGTTGGTCTCAAACTCCTGACCTTGTGATCCACCCGCCCCTGCCTCCCAAAGTGCTGGGATTACAGGCGTGAGCTACCGCGGCTGGCCTTAAAAAAAGTTACTTAGAGACAAGGTCTTGCTCTTATCTCCCAGGCTAGAGTGCAGGGGTATAATCATAGCTCACTGTAACCTCAAACTCCTGGGCTTAAGGGATCCTCCTGCCCTAGCCTCCCAAGTAGCTAGGATTACAGGTGTGTACCACTACACCCAGCTAATTATTATTATAATAATAATTATTATTTTTTGAGATGGAGTCTCGCTCAGTCACCCAGGCTGGAGTGTAGTGGTGCTATCTTAGCTCACTGCAAGCTCCGCCTCCCGGGTTCATGTCATTCTCCTGCCTCAGCCTCCCAAGTAGCTGGGACTACAGGTGCCGGCCACTACGCCCGGCTAATTTTTTTGTATTTTTAGTAGAGACGGGGTTTCACCGTGTTAGCCAGGATGGTCTCGATCTCCTGACCTCGTGATCCGCCCGTCTCGGCCTCCAAAAGTGCTGGGATTACAGGTGTGAGCCACCACGCCCAGCCCAGCTAATTATTTTTTAATAGAGACTGAGTCTCGCTATGTTGCCCAGGCTGGTCTCAAACTCCTGGTCTCAAGCTATCCTCCAGTCTTGGCTTCCGAAAGTATTGTGATTACAGGCATGAGCCACTGAGCCTGGCTTTATAGCAGATAATTAAAATATATCTGGTCAGTGTAAACCAGTAAACTATATGGTTTAGACAGGAGTATTGACTCTAAAATTAACTTTCAAGTCCCAATTATTCAGAGTTTGATAGAATTGACAAATATTACCTTCACCATACACAACTTAATCTCAGTGTACAGATGTTAGAATCCATAAAGTGCCAATATGACTCACTGATAGACAGGAGAATACAGATTAATAAAATAGAGCTATAACTTAATTTTGAGTTTCAAAGATAACCAATATTTCCATTAAATAAAATACAATTATACTGATAAAGCTCAATACTGAACTATGGGTTTCAACTTATGTAATGGTAATTGTCCCCAAGTATGTTGATGTGTTGGCTTTTTGAAATTTAGAACAGACTTTTTCTATACTACTACAAATACAAGTTGGCCCCAGACTAGGTTAGAAAATATAGGCAAAACTTAATCTAACTTAATTAAAACACTAATAGCAGTAGTTGAATTCTGTTCTCTAGAAACCAAGGGCCAAGTAACTTAGGTGGGAATAATTAAAAAAAAAAAAAAAAGCAAAAGCTTTTCTTCTGGACCTAAGAACAGCTCTCATGAAAATTTTGAAATGGCTGCCCTTTGCCTTGAAATCTTTGTAACTCCCTTTCTGCGTTCCTCTTATGTCTGGGTGGAGTTCATTCTCTTCCTCATCTCCCAATTCTTTGTGATATTCTTGTTTTTGAGATGGAGTCTCATTCTGTCACCCAGGCTGGAGTGCAGTGTCATGATCTCGGCTCACTGCAGCCTCTGCCTCCTGGGTTCAAGCGATCCTCCTGTCTCAGCCTCCCGAGTAGCTGGGATTAGTAGAGATGGGGTTTCACCGTGTTGGCCAGGCTGGTCTCAAACTCCTGACCTCAAGTTATCCACCCGCCTTGGCCTCCCAAAGTGCTGGGATTACAGGCATGAGCCACTGCGTCTGGCCTCTTTGTGGTATTCTGAGTCTTCTCCACACGGGGCCGACTCCAGCCTCACTGACGCAGGAACTTGTCCAGATTCCCCATAAATACTGACTCCCTGTCTCACACTCCAGTCCACAGCCATTTTACCAAAACAACTGCTGTCAGAGAGAGGCCAGGAAGGAAGCAATCTGATTTAATTAAACAAAATGTGCTTGCAATCCTTATTTTAAAATAATACTACGCACTGGCCAGGTGCAGTAGCTCACACCTGTAATCCCAGCACTGTAGGAGGCCGAGGTGGGCAGATCACTTGAAACCAGGAATTCGAGACCTGCCTGGCCAACATGGCAAAACCTTGTCTCTATCCAAAAATACAAAAAAACAGCTGGGTTGCCGGTGGCTCACACCTGTAATTCCAGCTAATTGGGAGGCTGAGGCATGAGAATCACTTGAATCTGGGAGGCGGAGGTTGCAGTGAGCCGAGATCACCCCACTACACTCCAGCCTGGGCCACAGGGTAAGACCCTGTTTCAAAAAACAAAGCAACATCAACAAAAAACCCTGAAAAACTAAGCATCACAAATACTTAAACAGGGCAAGTTTTCAGATTCTCACAATTTGGAATGAGAAACTATCACAAGAATGGGAAATCCCTTTAAGGTAATGGGCAGACTCAACGGCTGCTGTCCTATGATCGTGCCATTTAACTTACAGCAAGAAATATGACCTTCAGCTTCTGAATCCAGGCTCTTCACTTCCTCTAGGGTTATGAAGTTTCCCTCTGCAGGCACAGGGGGATGGAGGAGAGGGCTCTGCAGGTGGCTGGGTATTGGGCTATTTAATGTTAGAAACTGCTTTAAATAATTTAGAGAAGCAAAATTTGCATTCTTATTTACATTTGGCTCAGGATTAATTTGGAATTTGTTATATTTCATCAACACACACCCACTTTAGGGTTACAAGGGAAATCTCTTTTGATATTAAAACCTGACAGCAGATGGTCAACTTCAGATCGGCCTCACAACATTGACAGTTGACTTTCTTATTCTGACAGTCAAATACATTGCAATTATTTTCTGTCTGACTAATTTCAGACTTCATTTAAAATTGGAACAGTCTCTGAGCTTTGGTTGCCTAGGGATACAGCATAAAAAATAAAAAATTTGGAACATAAAGTAAACTATATTGATACATTTTTATAAAACATTTGAGGGCAGAAGAAGATAGTGACACACGTGTAATACATCTTAGTCTCAGTCACAGTAAGAAATGTTTCATTTCATCATGCTTTGGGGAATCTGCACTGATAAAAAATTTCTAGCATGTCTCATATGAGTAGCAAAAAGGAATTATTGGATTTTTCTAGACATCAAGAATTGTATAAAAGCATTACTCCCCTATGTCTAAAATGTTGAAAACGAAAAACAGACCACCAGCACTACCATCACCACCACCACCACCACCACCACCACCGAAGATGACAGTTTTTCAGTGAATGAATTTTAAAATACCAATGTTGGAATAGTAATTACCTGCAAGGGGCTCGCCAGGGACCTGTTTTTAGGTACTGTAAATGCTTTGAGAACATTGTCTTCATCTTCTGATGCTGGTGCCATTAAAACGGAGCTTGTAAGAATATTCTAAAGGGAAGAGAATAATTTGAAATTTAAATGAGGTTGGATAATATGAGAGCCAACATTTTTCTAACACTGTGGAGAGTAGATTACTATGAGATGATACACATTAGCATAAAAAAATGCACTTATCTGCCAGAAATTCTCCCCACTATGAGCTAAAAGGAGAAATCAACTATGTCTGAACCTTAATCCCATTGTGGCAAACATCACCACAACACAAAGCTCCTTTGGGATCCCAGAGTTCCAGGCATGTGTTAGGCACTCAAAAAACATCTGCTAAATGAATTAATAAATACATGCCTTTCAAAATAGAAGATTTACCAAGTTCTGGGGAGAGAACACTTTATTCCATATATTGGTACAGAACTATCAATATTTTAGAGCTATAAATTATTGGCAAAAAATGGTGAAAAGTAGGGAATTTAGAACAAGACCTTCTGAGTTCCAACCCAGCACCATCCCTTATTAGGTATACAATCTTGAGCAAATGACTAAACCTCTTTGTGCCTCTGTTTTCCAGTTGACATAATAGAAATGATAATAATACCCACCAGGCCGGGCGCGGTGGCTCACGCCTGTAATCCCAGCACTTTGGGAGGCCGAGGCGGGTAGATCACCTGAGGTCAGGAGTTCAAGACCAGCCTGACCAACATGGAGAAACCCCGTCTCTACTAAAAATTCAAAATTAGCCAGGCATGGTGGCGGGTGCCTGTAATCCCAGCTTCTCGGGAGACTGAGGCAGGAGAATCGCTTGAACCCAGGAGGCAGAGGTTGCGGTGAGCCGAAATCGTGCCATTGCACTCCAGTCTGGGCAACAAGAGCGAAACTCCGTCTCAAAAAAAATAAAAATTAATAAAAATAATACCAACCTTACAGGATAATTGTGAGAATTAACTGAATCAATTCATCGAAAGCCCCTAGAGCAGTACTTACCACTTAGTACCTACTAAATAAATCTTAGCAGTTGTTATTAGCTCTGATTTTCCTTAAGACATAAGGACAACCCTTCACAAATTATAAACTTTAAAAATGGTGGTAGTAACCCAAAGCAATTGGGTACAATACTGGGCATCTACTATAGACAACGTGGTTGATACCATATGAGATGCTACACAAACCAAACAAGAGACAACTTAACAAGAAGACAATATTATTTAGAAGACAAATAAAGGAAAATATATAAATGAACATAGTTTTTATATCCATGTAGATTTTTTTAAATGGCCAAGGCACTCAAATAATGAGAAAACAAATAATGAAAAAGTCTGCAATGTTTCTAATACGTGAAAAAATCTCAACTTTATACTCTACATTAATAATCATTTTTTAAAAATCATGTGCAGGAGAACATTTAGAAATAAGATGTGTTAAAGAGGGAGTGCTGAAACCGCAGCAGCCCTATGCCACACACAGGATTTTGTGAGGCACCAGTGTCACATAACAACTTGGGGGCTGGTGCACACGTACTTACCGGTGCATCTGCCACAGGCGAGGTCTGCGTGAACAGTTGGGTATTCAGACTGTCCCCTTCCCAGTGGTGTGAGCAGAAGAAGTTTCCTGATTTATCAGTTGGAGATTCCACCTAAAAGCATATAGAAAGTTGTTTCTAGAACTTCCTATGAAACATGTACAGTCAGGAGTATATTTCTGGCCAGTCCCTCAAATACTTTTATAAAACTATGTTGCTAACTTACATTATCAGCTCAATATGCTCTATCTTCTGGATTCAACAAAGAAACACTGATGGCAAATTTAAAATGTGACTAGCTCCAAATTTACTGCCCCTGTAAAGCTCCTACATTTTCAACCAATGTTCTGATTCTAGGTGTTTATTCTATTAAGAATATATTTTAATGATACACCTAGTAGTGTTGTATCTGTCAAGGATTTTATTTTGGTGACATAAAAGATCTTTTGGTGACAAAAGACTGGTTTTTAATCACACTTCTGGTAAAACTCTCCATTACTAAATAATCAAATCAGATTTTTAGCTATAAAAAACCAAATACTTATCTTTATATGAAAATAAATTCAAGAAGCACTGTATCTAACCTGGTGGAAAACAGCTGTTGCCAACAAGCTAAAACTTTGATCCTTGCAGGTTAGATTCCCTTTTTTAATTTTAATTTTTATTTTTTTTGAGACGGAGTCTTGCTGTCACCCAGGCTGGAGTGCAGTGGTACGATCTTGGCTCACTGCAAGATCTGCCTCCCGGGTTCACACCATAATCCTGCTTCAGACTCCTGAGTAGCTGGGACTACAGGCACCCGCCACCAAACCCAGCTAATTTTTTTGTATTTTTAGTAGATACGGGGTTTCACCATGTTAGCCAGGATGATCTCGATCTCCTGACCTTGTGATCTGCCCACCTCGGCCTCCCAAAGTGCTGGGATTACAGGCGTGAGCCACTGCGCCCAGCCTCCCTTTTTTTAATACAATTAATTAAAGATACTATTATTTTCATTTAAATTCCAATTCTTCACATCTAAAAATGAAATATCAACTTTATATAATCAGTAATGTTTAAAAGTACATTAAAAACCTCTTTCCCTCCCTTTTCTTGATACTCTCTAGCATGTTTTCTGTCCAAACATGAAGTAGATAGAGATGGCTTGGCTTCCCAAAGGAAAGGTTGATGATGCCTACAGTCTGGCAGTACCTTTTCGCTGCACCTTGTATGAAAATCTTGCACGAAAAGTGGTGGTGTTGCACAGTGCCAATGGCAGACACATCAAGCTGCACACAAGGAACAAAGGGGGCAGGATTCTCGGCTTGTTGCTTCCAAAGGATTGCGTGTTTACCTCTTGTTTGATTTTCTTCAGTAAGGGTGGTCCATTTTCTTGAAACTCAGCAACAATTCCAGATTCATCAGATTCCTGTTTGATCACATCCTGCAGATCTTCTACTAGATGAGAGGGTGTCTGAGGCTAAAGGGAAGAGTGGGTATTTTTGCATCAGAGAGAACTCCTGATGGGACTAATAAACCAATGAAACCCAAAAACTTTTCTAGAACTTACTAGCATCTTCAGGGGACCGTATTTAATTTCTTGAGCTGCAAGTGCATGTTTGAATGGTGTAGGAGTTCTTGGAGAGCTTTCTAAGATTGACCTTTTGATAGCTGGGGTTCTAAAACTTTAAAAAGAAAACAAGCAGTGGCTCAATACAAAAGAATAAATGTCCCTACATGGCTTTACCTGTTACATTTAACATTTTTCCACTGAATACAATAAACTCTGTTCCGGATATGGAATTGGGGTGTGCTGATTAATCACGTTATTCGTTAAGAAAAAGAGAATATGCATATCACATATTTTCAAATATTTCAAAATATTATACCTCGAAGACTAAAAGCATTAAATGATTTAACATCTTTCCTTAATGGCTCTGAAGACACATGTAGTGCCTATGATCTGTATAAGACTATGAGCATCAAGAAGACCTGATGTCATTTACAAATCAGGTTTCCCTATTCATGAAAACAGAGCCCATACTACAAAACATGTTAAACTTTTAAAATTTACTTTTTGTACTTCGAAATAACAGTGCATTTCTTTTCAAGGTTTCTGATAATTCACACTTTCTCTACCATTTCTCTGAATTGATTAAGGCTTTATTGAATAAAAATGACTGCTTACTCATCCCTTGGCTTCTAATCATATAATATTCCTGGGGATGTCAGAAGAGGTCCTATCTACACATAAATTCAAAAAGAAAAAATAAGATTAAAAAATACAAACTAAAAATAAATAAATAATAAACAAATAAAATTAAATAAAAATACAAACTAGGTAAGAAACCATACTCGTTCTTATTCTGAAGCTTACAATTAGAGAGGAAAGGAGGTTGAAAATCTGGCTTTCATAAGAAGGCCTTATGGAGGGAACAAACAAACTGAATGGAAAAGTTTTATGAAAACTACTTGTGCATATATAGGAAATTTTGGAGTAAGTTACAAAAGGAATCTAGTTTATCTTCCCATCTTCTACCTGTAGGTAGTTGTAATATGCCCAGGACAGATATATTCAATGTGGGAATAGACATGATTATATATAAATGGTCAGTAAAATTATGCACATACAAGTGGATCAGACATCTGGGAACTATATTCCATTAATTAAATATAAGTAAATAAGATAAATCATTTTATTCCTGAACCAAAGACTTACACAGTATTTTCCTTTTGAGTTTTCACAGTCTGGTCTCTATGAAATGGTGTTGTAACAGTCAATTTGTGACCAATGAGGGGGGTGGAAGTTAAAGAAGGCATTTCCAAGTCTGAGTTTTCATGGTTACTGGAAGTGTTTAAGAACTAAATATGGAGAGAAAGAAAAAAATACTTAGATTAGATGGTAATACTTTATTCTCCCCAATTTAAAAATCACACCTAGATAACAAGAATGTTTTACTGACCCACTATATTAAATAATAAAGATGCTAACAAGCATGTTATATTGACTAGGGTATTGTTTTATTTCAATTGAGCACCCAGGATTTGGGTGTGGTTTCCAAGAAATAAAATTTAGGGTCATTGCTGAAAAACTTGCAAAACTGTGAGAAAATACTCTCAATAAATGACACTTGTCATTAAAGAGAATGAGATGTGTTCTTTATTAACATTTAAAAGGCTTTAGTGATTTTGGGGAAAATAATAGTTAATAATTAATAGTTTCCTTTCATACTTTGTTTTTTCTCTTTAATAATCTATGAACCAAAATTAGTATTACAGAAGGTTTACATTATATGGAAAATTCTTGAATAATAAACTGTGTCTCTCAGAACACTAAAGTTCTGGGAAAAAACTAGGTGTTCCTTAAACAATTCCAAGGTAAAATAAATTTGGGAAATACAACATATCGTAATCTCCTCCTGGAAATTCACAAGGCACAACGGCATATTAATAACTCTGAGAAGGCCTGCAGTTTAAAAAAAAAAAAGTTTTTAAAGAAATGGGGTCTCGCTATGTTCACCAGGCTGAACTTGAACTCCTGTGCTTAAGCGATCCTCTTGCCTTAGCTTCCCCAGTAGCTAGGACTACAGGCCCATGCCACTATGCCCAGCTAAGAAACCTACTTGTAACTTTGTTTGATTCAGTGTTTCCCAAATGTATATACCTATATCATACCTAAATCTGTTCTTAAAACAAATTCAACAGATACAATTGGAAAAATGTTTTAAAGTGCCAAATTATCTATTAATTTAATTATTTAAATAATTTAGGAACACAAATCTCTGATAAGAATTGTGATTTTCATGCCTTAAAAAAGCTGTATGAAATAAAAATATTCCTTGGCAAAAACTGCACTAGTAAAATAGTATGGCACAACTCAAAAGAGCCAATGTTGAGAAACTGAAATTAAAAATATGTTCTTTTCCTTAAGCATTTGTTTCTCATCCTCTTCCCAAACTCTTCCACTTAAAGATGAATTGGAACCTTTAAATTTTCTAGCTTTAAATTTTCTAGTTGCAACCCAAATGTTATATAAACACAATTTGGTTCCCTCCTCCCCTGGGTCAGTGAATTGCATAAGAATAAATGAACAACAAGGAAGAAATGATGTTAACAATTTTAAAGGGAGGGATCAGGTGGGAGAAAAAGAAAGGGACAGAAATGTTAAACTCTAGTGTTGAAGGAAATAAAAGTACGTTTCATGCAACTATCTTTCAAAACCACCCAAAAGTAAAAGAGAGAGAATGATGCCAAAATCAACAGTTAGCCTGCAGACAGCCTAAACTTTGGGAGGCAGTATAACTTAGCAACAGCTAGATTCAACGACAGAATGAAATCAGCAAAGGCAGCAGTAATTAGTCATTTGTTCCGAAGTATTAGTTTCTAGATTATTAAGGCTCAGGTGTCTGTTGAAAATGAGTAACAGCTGTGCAGAAATTGTGTTCTACCTGCGAGGGAGAGAAGGGTAGGCTTTTGACAGGGGAACGCTTGGGAGTTGAACTGCTGACGTCAGCAAATATGAAGGAGCTAGAGTCTCCAGTGGCTAAGGGGCTGGCCTGGCCCCGTTTTTTTCGAAGGATGACCAGTGGAATTGTGCTGTGCCTTGCAGGAGGTAAGACCTTGGGTGGGTCAAGTGAACTCTCACTCAACATACGTTTGTTCACCCTTGGGCTAGGTTCTCCTGCAGGTTTAGTCCCATTGCCCTCTCTTTGCTGAAGCTGTAGGGCTTTGCCTGTGTGATGTTGGCTAGGTGAAAAATCTGCTTCTTCAAAGAATTCAAAACTGCTGAGATCACACCATGATGAAGAATCCTGAAACAATGTGGGAGGCACAGAACTTTGAGATAGTGTGTGCCATCATCACCTGAAACAGCACTGAGAGAGAGATGCTCAACGCAAAGCAAACACTGGGCCCGTTGGTTTGGCTTCTTGAGCAACAGCTTCGAGATGAGCAGTTGCTCTATTATACTGCAGTAGAGCGGGGTCTAGTGGGCTGCCTCAAGGCTGGCCCTCTGATGTGCTGCAGGGACCTCCCGACACTCTACATCTGCATGCAATGGAAAGCAAAATGAAGACCTTTTCTAGATGGCATATTATGGCAATGGTCATCTCCTATCCAATGAGTGTGCAATCAATGATTTTTAATCAACTGGGAAAGGAACCAAGTGTTCGCTGAGGAGGTGCTGAATACAAATTTGTTTCACGAAAGATGATTCATCTCAGTGAAGCAATGGGACCAGTAATCAATAATCACCATTTTGTGGAAAGAGCCAGGTATGACCAAGGAGCTGATTATCACTTCAAATACACTAAAAGATTGCTTTCAGCTCTGAGTAAGCCAAATCATTAATGTGCTGTTCAAAAGCAAGACAAAATTCTAGAGAAGCACCATGAAGTAAGCAAAGAAAAAAAAAGTTAAAAGTAACTCAAACACCATTCCGTTCCCATAATCCAAGCTCTGCTTTATAAGTCATCAATCTGACTATTTTTAAAAATATGACTTTTGAAGGAAAAGTGTGAAAATGTGAAAAAAAACTCTTCCTTCAAAAGTCCTATTTTGTAAGTATTTATAAATACTTTTGTCTCTCTCGGTAGGCTATGAAATCAGATCTTTGAAAAAACATATTCATGAAGATGAAAATCATACTTCTACCTTTACATTAATATATGCTAATAACAGCTTGGCTATAGAAAATGGCAATGATTTAAGAAATGGGTTTTCTAATTTATCTTCCAGAATCGTTAACTTCCCTTCACAATTCTACTTACAGAATCTATAAATTGGAGTGTTTCTGCAAATTCTAAGAGGTTCTTAACATTATCCAGAATGGTGCCCTGGTGGACGATCATGCACCTTGCTGGCGAGGCGCTTTCTTCAGGTAGGGAGCCAGGATCCGCTGGCAGAGATGGAGTGGAGTGGTGTTCTCCCAAACAGGAAACAGGTGCACTGTCTCCATGAGGTCTGGTGTGGTCGGCAATGGTGGTGCTGTGCCACCCGGGGTAGCTGCATGTGTGGTTCTGTGTCTAAGGAAGGGGGAAGGGTGTAGAAATAAAGAGAGGACAGAAGAAAGGGAGAAGGAACTTAGCAATGTAGTTGCACAAGGTATCAGATGCTGTTGGAGGAAAGATAAGAGTAGTTGCATCATCCCAAACTTACGCCTATGAAACAGTTGTCAAGATGTTTCCTTTTATCAATGCAAGACCCTGTTTTTAATAGTGCTAGAGGTTGTACCTATATGATTACCTTGTTATCATTTTGTAAAAATGTCAAATCATAGGTCTATATTTCGAAGTATAATTATCATATTGTCTTAAAATTCCACTTTAATATAATTTGCCAAAGGTCCATAAATGTTTGCTGTGAGTGAAGAACTGAAGAACTGTCCTATTTGCATTCTAACCACAAAAAAGCTAGAGGACTCAGGAGTTAGAGTTGCTTTGATCTACACATATTCTTGTTGCTTCTATCCCTTTCTAATGCTACAGATTGCACTGATGCAGTGAAGCACTGCCAAATCAACGTGGTTAGGAAAGCAGAAGAGCAAATTAACAGAAGTCTCCTTACAGTATGACCACACAACAGGAGAAATTGCAAAACATTAACTAAAGTTAAAAAGTGGTCGAACTAGCATGTGCACATAATCATCTTATTATTTAACAAAAAATAAATTTACCCCTAGGAATACCTACTGGGCATCACTTCTCTTTTATTGTCTTTGTTGGTTAACTATATATGTTGCAAAGCACAAGGAGCCATCCCAGTTGGCTGCCCAGTCGCTAAAGATGTCAGAATTCAGTAATGGCCCACATAACTTTCACACATGCAAATAAAAGAGAGCAGCTAATGTTATTTATGAAGAGGTTTTATATATAACCTTTTACATGTATATACTGAACATGCATCAAATCATGCCTGAAATTATAAAATATGAAAATATAGGTTAACAAAATAATAGAAAAAAACCAAAATGGTACCATATAGATACATAGCTCTGTAGAAAATGCAGATTTTCATTCATTTTATCTTTGCTAGTCTTTAAACTGATTATAGTCCTTCTGAAGAAAAAAAATTGATGATAACAATCATAAGTGGATATTGCATTTTTATTGCAATTACAAAAAGACTGCTTCCAATTTAATCAGCATATAATCTGATACCAACTACATTTTACTACAAGCAACTTCTTGTGTTGAGACATTCTGAATGGATATATGGAGCCTTGCTAAGTGTAATATTTAGAAGAGAAGAGCGCTTAGGTAAACTGAGGCAAAGCTGCTATCCCCTCATTCAAGCACATGATGACAGTCTTACTGGTAGCACCTGCTGTCCTTTTAGCTCATTCTCGGTTGACATTAGGAGCAATTCTAATTCCTTTATTCGCTTTTCCTTCTCAGGGTCTTCATCATTATAGTGTCTCTGAAATTACAAAGTAAGGGAAATAAAGACAAAGGTCTGATTGGAAGCTGCAAATACAATGGGTGTAGCCAATATGGTCATGAGGTGCTGCACAGCCCAAAGAGCCTCACTGTGACAACACCACCAACCAAATTTGGCTCCTGCAGAACTCTTTGTGAATGTTATTTCAGACTTAAGGGAGTGATGTGAAATCTCAGGCTAGAGTGGATGCTGACTGATGAGTTATTTCACCTTGCAACATCAAAGAATCAGAAAATTCCAGAGCAAACTCATTCTAGAAGACAAGATTAATAGATTGCTGGCCAAGACTCTGCTCTCCTCTCCATGTTCCCTTTCCTTTTTACTTTAGTTGCTCAGGTGAAAATATGTGTTTAGATGAAAGAAATAAGCATTTCTTAAGAGTGGTGCTTTGAACAGTGAATGATCAATGATCTTACCTGAATGGCTGCGGCAGCTGGCTGAGGGACATTGACTATATTTACATGTAACGCTACAGGGTATGGAACATGACTGGAGACCTAGATGCAAAAGACAAAACAAAGGCCACGTCATTCAGGGCTACATATGCTTCAGGGGACTTGGCTTCCTGAGGTTTTGTTCTGGGACTGAGAGAAAAAAAACACTTTACTGATAAAATACCCTAAACAAATTTTTAAAACCTTTTAATGTGAAATTTAGCCAGGCCTTTAAAATGGCTAAACAGCTAAAGGAACATGGTGAAAAATCCTTGGGAGGTGTTGATGAGCACTTTAAATTTTGGGAAGTGTTCCTTAATTAGAGAAAAACACAATGAAAAAAACAATAAAAAATATATTCTAAAATACATTAATGAATGTTTCAAAATTGTTTCTATGGGAAAAATTGATGGCACCAGCTGTTTGTAAATAAAAATATTTTTCTTGGAATAATTTTGAGTTTTAATAAAAAGCACAGGACTTCTTATGATAATTTATTCATCTGAGACCTTTCTGTAAAGTTTGTAGTCAAATCCATGGACAGAGAAGAATAAAAACTATTTATGAACATGTTTTGCATATAATTTGCATATGAGCTCTCTATTCTTGGGTAAGTTTTATCATTTAATATTGTTATTCTTAAGATTAAAGTTTCTCGATTTTTTTCCTCTTTCTTCTTCTTTTTCCACCTATTATGGATTATCACTTTCCCTAAATATAAATATCTAGAAATAAGGAAGGGATCACACTGATCCAACGGAGACTAAAAGGAGACATCAGAAAATGAATGTCACAAAGTTCTGCTCCTGACTCAGAGTAAGAAGGTAAACACTTACTGAGTGAATAAATTAAGACATGTCTGCCTGATCACTGCCAGAATGAAACATACCATAACCACTGAATTTCAGTGTCAAACTCTCTCCTCTTTAAACATAATACTACCTTCCCTTTTCGTTTTGGAAGAGAAAAACATTACATCTACAAATGCGACTCCATTCCCCTATTCTTCAACAGTACCTTAAGTAAATTTACATTCAAAGGTTGCCTTCAAATTAGATTTGAAGCAGCAATTTAGAATCGGACAGCTCGTTTTCTAGTCAGCACTATCTCTATGAGCTGTGTCACCCTGGGCAAAGCGCTTACCATCCTCGTTTCTGGAGACATAAACCAGGGGTAACACACAATACCTACACCCTATCTACTTCAAAGGGCATAGGTGAAGACTGGCCATGATCATGCTCAGGAAAGTTCTCTGAAAAGTATACAACTGCAAAGTATGATTATTACCTGGAGCTAAACTAACCGTCTCTCTCATTAAACTAGATTCACAGGAACGGCTTACATTTTGTGCTTCAGAAATGTGGTAATAGGAATAGTCGTTGTTAACAGTGGGCTGGCCAGTGGCAGGGAGTTGAGCTGTAGGCGGAGCCTGAGCAAAACCCATCAAATGACTGTTCTTCTGGAAGCTTGTGGCTGCTGCTGGCTGGCTGGCTTTTGAAGACTCCTGCAGATAACCTTCCTGTTCGACCTTCCGACGCATTGTAGAATTCCAGTGGTTCTTGATAGCATTATCAGTTCTGCACAGAAAGATATCACACGAATTTCACAAACAAAAATTTCAATTCAGATTAAAGGGAATTGACAGAAAACTGTTTCTAACAGAGACCTTTCCCTTGGGCCTAATAGTTGTTTTCTCTTTTTAATTGTTTCCTTCTTCTCCACCCTCTAAGATCAGGCTTTCTCTATTGCTTAGTTAGATTTCTCTTAGTTACACAATCTGGAATGCATGTCGTTTTCTAGAAATATCAGTATCTTTTAACCACTTCATTTCCTTGGTAAAGGAGTATTTTTCAATACAATAACGCTTCACGTTTATTCTGACCGGTCGCGGTACAAGACTCCAACACAATGTAAAGTTCCAGCTGCCTTGGGGAAATTGCTCCTTTGAATGTGGCACAGCAGGGCCTACACACCACGAGAGGGACATGGTGAAGTTTGGTGGATGATAAGATGCTGCTGATGAAGAATACTTCACTCTTTATCTCTCAAAGCACTAGTGAGAACTTCTGAGACCAAAAAACCTCCTACCCTTTGAAAGCCACCCCAATCGTTTTCTGAATCAGACAGAGACGAGAGTGGAAAATGGGATCCCGAAGGGAAAGATCCTAACCCCCAGTATATTTTCAAAAGGCAACGCATTTTTACTAAAGTCTTTCCATTCTCAGGAAAACAGTTTCTCAATTCAAAAAAACCGTTTAAGCCTCCCTTTTTCTATTTCAATGGGGGTGGGGGAATGTATGCTAAAGAAAGAGGAAGTTCAATAGCCCTGTTAATTTTGAGAAGAATCAGCAGTGTATCCTCTCAGGCCATATGGGAGGAAAGGCCTTTTTTTACCAACCTCTTAAAATTTCTAAGTTTATACTGAACCACAAGGGTGCAAATGCTTTGGAGCATCACTAGAGAATACTATACAAAGTTTCTCCTGGATTATGAAGCTCAAGAATAAAACTATTTTTAATATTTTTGATCTACATCATTTTAATGTAAGATTTATCATTAAAAGTATTGCTTTCCAAAGGAACAAAATCTGTTATATACTACTTAAGTGGGAAAAACGGGACAAAAATGAGCTTCCATAGTTATCCCTCATAATGAGGTCATTTTCTTGCCTTGTTCATTAAAAAGAAAGCATTATTACCCTGACATTATTTAAAAACCTGGAAGTAGTATGAGAATTCAAGAAATACATTATTTCTTTAATCAATGAAGTAAAAAATTAATGAAAAGTGGTATAATGAAATGAATACTGGTGGCCAGGTATGGTGGCCCATGCCTATAATCCCAGCACTTTGGGAGGTGAAAGGATTGTTTGAGGCCAGGAGTTTGATACCAGCCTGGGTAACATAGCAAGATTCCATCTCTACAAAAAGTATTTTAAAATCAGCTGGGTGTAGTGGGGTGCACCTGTAGTCCTAGCTACTCAAGAAGCTGAGGTGGGAGGATCCCTTGAGCCCAGGAGTTCAAGGATGTATTGAGCTATGATCATGCCACTGCACTCTTGTCACTCATGTGTGACACAACAAGCCTCTGTCTCTAAAAAATAATAATTAAAAAAAATAAAAGAAATGAATGATGGTTATCAGGAAAATGGTAGCTGAGTTCCTTTGAGTAACTTAACCAGCTACGTGAACTGCCAGAGACAAACTGTCTTCAGTTTCTTTCTATGCATTTAGAGTTTTATAGTTTACCAAGTCCTTTGACATTCATTTTACTTGATCCTAACACTGGCCCTGTATGATTCATTTTGGAAATGGGGAAATTGAGGCTGGGGAAAGCTAAATGTCTTCACCCAGGGCTCACTGTCAGGTGGATCCTGGAAGTTCTCAACCAAATAAACTCTAAGATGTCTTCAATCTCTAAAAGCTATGTAGCTGGTTTATCTAATAAAACACTTACGACTGATGAAATATAATTTACTCACCATACATTTAAAGCAGAATGTTCAATACCCACTCCCTCATTCTTCCCGATCAATATATTTTTTGACATATTATTACCGTCCAGGCAGTAGCTTTGCGATTTCTGCCCATCTGTTCCCCAGTCTCTTGTGTGCCTGGTAAATAATTCTGTCTTCCTCTTCTGTCCAGGAGGTTTTCTTAACTTCTGGATTCAAGTGGTTATGCCACCTCTCCCTACATTGTTTTCCAATTCTCCCCTTTAAGTGCTTGGCAATAACAGACCAACGTTTCGGACCGTATTTCTGTACAAGCTCTATCACCTTCAGATAAACACACAAAAATAACCTATGTTTTAAAGTTATGTAATGAGTCAGTATAATCATTCTTCAGTGTTACAAGATCTTTAGAAAATTTCCAAAATTTGCTTTCATTCACTGGAAATATGGGAATAGAGTCCTCTACTTCCTGTTTGCCCATTTTACCTGCTTCCTCAAATAGGAAAATATTAGCATTTTGGGAATATTCGTAATTACGAGTCACACACCAATGAAGAAAGAACTTACTCTCTGATCTTCTTCTTTGGTCCAAGGACCCTTGATGAGCTCAGGGTTTAGTACTTTCTGCCATCGGTGCTGGCACTGCACATCTGTTCGATTCTAGACAAATAAAGTATGCACCACCATAAAGATATGATGTGATAAGCACGTGAATTTTTTGTTGTAATAGGAATCACACATAGACCATATGCAGTGAAAATATTTAAGAACATTTTAGAGCATGTTTAGAGCCCATCTATCCCTCATTACTTACAGGCTACAGAACATGCAAGTATATATCAAAGTTGCATCTAAAATTAGACACTCTGCCTCCTGAGGGAAACATTCCTGCCACATGATCTAAAGGACCATCGTACTACACATGTGCCTGCCAAGTTAACCTTAACCTCAGATACTTTTGCAGAGTATCTACATAGCCTGAGGCTTGATAGAGATTCTATGTTGTCAGGCTTTCATGGAAACCACCCTAAAAGACTAAAGTTTGCTTCCCATTCAGACAAGAGATGCGCTTCAATCCAGGACCAAAGTATTTATATTGCAGAAAGAAAAAAGATGCATAAAAGATAGGTCCTATGTTACAGGAGTTTGTAAACTTATAAGAAGGAAAAGACAAGTAGATGACTGACTATCACAGATGCTGAATTTGATTCACTTGGAAGAAAAGACCAAAGCAAAATGATACTGAAGTGAGGAGAGAAGCATCTTCTTAGGAGGAGAAATGGTTTCCTTGGGAGGAGTCTTGGAGAGATCTTCATAAGGACTTTGAAGGATGGACAGAACTTTAATTGGTGACATAAAGGGAGAATATTCTAGGAGGTGGGAAGACCAGGAGCAAAAGCCCAGAGGAGGTAAAGCAGAAATAAATTCAAGCAAACCTGCTTAGAGAGAGGAAGCAGGAAACAGAACTGGAGCTGTAAGTTGGGGCAATAGAGGAGGGCCTCTGTGTGCCAGGTCAAGGCAGTTTACTTAATTTGTGAGATTCTGTCACTGTGGTTGGTTTTGAAAAGATAAGGTACAGCTGCATTTTAGGAAGTTCCACCTGCCAATGGTGTTTGGGATGAATGGAAAAGTAGAAAACTGGCTGGGCACGGTGGCTCATGCCTGCAATCCTAGCACTTCGGGAGGCTGAGGTGGGCAGATCACTTGAGGTCAGGAGTTTGGGACCAGCCTGATCAATATGGTGAAACCTTGTCTCTACTAAAAATACAAAAATTAGCCAGGCATGGTGGCGGGCACCTGTAATCCCATCTACTAAGGGGGCTGAGGCACGAGAATCGCTTGAACCTGGGAGGCGGAGGTTGCAGTGAGCTGAGATCGTGCCACTGCACTCCAGCCTGGGCAACAAAGCTAGATTCCATCTCAAAAAACAAAAAACAAAAAACAAAAAAAAAAAGAAAGAAAAATGGAAAACTACAAGTGGGGAAGCCAGTTAGGAAGTTATATGATAGTCCAAATGAGAGGACAGGAGCCCAACCTTCAGCACAGCCATGAGAATGAAAAGGACGGGACTGACTATAAAGGAATTCCAGGGTCCTTAGTAACTGCTTAGATGTAGGGATTAGGGGAATGTGATAAGTCAAGAAAGGTCTTCAGAATTTTAAACCTTGGTGCCAAAAGTATTGCTATTGACAAAAATAGGGAATTCAGGAAAAACTGACTTGGAGGAAATATCAAGTTTAATCATCTACCATGTAACAAATCATCAAAATACTAATTATCCTATAAATGAAAAGATAAAACAAGAAGCAACTGTTTTTAAAATTGGATAATCTAAATTATAATAATCGATTCTAATAATCTAAATTCTAATAATTTAATTATATGCATTATAATATAAAATATAAGTTATGGGTAGGGCATTTCTCCCACTTCTTAAATGTGAGTAAATTATACACTATCTTAATAACTCCTCCTAGAATATTTTATAGAAATCTTTGGGAGAAGCTTTCCTTTCGTTATAAGAAAAACTTACTAACTTACCGGGAGATAATTGGCAATAACTTTCCAGTCATCTGTTCCATTCTGTTCCACCAGCTTCTTCAGTTTTTCATCCTAAGACATTTAAAGGTAATCCTAGGATATCAGTTATTTACTATATAACTCTGTTCAAGTTAAAGTGAATGAGGGAACGAATCTAGAATAAAGAATCTCTCTAAAGTATCCAAATACAGCAGATATTAATGTAACATACGGACTTGGGAGTATAGATTTATTTAGAGTCAGACCAGAGTTGGCATCTTGACTCAACTATTAATTGTGTAAAGCGGGTATACCATTTTACCTTTCTGGGCCTTAGTATTGCCATCTATAAAATGGAAATTAACAGGGTTATTTGGGGATTACATGGGGCAATTTATTAACATGAGGCTGATATTAACAGGGTTATTTGGGGATTACATGAGGCAATTTTGCAAAACATTTATCATAATGCCTGGCATATATTGAGTGTTTATTATAAATAACTGCTTTACTCTGTTAGGAAAAAATGCATTCCAGTGCTAGATTCAGTACACGTTTACCTATGGTAATAAATAGGATCTTGAGCAAGAAATAGAATATTTCCAGTTAGTTTAACTTTTTATAAAGAAATAAAGACCATTTTTAAAATTAAATTTGAAAGCTATATAAGAAAATCAGTTAGATTTAGATAGGCCAAATGTGTTAGAACATAAAAGACATTAAACATTTCCAGCTAATCAGTTCTTTTAGTTTATATGCTGTTCACAATCCTACCAGTTCATAAGTATATAAATGCATTCCTTCTTATGTTTCTGCAAAGGTAACATTCACACACAATGGAGGTCCCCGGTACAATACAGACACAAGAATTAGGAAACCAATGTTGACAACAGAATTTCCGTATCATAAGGATTATCCAAGTGGATAATCTTAATAGGTAAAATATGAATTTCCTATGGGCCTCTCTGGGAATCCCACCTGCCTGTTAAAAGGAGCTCTGGTTTAAATGAAGCAGAGAACAGTGAAACTGAAGAAGAGCCAATACCATTTATTGTAACATGAATCATCTAAAATTAGTTGCAAAAATGTTTAAGAACATTAGAGAAACTTTTCTCCACATATTAATAATTTTGCTTCTAAAATATTTTTCCATTCCTACAAAATCAAACTTTTGATAAGCCAGCCGAAAAAGAAACAGGAGAAGCAGATGTGTCTCCATCCATTATCGGATGCTTTTAAAACATACCTTCATATAGATGGCTCTGTTAAGTATATCAAGGATATTAAATGAATACACTGTAAAAAGATGAGTTCTCTGAGTGTTTTGTTTTATTCTTTTGTTTGTTTTGTTTTTGGGAGTAGCAAGTCATTCACTTATCGAGAGAACATTTATTAATATCCTATTTTGGGTCCAAGCACTTGTGAATTCAGGAAACACAAAGATGAATAGACATTAGCCCTGCCCTCAACAGACTTGCAGTCAGCTGGAGGAGGTATATATGTCCCAGCAACAATAAAGTAGAACATGCACTCATGCATGGGATCACAGGAGGATGCATCCAATCCTGTCCGGCAAAGCCAGGGATGGCTTCACAGAAGAGGTGATGCCTTCATGGGTAATGTAAAAGTAGGAAGAAGAGGTGGGACAAAAGGATGAGAACTCAACAGGCAGAAGGAAACACAGATGAAGCCTAAAATGAGAAGAGGACATTCAAAGAACTGCAAATAGTGTGGAAATGGATAATATAATGAAGTGGGGGGCATAGGGCACACTGCACATGCGGGCTAGGATAAGATCTCAAGGAGCCTGCTAATGAGCTTGAGCACCTGTAGTTTAGTTGAAATTTTGTTTTTTATAAATTATACACTCTATTTTCTGCGCCTTGATAAAATGATTAGTTACCTCTTCCCGGGTCCACCTTGTTTTCCCCAAGTGACGCTTTCCAGACTTGGGAAGCAGCCCATCATAGTCATGGTCACACATCTCAAAGTCCTCATCATCCTCGTCACTGCTATATATGCTGCAGAAATAAGAATGGGTAGACGTGGGCTGAAACAAGAGGATTTAGACTACTACTGGATTACAAAACTTACACAAAACTCCTCAACAATCTTTTCAAAGGTTATGAAGACAAAACTTTGAAAACTTGCACAACAAGATTGTTTGCTGCATTCTGTTGCTCTAGTACTGTAAACTGGTTCTGCTGTTATGGGTATCCACAGATACGGCCAAGGACCTGGCACCTTCCTATTCCCCTGCATGTCTGAACCTGCTGTTACTATTAGACCAGGGACAAGTTACACATTTGGCCACCTTCCAACCAGTGAAGGTTTAAGTTGAAAACTTAAGGTTAAGGATAAGAAAAGGAACAAGAACCCATGTCCTTTATATAAGTGCACACTCAAAATCTTTGGCATTTGTCACATCGTTTAAATAATATTTCTCAAACATAATAAACAATTCAACTATGCTATTCCAATGGGGTTTTTGTTTTATTAAAAGAAGAAAAAAATCAAGAAGTAGTACAGCCCAAAACAGAATTATAGTGATCCCATAAAGTCTAGAGGATTAGAAGAATCTAAGAGGAAAGGATTTTAAAACCAAAGCAAAGATAAGAACATTGAGTGATCAAACTTTAATGTTTTGTAAATAAAATTAATACCAAATTGCTCACAACTCCAGGCCTGGTTGATCCAACTTGTGCCCATGTTTACAATACTTAGTTTCTAGAGTAACTAAGTGAATAATTAGGCCACTTGTTAGTCAGAGTCTTACTTACTCTTGTTTTTTCTGTCTCTGATGGAATGGTGTTTGAAATATTATAAAATGTAACCTAATCCAGAAGGGATTTCCCCAGAAAAAAGCCATGGATTTAAAAGAACCCATTACTATTTTCGAAAGCTTTTTCTTTTATTTAGTTAACCTAACCTAGGAAATTTTATGACTTTTGAAGAAGTAACTATATGCTTACTGTTTATCATAATCATAATGTTTGTTAATCTAATCAACTGATCAGATGACAATAATTTTACAGACACGGTTTATTTTATAGTTTTTCTTATAAAACTGAAAATAGGAAAAATACTATCTTAGAAACTTCACTAAAATTTGTCATTGCAATGTTGGGAAACCCATTAAACTAAGACCAATAAAAACAATGATATAAAGCCATATCATAATGTAAATCATTGTTTTTAAAAAGAAAAGTTATATTCATTACAGGTTTTGTCTTCCCAAACTAACTCACATATGCATATTACCAGCCCCCTACAAGTGAAGTTGAAGTGCTTATCAAAAATCCTGAATTGGGGGTTCTCATAATTTAAAGCTATTATTTTAAGCAACAATCTGATAGTCCAGGTTGAATGGCGACATGATGTAATCCAAATTTAAAATACCACCACCACCAAATAAAATCCCAGGAAATATATATTTATAATCTGTAATAATTCCTTTCATTTAGTGTCTGTGTTTTGAAACAATAGCCTAGTTCTGTTTCCACCGTCAACAGGAGGCACTAAACAACTTCTGAACGAGAACTACAAAAATGTAAAACACGATATGATAAAGCAAAAAAAAAAAAAAAAAAAAGCTATAAAGCCCAGAGGTGTAAGTCTGCATCTTTTGAAAGATTCATAGGGAACTCCTTGGAAAGCCCCCAAATGCAGTCCCTTGTGAAATGTGAGAGACACCAAGAAAACCAGAGGAATCTGAAACTGCAGTCATAGATTCAAGTCGAATTAACTTTTCAGGTTTGGCTGGATCTAGAGGTCACATTTTCAGAACTGAGCACATTTTTCAGAGTAGTCATTGAACACCTCTCTCTCGGCAGCAGTTTAACAACCCAGGAACAAGCAACTTATTCAGCCGCCCGCAGGGGGCAGCCAACGTCAGGTGAGAGCACGGGAATCAAAAGGACTAGGGTTCTGGAGGCAAAGGTTCTAGTCTAGCCTCCACCTAGCTGTATGACTTGGACAAATCACTTCCTCTCTCTCAAGACTTCAGTTCCTCGCCTTTACAATAAGGGCTTGCTTGGATCCTATTTCTAAGGTACTTTCCAGCGCTAATACATGAGCATGCCATGTCCTTCCGTGCCTCTTAAAAGCTAAGCACAGAGGCAAAGATGTGCAAAACCAAGGTCTTGGGGGCAAGGTGGAGAGTGACTTCTGCAGGACCTGAAGGGGCCAGGACGCAGCAGGGCGAGTCCGGGGCTGCTCACGCGCCCAGCTCCTGAGTTTCCCTGCCAGGCTGGCCACCCAGGCTCGCCTTTGAACTTTGCATGCGATTTGCTTGCTCTAAGTCGTCCTAGAAGCATGATTAATTTCTACTAAGGAACCTGAAATAACTTTTCCTTTATCTGCTCTGACAAGATCTCAGACCCAACAGTCAGAGGATTTTCAAAGGCTGATTTCAGGGTTGATGCACTCGACTCCCCACCTGCTAGACCCGGTGTGGTTACAAGAGTACAACTATGAATGTTACATTCTGTCAAGGAAACAAACCGTGCAAAGAAACGAAAAAGAAAAGAGGTGCTGGGGGTAAGGAAGAGGGAGGGGAGCGGGAGGAAGTGCCTTGTGGCCGCTACTGTGATTCGGAGGGGTTCAAACTCATTTCGCTGACCTGGTTAATATAATCCCTGCCGAGTTGACGCTCGCCCTTGCAAGAAACGGCTCCGAGCCCGCAGTCGGGTTTCTCTTCCCCTGAGGCAGGTTCAAGGCTCCCGCCCCTCCCAGCCGCCTCCCCTCTGGGCTACCTGGAGCCTCAGGGAACCTGCGCGGCCCCGCCCCGCGGGGGCGGCCGAGACCTCGGGGCGCGGAGCCTCTGCCGCGCCTCCTCCCAGCACCCCTGGCCGACTCCCTCCTCCTGCTGCCAGTTTCAGCTCTCGGAAAAAAAAAAAAAAAATACAGATGACCCCGGTAGCTGTCCTGTGAAGTCCTAAAGGCGAAAAGTGGAGCCCTCGAGGGGCAGCACACCGCCCTGCGCCGCCAGGCTCCGGAGGAGGCATAGGTAGCCCGGAGCTCCCCCAAGTCGCCCTCTCGTCCCCAGAGCCCAACCAAGCCCCGGCGCTGCTCCCCGCCCAGCCCAGCCCGCGGGTGCTGCTGCAGGGTCTCCACCCACGCTCTTTGCAACTTCCCAGCACCGCGCGGGGACCAGCGCCCGCAGGCTCAACAACAAACCAGTAGGAGAAAATCAAACAATCTAAGGAAAGGCGAATGGATTTGCTTTGCCTCCATGGACTTCTCCTTAGAACTCCTTCGCGAGGGTCTGTCCGGTCACCGCGCCTCGGCCGGGGCGACCTAAGGCGGCTGAAGGAGGGTACGAGAAGGCGCGGCGACCTCAGCCGCATCCACGTGTGCGCGCCGCGCAGGGACCTTTCGCCTGGGGGCAGAGCCCGCGGGGATCGCGTCCCGGTTGCGCGGCAGCGGCCTTGGGTGCTGCCGGCCTCTGTCCCCTTGAGCCGAGTGGCGACTGCGACGGCTGCCGAGCTAGCCCTGGCACCCGCCGCTCGCAGGGAGCCCCGGCGTGTGCTGCTGGGGAAGTCCAGAGGCCGCTGGAGGCTGGGGAACGAGCAACTGACAGTTCGGACGAGGATTTCCCTCCTCCTCCTCCTCTCCCTCTTCCCATCTGTCCGGCCAAAAATGTGAAGGGATTGCACCCATCTTCCCGGCGAGCCTCCCTAAGTGCAGTGACATGTGCGACGGCGGCGCGTGTGGGTGCGCGTGCAATGTTTGCAGTGGAAGTAAAAGCCTTTCAGAGAAAAATGATTCGAACCTCCAAAACCAGGTCTTAAGACAATTTGCAAAAGTAGAGACCCCTTTATCCCCCTAAAATCTGCTTTTCAGCCGCCTGTCAGCTGACACTGGTCCTCGCCTCCATAAAGAATGAATGAAATTTAAATGAACTACCTGCAGCTACTAAACAATCCAGCATTTTCCCTGTATCTGCCATATGCTCTGCACTTCCAAGTCCAAACATATCTCAATGCATCCAGCAATTACGCTGCGGATCCCTCGCCGACACCCGCGGCATCAAGCCAGGCACCTGGTGGGCTCCCCGGGGCTGGTGGGCACCGCTCTGCCCTCGGCTGGAACGTGCTGCTTTCTTTTTCCCCCTAAAGAAAAATGTATCCCCATGCAACTTGCAAAATGAGCCGCAGGGCGTGCTTCCCAACGTCCGGATACATTTCCCGCAAAGACTCTTCCATTCATCAGTCTCTGGAGCGGCTTCTGCTGCCGAGGCAGGGGCTCCAGGTCCTCGGAGGGTCTGACAGCCCCTCAGATGATCCCGGAACGAATTCCCACATGCTCCCGGGAGCCTGGCGCCTCGCGCGCCCCCGCCCTCGGCCGCCCGCCCGGCTCCCCGTTACCTGTGCCGGGGTCTTCGGGCCATGGCGCGGCGGGCGCGGGGCTCCGCCGAGAGCCGCGGGGACCGCACCGGGCTGCCGCCTCCCGCTGCCCGCCGCCTGCCTGCGTCCCTCCCCGGCTGCGCAGCGGCGCTCCGCACCGCTGGGGCGAAGTTTCTCAGGAGAAAGAGGAGGAGGAGGTCACGGAGGAGGAGGAGAAGGAGGAGGAGGAAACAGGTTGATATTAAAGTGTAAACTCTGTAAACAGAGATGCCATCAAACAAAGAGCTTTGGACACTCCCCCTCCCGCCAAATCTGGCGCCCCTGCAGTGCGCACGCGCCCTGCCCGCCGCCTCCGCGGTCGCCCTGGCTGCCGCCCGCGGGGCTGCCGGGCCGGCCGGGTCGCCGCTCCCATTCGGCGCTCGCGCCGCCGTGGTGCGCCTAGCGCGCCGCGAGGCCCGGGAGGCGCGCGGGCAGGGAGCCCGGGGCCGGGGAGGGGTGGCCGGGGGCCGCGACGGCGCCTTTTCCTGAGCAAACCCCGCTCCCGGGCCGCGGCGGCGCCGACCCGCGCCCAGTCCCGCCGCCTCCCCTCCTCCCTGGCTGCCGCACCGCGGTCGCCCGGCTCCGCGTGCTCCCGGGCAGCGGGACCAGAGCTCCTCCAGCTCCCACTCACTGTCGCGGGGGCGGCAAGCGGTGGGGGGAAATTCCCGCACAGAAGATTGGATTTTCGTCAAGATTTACAACTGTGCCCTCTGGAGACGGGGAAATTAGGAGTTGGAGGAGTAGGGGATGTGAGCATATGTATTCATAGGATGTTTGGCTAGGGTTTTTTTTCCTTCTTAAATAAATAACATCTCTAATTTAACTTGTTAGTGACAAAGGACGCTTCAGTACAAGTGGGCGGCAACTATCACCGCTCACTAATGGAGCGCCCCGGCGGAGCTTTCACTCCCCTCCCGGATCCTGCAGCCGCTACCGTCGTATTGTCACATGTCCTTCACTCTCACCCCAGCACACACCCGGGCCCCACCCACCCCGCCCCGCCCGGCCCAGGCGGTGCCCACCGCACACCTCTGCTCCCCTCCCTGCACAGCGCGCGCACCCTGGATTGCACACCTGCAAAAAAAAAAAATACACGGGGGTCCAGACAGCCCGCCCCTAGCAGAACTCAGGAAACCCCACGTTTGCATGCATGGTTTTAGAAGTAAAACAGTTTGTGATTTTGGAGGTCGGTATCCCTGCTTAGTGTCATTTGAGGGCTCTATTTTACGAGATAAAAGTCAGCAAAGGCTTTCGTGTTGTTTAATGAGGGTCTCCAGAAGTAAAGGAAGAAGATAAGTGCTGAATTTATAAGGATTGATGATTGGGGGGATTTTAGGGGAGTTTTAGTTTTACTTCCGTTTATAGATTAGAACCATTGGGGATTTTTTTTTCATTCTCTGTACACACTAATGTATTTTTCCTTTAATCTTTTAGGAGTTTGAGACTTCTGCTGACTGGGTTTGTGGGTGTCCCATGTGCCCCAGCAGTTCAAACTTAGCTCAGAAAGCATTTTTTCTTACTAAAAAAGCATGTTCTTACTAAAATGAGTCATAATTTTATTAAACGGTGAAGCATGCGAGGTTTCAAGACTATCTGGTGTTTTAGACTTTCTTTAAAATTGTTATATAGTTTAAATCTTTATCAAGTGTTAGTTGCTAGTAAGGTTTTAACATTCCTTTCCTCCTGAGAAGAAAATAACACTGAAACAAAATTATTGTGAGATATTTCGGATCACAATTACAAAGGACAAGGCAAATTAATACTTTTAAAGCCAATATTTATTTCTAGATTCTATAATAATTTTCTTTCTTCACATCAAAAATAAACAAAATCTTTTAAAAATATCTAGAATAAACATCTAGAAACCACCCCTAAAGAAATTGCATTCTGGCTTTCGGATTGCTTTATGAATCTAACTGGCAAGATTCCCAATTGCTGAGTCTCTTGGACACAATGTGAGTATCTGAACCCTTTGTGAAGTGAGTTCATAGCCTCTTTTCCAAAATTTTAGGAGGTGTGTAACTACTCCTAAGTTCTTGAACCCCTTTAAAGTAGAAAGATACTAAGTTCAGTTTTCCTTTTTTTCTTTGTAAATCATTTTCCTATGTATCATTTTGAGAATTTATAATTTTTCATTTCCCAGATATAGTTTTACATTTTTCCCTCAGTTGTATGACAATAATATGTTTGGGAATATGCATAGTCCAATAAAGAATTCACATGCAGTAATTTTATTAGGCTAATGTTGGATATATTGCTATCTGATAAGCTTATGGAAAAACAAAATCAAATGGAGTTATCAAAATTCTTGTATGGATGAAACTATATTTTTAAACTCATTACAGAATGTTTGTATTTATACATTTTCTCTCTCCATTTATAATTATTACAAAAGTATTTTTAGATGACAACTTTACACATTTCATCACTTTTTTTTTTTTTTAAGATCTGCTTGCTACATCAGTTATTTCAGCTGTGGCAGGGCTGCACTGGAGCTAAATTTGGGTACAGCCTTTCATTTGCAGTGCACTAGAAAGGGGTCAGAAAACTCTTCTGTAAAAGACCAGATAGTAAATGCTTTGTAGGCTATGTTGCATATTCTTCTGTGTCTTTCCTTGTCTGTCTGTCTTTCTTTTTGTCTTTTTTTACAACCCTTTAAAAATGTAAAGCCCGTTTTTAGCTCAAAGGCTGTATTGAGTCTGCAGGCCAACACTAGAGTAGTTGGCCAACACTAGAGCAGTGGTCCTCAATCTTTAGAGCCCAAGTGTCCAATCTTTTGGCTTCCCTGGGCCACATTGGAAGAAGAAGGGCCACACATGAAATATACTAACACTAACGATAGCTGATGAGCTTAAAGAAATACCGCAAAAAAACTCATAATGTTTTAAGAAAGTTTACAAATTTGCGTTGGGCTGCATTCAAAGCCGTCCTTGGCTATATGCGGCCTGCGGGTCACAGGTTAGACAAACTTGCTTTCGAGTGTATCAGAATTGCTGGGCGTACCCATGAAAGATGCACAGTCCCAGGCTGTCCCCCTAGAGACCATGATTCAGTAGGTTTGAGATGAGGCCTAACAATCTGCGTCTTTAACAGTAGTTTTCATGGAAGGTCTGCAGAGCACTGGTTGATAATCTCAGTATCAGAGTGAAGGCAGACTGCTTTGATACACTTTTACCTTTTTTTAAAATAAAAAAAATCTGTATATTTTTGAGACAGGGTCTCCCTCTATTGCTCAGGCTGGAGTGCAGTGGCACCATCACAGTTCATTGTAGCCTCCACCTCCCAGGCTTAAGTGATTTTCCCATCTCAGCCTCCCAAGTAGCTAGAACTACAGGCATGCACCTCCATGCCCAGTTAATTTTTAAATATTTTGTTGAGAAGAGGTCTCACCATATTGCCCAAGCTGGTCTCAAACTCCTAGGCTCAAGCATTTGATCCTCCTGCCTCAGCCTCCCAAAGTGCTGGGATTACAGTTGTGAGCCACTGCACCCAGCCCACTTTTACCTTTGCCATTTGTCTCTCACCGCCTTCCTCTCCCTCATTCACTTTCACCTCTCCTGGGCTAAAGATTCAGGCTCTCCATAACCCAAACTAATTTAACTCCGTGAGAAAGTTGGTGCTGCTGACCAGAGGGCTGTGGCTGCCTGTTCCTTCTTCCTTCGCTACTGAACTTCAACCTCAGCTTGAAGGAAAAGGTATCGCTTGATCACATGCTGCTCATCATTAGGATTTTCCTGCTGAAAAAAGCAAGCACTGGAGAAGGGCTGAAGGACAAAATATATATAAAAGATACAAATTCTAGTTTCTTTGCTTCTAATTGCTGGGCAATCCTGGGCACGTGGTGGATCTTTAATCCTCGTAATCCACATCCCAAAGATGAATGAGGCTCATCAATGGTGAAAACAGACCAGATTAGGGGCTCCATGTCTCTACCACCCACCTTTCCTCACCCACTCAACCCAGTTTGGCTCAGGGCATTAAGAGGGAAATAGTTACAGTAAATGGTTAAAATGAAGACAATTCTTAGTTATTTCAGTTAATGAAGAACAGCTGTGGCATGTATAATTGAAATCCATAGTTTTGAGATAAATCTCCTGTTGACTCCCCCAGAAAATCTTTTAGTAATGACAGTGGACTAAGTGCTACCTCAATGTAGCATGTTTCATAGAACCTCCATAACAGTGTAGTATGTTTCATAGAACCTCCATAACAGATAGTGACCAAATAAATTTTTATTTTAAAATGATTCCTGGATTTGGCACTTCTTGTTTGTTTCCGCTCTCCAGATTCTCATCAACTTATATATTCCTATGACAACCAACCCACATATTTTTATTGTTGTTTGAGCTGTCTTGTATAAAAGATATGAGTCTTTCCATAAGGAGGGAAGGACAGTCCAGAGAAAGGCAAAAGTAAGAGCAAAAGCACACAATCAGAATCCACAAGGCATGTTCCCAGCACAGGAAAGAAGGAGCTAGCCAGATTGCCTGAAGCAAGGAGAGCTTTGAAGGCCGGATTCGTGTATGTGTGTTGAATAGCAAAGCTATATTATCAGAGCTGTGTGTGTGGAAGATTAATCTAACAGTATTGTCAGATAGATTGGAGTGAGAAGAGACAAGGGGAAGAGGCTAGGTAATTGTCTGGGGTAGGACAGTAACCGTAAGTGGAATGAAAAGGAGGAGGCAGATCAGAAGAACATAGGCAGAGCCTTCAAGACTTAGCAACTAATTGGGTTGCTAAGGATATTAGAGGCACCATTAATAGAAATAGGGAAGTCAAGAGGGGAAGAGAAGTATGCACTGGGAGATTCAAAGAGGAAAGCATGTTTAGATTTCGGTATGTGAAATTTGTGGTTTCTTATGGAAGACATCCGGGTAGAGTTGTTCAGCAGGTGGTAGAGAGTGTGGGATCAGAGCCTGCTGGCGAAGTCAAGCTGGGTCAGGAATACACGGGAGCTAAATTTTGTGAGTTAGTTGTTAGACACAGCCATTATTAAAAAGTAAATTATATAAACTTACAGTTAAATATATTTTATTTTAAAAGACAATAAATATTCAAAACTCATCACTTCCTATTTTATGACATTTTCCTATTATCTACATACTTGAGGTTATTTATGTCTATCACACAATGTAATATGTGCTGTTGTGCATCTCTTTCCAATTTCATATGTAGTGATGTAATGTTAGTAGCTTGAAATTGGCTCTAGTTGGAGTATTTACACCACAGGAAATGGCAAGTGCTACAAATAAGGGCTTTTTCTTATTGGAAAACTGATTGTTAAACATTCACCAGTAACACATCAAATAAATGCTTTATTTAAGAGTTTATTTACATGAAGGCAACAACTGTGCTATTTCATAGAGTTGCTAATGTAGAGATCTGACCAAGGGAAAGTCTTTGGATAATATTTAAGAGGTTAAAAGACAGGGCTGAGACTGAGAGGTAGAGGCTGGGTGGAGAGACCTGTTGGGGAATAAAGAAAGATTATATATATATATATATATACACACACACACACACAAATGTTTTCTTCTTTTAATAAAATTCTGTATTTTTCCAACTGATTTTGAAAGGCTTTGATTTATTTGAGGAAAAGGTGGCTTTCAAATACACACACACATACATATATACATATATGTTTTGAGACAGAGTCTCGCTCTTATTGCTCAGGCTGGAGTGCAATGGTGCGATCTTGGCTCACGGCAACCTCTGCTTCCCGAGTTCAAGTGATTCTCCTGCCACAGCCTCCCGAGTAGCTGGGATTACAGGCACCTTCCACCATGCCCAGCTAATATTTTGTATTTTTAGTAGAGACGGGGTTTCACAATGTTGGCCAGGCTGGTCTCGAACTCCTGACCTCAGGTGGTCCACCCTCCTCAACCTCCCAAAGTGTTGGGATTACAGGCGTGAGCCACCGCACCCGGCCTCAAATATTTTTATATGTGACACAATAAGAAGCACATCTTACATCCTATCTCAACGCACATGTGCACACACACACACACGCACACAGAGCTAAGAAAAGTTCTGGCCATGTGTGGTGGCTCACACCTGTAATCCCAGCACTTTTTTGGTATGCCGAGGTGGGAGGATTGTTTGAGACCAGGAGTTTGAGACCAGCCTGGGCAACATAGTGAGACCTTGTCCCTATTAAATAATAATTTTTAAAAGTTTCACAAAACAATGCTTACCCCTTACTACCAAGCATGCAATCTGAGACCTCTTCTCTTCTCTTCTCTTCTCTTCTCTTTTCATTCTGGTCAGGATCCCAAAGTTGTTTTCGTGCTCTGTTTATAGGTAGTGAATCACAGTTTGAAAAACATTGCTGTAGAGGATGAAGGTCTTACCTCTTTCTGCTTTAGAATATCTGTTTTATGGAATCGTTAACTTTTCTCCAAGTGACAGTCCTATCTTTTTAAAGCTTTCGGGGAAATTCTTCAAGACCAGTTTACAGATGTAATTTCTTTCTTTCTTTCTTTCTTTCTTTTCTTTTTTTTTTTTTTTTGACGGAGTCTAGCTCTGTCACCTGGGCTGGAGTGCAATGGCACGATCTCGGCTCACTGCAACCTCCGACTTCCTGGTTCAAGCAATTCTCCTGCCTCAGCCTCCTGAGCAGCTGGGATTACAAGCGCCTGCCACCACGCCCAGCTAATTTTTGTATTTTTAGTACAGACGGGGTTTCACTGTGTTGGCCAGGCTGGTCTTGAACTCCTGACCTCGTGATCCGCCTGCCTGGGCCTCCCAAAGTGTTGGGATTACAGGCGTGAGCCACTGCACCCGGCCTACAGATGTAATTTCTCTCCTATCTCTTCTCACAACTGTTCTTAGTCAATTCCCCTCCTTCTCTATACTTTCCCACATGTTATAAATGTAAAATAGCAGCTTTCAAAGTTAGTCAACAAAATAGTAAGCTTTTATTAGTAGAAATGCTAATAGAAACAACAGCAACAAAAGATTAATAACATTTAGGGGCTTATTGGAATAACAAATAACAGGGTGTTTAAGGCAGGTTCATCAAATGTATGAGCAGCACACAGTTTCTCTGAGCCTCATATTTCAAACCTTCAATCCATGGAGGCTGCAGTAGAGATCTTTAACAATGTTTCCAGTCTTTAATATTCTGTTTCTTTCTTAAATACTCAGGTCTCTCAATTTACCTTTGTATCCCTGACAATGTTTCCATAGTTCCTTACAGTTGATAAACACATGTGTTTACTTAGTGTTGGGCACTGTGCAAGGCTTGGGCCTGCAGAAAGAAAGAAGTGGAACTTTTACTAGATGATTCCTGCACATTCAGGGCCTGTTTTCTCTTTCTATTGTCACCACCTTCTTCTAGGCTATTATTACTTCACCCTGAACTACCATAACAGCCCCCTAATTAATTTTCCACCCTGTGGCCACTTTTCCCCCATGCATTCTACATCCCACTGCTCAATAATCTCATTATACTCACTTTTAGCATATTAGTCATCTGTTTAAATACCCTTAACTGGCTCCCTAATGTTGACAAGATAGAGATCTGAACTCCTTAACTTGGCATTCCCTATATTGAGCTTGCTCTGGCCTCTGTGCCCAGACAACTTTACCCCCAGGGGTGATAGTATTTAATACCTGAAATGGCTCATGTATTGGCCAATCAGAGTGGGCCTGGCTATAGACAATCTGCAGGGCTTGACGGGCACACTGACTGCATGCCATTTTGCCTTAGAACACAACCTACCTTCCAGCCTTATCTCTTATCATACTCTGTTCACTCTGTTTCCTCCCCAAAAAACCATTGGCAATCTCAGGCCTTTGGTTACGAGCATGCCTCCTGCCTGCAATGCCTTCCTTTCTCCTCTCTGCTTATGTAAGTTCTACCCATTCTTCAGGCCCTGCTGAAGTCCAAATCTTCCTTCTGAAGCCTTCTTGGACCTTGCTAATCCACAGTCATCTCTTCCACCTGTGAGTTGTGTTAATACCTACCTTCCCTGACTCTTATTGAGTGTATGGCCTATGTTACCTTTCTTTGCTATCATCTATCTATCTATGTATCTATCTATGTATGTATGTATCTATCTATCTATCTATCTATCTATCTATCTATCTATCTATCTGTCATCTATCTATTACCTATCTATCTATCTAAGCATCATCTATCTATCTATTTATAAATGTGTCGTATTTCATCTGGAGCCTTCGTTATAGGTCAGAGAGGAGAGACAGTATCTTTTATCTTTCTACCTACTCAGTTCCTAGAACGGGGTCTTGAACATAAGTACGTACATAAATCTTTGTTGTGCTGATGACAACTGATGAGAACTAGTTGGAGCTGTTTTATTTATTTTTTATTTAAGATACTTAATAGCACGTTATATTTGGCTTTAGAGATTACAACAGGCTGTGCCATATATTATATCATTTAATCCTCACAGCAGTTCATGCCTTTCTGCCTATGTCTCCCCTGCAGGTATTATTTTCCTCAATTCCAGGTCAAGTAACTGAAATTGAAACAGGTGAAGTAATTTGCACAAGGTCACACAGATAACATTTACCAGAGCTGGGACTGTTTAAATGAAGGTTTTTTTGTCCCAAATCCAAAGTTCTTTCCGCTACTCTCTGGCAGCCTTCAACTTTTAACTCCTATGCCTTTATGTTCTTGTAATTCTTCCTGTATTGTGAGTCCTTCAAAGGGATTCAATTCTGTCCTCAGATAAAGGTTGATAACCTTACAAATGATAGCAAAATCATAATTTTAAGCTTACTTGTAGTGCTTTATTTCTATGATTTGGATAGATTGCTGTCTGTTTGGCAATATGACTTTGGAACTGTTTTTCTTTTAAAGCATGATGTTTCACATATTATTTTTCTGAATCTTGATTCTGTCTCTCCTACTTTATCATTGTATATTTATCTGATTGTTGACTTTACTACATCCTTATATAATATTGAATTTACCTCAATGGGCCATCCATTTTAAAATTAGTCATAAAATCAATAAGTGAATGAGTGCTTAATTCCAGCAACTGTAGGTTTTTTTAGGCTTTGTGAAAACCATTTGGTAAGAAATGGCATGTTTTTTAATCACCACTATGTCTTTCCTTGTTTTTTTTTTTTTTTTTTTTTAACCGAAGTCTAAGAAAATAAAGTTTTTAACTCGAACAGAACAAGAAGAAAGGAACGGATTTAAGGGAGTTATTTTTCTTGGGCCCTTCACAGAAGTGGACTACATGATTTTAAATGTGAACCCTGTTAGGATGAAGTGTACCATAACTCTACTCTTTCTTTTACATTTGTTGCTAGAAATACAAAGTTTGTGGATGATGTAAAAAATCAATTTTACAAAGTTTTGACATCTATAGAAATTGCTTATTCCAATTTACTCTTCAGTTAAGGTAACGGTTCTGAGAAAAATAAAAACAATCAGTTTATGAAACATATCAGTTCTTGAGTTATCTTAATTTGGTTTCAATATTTGTGTTAAGCAAAACATTCAGCCTCTAAGGAAACTATATCAAAGTGTTTATAATCCTTTGTTTTAAAATTTTGACAAAGTTCCAAAGTGCTAGTTCTGCTGGGAGCTTGGGGAGGCTCATTTGATCCTTTAGTTTGGAGCTTGACAGAGAGCACTTTGGCCCCAAAAGGCGGAATTTGTTTGAAAAATGTCAGGTACACCAAAATCGTGATATAAAAGCTCTTATTTCTTTATCAATAATTGATAAATTATAAGTGTATATATTTATGGGGAACAATATGACATTTTGATATATGTATAAAATTTCTAATTATGTTTTAATCTAGGTTACATGGAGTTTTGATAACTTTTTCTTTTTTTTTTTTTGAGATGAGATGTTGCTATGTTGCCCAAGCTGGTTTTGACTTCCTGGGCTCAAGTGATCCTCCTGCCTCAGCCTCCCAAGCAGCTGGGACTTAGAGGGTGTGCATAGCACTTTAGCTGGCTTTTAGATTGCATATGCTTTTTTTTCTCTGAAAACTCTTTTGCTGCTTTTTTCTTTCTTTTAAATAACTGGTAGTTAAGAATATCCTCATGGAACATTTAAAGAACAATATCTATGCAAAATACTTTTTAAAAGAAGATACCTTTTACCTTCACACTGTTACATGTTTTTCTCAATGATTTGACATACATGCATATAAAGTTGGTGTTACTAATATTTAAAACTCTGAAAAAAACCTCACTCTATTGCACTTAAAGGTAACTTTCAGTGTGTAAATATCAAAATTTTCATGATGATAATGTTGATGAAAATCCCCAAAACATTTTGTCATAAATAGGTCTCTTTGAAAATATAAGATGGGAACAGATTTTATTAATAAAAACTTGATGCAGTTCCTCCATAGTGGTGTACAATCTTGTGCCATGTTATGTCTTCATTGGTTCCTTTTGAAGACTGTCAACAGGTTTTGCATGTAATGACTCATTCAAGAGAACATGCCAAGCAAAGTTTTGAAATTAGAACAGGCTTGGTTGTTGACGTTCTCTCTCAGTGAATGGCATTACCACCCTTTCAGTTGTAGTCAAGCCAGGAACTTGGAGTCGCCCTAAACTCTCCCCTCACCGACATTCAGTCAAGTTCAAAGCCCTGCTAAGTTCACTGCTTTATTTCCCTCCTTTTTAATCTCTGTTACCATCACTTTAGTTTAGAGAATGATCAACTCCCTTGTGCTGGGCTAGCCCCTCTCAGAGCCATTTTCCTCTCACCTGTCAGGCAGAAAAATTCCTAAACACAGTCCTGGCTATAATACTCCTTTGCTTAAAATGCTGCTGGTAGCAGTGGCTCTTGAGCAGAATATCAGTGTGATCTGGAAACTGTCTTCAAACTCCACATGCCTCCCCTATTTCTTCCACCAATGTCCCCTTCACCCTAAGAAAACCCCTACTCTTAAGATTAAAGCATTTCATCTAAGGTTTTTATAGCCTCATATTACACTTATGCCCGAGTAACAGTGCACTTCTCATAGGTCCTCATATATGCCATAAGGACTTGTGCCCAGATATCTCACTCATTCTGAGCCTCTGCTTGCTACTCTCCTCCCAGCCTTCTTTGGTGACTAATTCCTGCTCGTCATTATAAATTCGTTTAGAAACCTGCTGCACAAAAAGTCTTTCATGGCATACTGTGAATGCCTCCATGCCTCCAGCAGAGTACTTACACAATATCCACTGTTTCATGTCTCACTCTTGCCCTCTGAAAGAGGGAATCATACTTTAGTGGCATAAGAATAACCATTTAACACTCAGACTCCTGAGTAACCATCTCCAGAAGTTGAATTCAATAGGCCTAGCTAAGACTTAAGAATATGCATTTTTAACAGGCAGAATCAGGTGATGCTGACGTGATGGTTTCTGGACCATGTCTTGAGAAATACTGCACTTGGATATAAGCACCTTAGAGGCTGGAATTTTGGGCTCTATTAACCTTCACGTAACAAATCACTTACACTTTGTAGATGTCCCATAAATATTTGAGGCAATGAATTAAACTGAGCATAGCTTTTAATTCAAGAGTTATGTCAATTTCAGTATTTTTAGGCCTTTTCACTTCTCCAGTCCTATCCCACCAAAGAAAATCCCACATTCTTGCCCTCTGTCTGCCTGTCTCAGAGAAAGTAGCATCTTTGAAAACCTTCAGTAGTGAAGAATCTGAGACTCAGGCCTGTCAAAAATGAAAATTGGTTAATAAAATAAAAAGTGACATTATACGTGATTTTCTCTGGTTACATAGCTCATTGGGTTTCCTTTAGGACAGTGCTGCCAGATAAAATTCAATTCGAGCCATATATCTACTTAAAATTTTTTTGTGCCATGCTAAAAAAAGAAGAAAAGAAACAGATATCCCTAAAAAAAGAAACAGATATCCCTAATTGTAATGACATATATACACATATGTATACATATGTATATATATACTTTTTTTTGAGATAGAATCTTGCTCTATTGCCAGGCTGGAGTACAGTGGCATGATCTCGGCTCACTGCAACCTCTGTCTCCTTGGTTCAAGGAATTCTCCTGCCTCACCCTCCTGAGTAGCTGGGATTACAGGTGCACACCACCATGCCGGGCTAATTTTTGTATTTTTAGTAGAGACAGGGTTTCACCATGTTAGCCAGGCTGGTCTTGAACTCTTGACCTAAAGTGATCCTCCTGCCTTGGCCTTCCAAAATGCTGGGATTAGAGGGGTGGATATGTTTCATTTAAACTAATATATCCAAAATGTTATCATTTCAATGTGCAGTCAATAATAAAAATTATTAAGAAGATATTTTACATTCTTTTCTTGGTACTAAGTCTTTGAAATCTGGTGTATATATTATACCCATGGCACAACTCAATTCAGATACTCAATACTCATCAGAAATACTTTATTTACAAATTTAGAATTCATAAAATGTATAGTTGGAAAAGTAGATTGCATACCCAAGTTGTTTAAAACATACTTAAAATTTTTTATACTTAAAAGTTTTCCTGTAACTAAAGCAACTGTCAGTTTTAAATTTAATATTAAATTAATTAATGTTAATTATAAATAAGTTAGTCATTAACTATCAATAAATTAACAATCAATAATTGTTAAATTAATTAAAAATAAATAAATTTTAAAATTCAGTTCCTCAGCCACACAAACTGCAGTTCAATTGCTCAATGGCCATATGTAGTTATGGCTCCTATATTAGACAGTACAGCTGTAGGGCATGGAATTGTTCAAGGTCAGATACCTTGGCTTAAGGTATTACGCTGTCTTCAAGTTATTCATACTCATCTTCATCATTTTCTTAAAGATCAAATTTGTAGAATTCCTGAGTGCTGGAAAATAAAAAGATTTATCCTAGTAGGTTCCAGTTAGATCATTTGATATTCAGCTTTTGATCAAACAATAAACATTTACCTTAAATGGATGTGTAGGCTGCCTGAGTCAGTGATAGCAGGCAGGGTAGAAGGAGGGCAGGACGTACATATCTGACTTGGAGTCAGAGACCCTGAGCTTGAGTCCTAGGGCTCCCAAACTCACTGTGCAGCTTTGGGCAAAATGTTTAATATTTGACCCTAAATCTTCATCAATATAAGAGAAATGGTACGTGTACTATGCATGACCCCACAGAACCAGAGTGAGGATCTAGTGGATAATATATGTCCAAGTGTTTCATAACCTGTGGATAAATTACTACAAGAACACAAATATGGTTTGTAATTAATAGATTGAGACACTAGATTAATAGCTACTATTTATTAAGCATTTGCTATATGTCAGCCACTTTTTTAGACTAATGCTAACCCTCAAAGCATCCTTGCCAGTAGTGAGTCTTATCTCCATTTGACTGAGGAGGAAATAGAGCAGTTGAGAGTTTAAGTACATGTGCAAATTTACACAACCTTTAAAGTTTAGAGCTAGGTTTTGAACCCAGGCTTTTATGATCACAAAACCTTAGGGCTTTCCTAAGAGATTTTTTTTAAAGTGATATTATTCCTAGATTTCTTTTCAGTAATTGAATAGTTCATCTATGAGTATTGCAAATAATGAGTGAACTGAGAATACTACTTATTTTAAGAGGGATTGTGAAATTCCAGACCTATAAGAGGGTTAACTCATTGCAACAAATAGAATAAAGAGTAACTCCACAGAGATTTTTGAATAAGAATTTACTCCAGCTAATTTTCCAAAGAAGGAATACGTGACCTACTGAGGTCAGTAATTATTGGCATTTCTGGCTTTGAGTCATTCCTGGGGCCATAGGACTTAGTTGGCCATGATTAGGCATAAACTGATTAAGAAAACAACTGGGATTTAGTAGTATTATGGTCAGTTTTCATGTAAAATGTAAAAGCTTTTCCTTTATGGAATATATGACTTGGTGTTAGTGAAGGCAATGAAGGGAATCAACAACAAATCAGCACCTCTGATATTTTGAGTATCACCATGCAGAAATCAGCTTCCAAAAAATCCAAAAGGTAGGGCTTTCATTTTATTTAAGCTATTTAGATATCCTCTGGATCACTGATTTGTACCAAAAAGGATGCAAGGGAGCTCTAACAACAGGACCTAGAAAATTTATGTTGCCTCCATATAGTAAAAAAGAAATGTATCTGTCTTTTATTTTTCCTTCTGGGATTTCAAAAATAATTTTCAAGATTCATAGTTGGCATGGTGCTGTGTTGGACATATCACAAAAATAGGGCATTTATCACTTCTTCTTTTTTTTTTTTTTTTGAGACCAAGTCTCACTTTGTCTCCCAGGCTGGAGTGCAATGGCGTAATCTTGGGTCACTGCAACCTCCACTTCCCGGGTTCAAGCAATTCTCTCGCCTCAGCCTTCTGAGTAGCTGGGAGCTGGGATTACAGGTGCCCACCACCATGCCCGGCTAATTTTTGTATTTTTAGTAGAGATGGGGTTTCACCATGTTGGTCAAGCTGGTCTCAAACTCCTGACCTTGTGATCAGCCTGCCTCAGCCTCCCAATTTATCACTTCTTTGGAGGCCAACAAACACTCAAGGAGGGTTTACTTTGTGACAAGCACTTGCTAGGAGCTTGCAGACAAAAGATGAGTGTGACAAGTACCTGCCCTTGGAGGTGCTTAGTGGGAGGAAACCAGCATGTAGTAATTACCATACAAGGTGCATAAAGTTCTGTCGGAGGGAGCTTGGGTTATTCTTAATTCCAACAACCAGGTAAGAAGTTGGTGAGCACTTGCCCTATGTAACCCAGGCTTTTCTTTTCTTTTTCTTTTTTTTTTTCTTTTTGAGACAGGGTCTTGCTCTGTCACCCAGGCTGGAGTGCGGTGGCACAATCACAGTTCACTGCAGCCTTGACCTCCTGGGCCCAAGTGACCCTCCCACCTCGGCCTCCTGAGTAGCTGGGACCGCACATGTGTGCCACCATGACTGGCTAATTAGTTTTATTTTTTGTAGCAACAGGGTCTCCCTATGTTTGCCCAGGCTGGGCTCAAACTCCTGGGCTCAAGTGATCCTGTCTCCTCAGCCTCCCAAAGTGCTGGGATTATAGGTATGAGCCACCGTGCACAGCACAATGTTAAGTGTTTTCAGTAGATTGCCCTGAGCAAAGTTACTTTCCCTGTTGTTCTGACACTTAATAACCCTAGGGTGTTGTCAGACTCCTGTTCCAACCATTGCTTTGAATTAAATGACCACATTGATCCATTTGTAATCATTACCTCTTGGTGTACATTAGTTTTTGAGCTGGGGGTTTGGTCAAGAGTAGGCCCACATGAGACTCTGGAGTAAAAAAATCTCAATTAACCTCATTAGGTAGGTGATAAATCTTAGCAAGTGTATTGCATTTGGTAGCCTTGGAAAGAGGACTTTTTCAGTTTTGCTCTGCCTCTCTAATAAATGTAGTACCCATAAATGCATGTTATATTCAACATGTTATAAAGTGCTTTTTAAAAATAATTTCTTCAAAGACATATAGTTTTTTGGCTATCATCGAAGTCTTTAAGAATTGTAGTATTAGATTCTTATTTTCTGTGTGGTACATATACACCATGGAATACTATGTGGCCATAAAAAAGAAAGAGAGTATGTCCTTTGCAGGTACATGGATGGAACTGGAGGGCATTATCCTTAACAAACTAACATAGAAACAGAAAACCAAATATCACATGTTCTCACTTTTAAGCAGGAGCTAAATGATTAGAACACATGGATACATAAAGGGGAACAATACACACTGGGACCTACCTGAAGGTGGAGGGCTGGAGGAGGAAGAGGAGCAGAAAAAATAACTATTGGGTACTAGGCTTAGTACATGGGTGATGAAATAATCTGTACAACAAACCCCCATGACCCAAGTTTACCTATATAAACCTGCACGCGTACCTGTGAACCTAAAAGTTTTTAAAAAATAGATTCTTGTTTTCCTTACTGTAAACAATCATGCCAAGGCCTCTTGAACTGCTCTCTGAGAGCAACTACTCACCTAAAAGAGATGAGTGAATCCATTGTGGCATGAGGGACTCCATTTACTGTCCAGTCTCCTGGGAGGAACTCTGCAGCCATGCATGTCATACCAAGAGAGTCGCTCCAGTGATTACTTCCCAGAACAAAGAAAACCTCAGGCCAATATTAAATATCCAATCTTCATGTTGTGTTCCACCTCTACGTAGATCTAAGAGAAGCTTGATTTTGAAGGTAGCATCCCATAGCCTAACTGAAGGCTTTGAAATGAGATCGTGGCTTGTCTATCACCAAGTGAAAGAAAGCAACAGATATGTCCAGGAGACTGAGATCCTTCCTCTGAGACTGGCTGCAGCATCTCTCCTCCTGAGATGCTCCATTTAGTGAGTGACAGCATTGGGGGTGACGTTCTTTGGGATTCAGAAAACAAGAGCAAGCTCTCCTATTTTCTGTTTTCTCTTCACAGTTCTGCCTGCCTTGCCTAAGGGGAGTTTTTGGAAAGAAACCTCCCTTCTTAGCCACCCTTCGCTTTGAGAATACCAGATAACTCCTGAAGGTGGGGGAATTCAGAACTAAAGACAGAAGCTGACAATCTGGAGCCAGCGGATAGATCTGCAGAGGCTGCATCACCTGGGAGTCAGTGATGGCAACCCTGCAGGATCGGAAAGACAGTGTTACCTCAGGAATATGTCAGGAAATAGAAATATATATAAAATAGTATATGTGTGTATATATATATGCAATAGTATATGTGTATATATATGTATACATAAAAGTATGTATATATACATAAAATGAACATTCTGAACCTATATGAAAATTAATCGAAGGAAGGAAGGATGGGAAGTAGAAGTAGCAATATTTGCAGTGTTTGTGTACTAAAAGTTGGTCTAATTTCCTGACCAGTGTGTACATTAAAATATTGCCAGTATTCTATGTGGCATGTGATTATCTGCCATGATTTTCTTTCCTTAAAAGTTTTTAGGCTGGGCGCGGTGACTCACTCCTGTAATCTCAGCACTCTGGGAGGCTGAGGTGGGCAGATTACTTGAGGTCAGGAGTTCAAGACCAACCTGGCCAACATGGTGAAACCCCGTCTCTGCTAAAAATACAAAAATTAGCCAGGCATGATGGTGCACACCTGTAATTCCAGCTACTCAGGAGGCTGAGGCAGGAGAATAGCTTGGACCTGGGAGGTGGAGTTTGCAGTGAGCCAAGATCACGCCACTGCACTCCAGCCTGGGTAACAGAGCAAGACTCCATCTAAATAAATAAATAAATAAATAAGTAAACGTTTTTAATTAAGTTCTCACTCTACTTCAGTGCTCCTGATAGAAAACACTCATACAAATTAAAAATTCAATGTATATTTTAGGTCTGTGAGTAGACTTTAGGAGACAAAATTTTATGTAAAATACAATGAATATATTCAAGTTTTCATTTTTTAAAGGCGAGAGTTTCCATAGCAGTCATTAGATTCATGAAGTCACTGTTGGAACCAAAAAGTGAGGAGTCACTCGTGTCTTATTATGTGCCATTTTGTAGAATCAACCTAATTCTGCCTTACAGAATGAAGCTGAAAGAAGTTCAACTAATTTAAATCTAGTTCTAAACAACTATTTCATCCATAAATGTGAATTTGATGGAACCATAGTCAAGTATGTTATTTGCTACATACAAAGATTGGAGACAAATCTAAGTATTGTATTTTATAATTATTAAAAATTAAATCGTGTAGTTTTCTGCCAAAAGTCAGAAACTTCTAGTTCAAAGAATTTGCTTTTAAAATGTAGTTGTTGATTTCCAAAAAAAGATGAAACCTTGTGTAAGATTTTGGTATAAGAACGTTAATCTTTTCCTCTCCCCAGAAATACACATTAAACTAAAGAGAATCAGAATTCTAGTCATAAGCTTTTATTTTTTGCACTTGAAGAACTGAAAGCTTTCTCTGTTTGTTATTTTCTGAAGGAGGGGGTTTCCTGTGTGTCTTTCTGAAGTTCTGGGGATCCCCTCATCTTTTCAGTCCTAGGCACCTTTTTCTTCATATTGAGCATCCTTTGAACCAATAAGAGTGTCTGTGGCCACGGTTTGCCATCCCCTGGCAGAGCGATCTGCGTTTTTTCTTGACTGAATCAGGGTGCTGCCTCCTGGTATAAGGCTTGAGGTATCTCCAAGTGCTGACTGCAGGGCCAGCCTCAGAAGGAGACAGAAACTGACTGATTTGAAGGCATGAAAGACTGGATTCTCAGCTGCACTTATCATATTCATGATGTCTAAATTTCTTTCTTTCTTTCTTTCTTTTTTTGAAATAGCATCTCATTTTGTCACCCAAGCTGGAGTGCAGTGGTGTAATCATGGCTCTCTGCAGCCTCGACCTCCTGGGCTCAAGTAATCTTCTCACCTCAGCCTCCTGAGTATCTGGGATTACCAGCGTGAGCCGCCATGCCCAGCCTGAAATTCTATTTTAAAAAATGTACTACTTTGAGGTTTTTCTACTCCTTTTCTTACTATTATTAATCTAATATTTTGGCTAGGGGCATTCGGACATCTATTTACATATAAACGATGAGAAAAGAGGTTGGTTGGTGGGTGCATGAGAACCTAGGAGGGAACAGTTGGGGCGGGTTCAGCATGGGAAGCAGGGAAGTTCTCCCAGCATGAGCTTTGGCTGAGCCTCTTCCAGGAGGAAGAGCCCAGGGCTTGATGCTGCCGCTCCTGCTGCAATGCCAAGAATGGCCACTAGGGAACTGGGCCCACTTGTCAACTTGCCTTCTACCCAAGTTGGTAATAAAAAAAGCCTAAAACCTGCGTCCGTTTTTCAAATCATTGTGGAGTAAAAGATACATATTTCTTTTATGCTGAGATCTGGAACTTTAAAAAATCACAAGTGGTGTTTTAAATGTATTATTAATGCAGAACACTTTATTATAGTTCAATAAAGAATTCTATGTCTCCATTACACAGACTAATGACACCTCCAGACATATTTATAGTAATTTTCCCAGCTGATACAGTTTAATTAATGATATAAGGACATAATTACATGTTTCAGTGATCTTTCACATATTTACAGGAACTGCTGTAACTAGCTTAATTAGAGTAATTATGTAAATAGCTGATAATGCACAACAAATTACAGGAAAAAATCTTCTATAGTTTGGTGTGTTCAATTTCTAAGCAAGCTTATAGAAGGAAAACATTTACATCTTGGGATAAAATGTAAGACTATGTGGCCTCTAAATTTTGTTGTTCCTAACCCAGCAGAACATAACTGTTGGAGGTTTAACAGTTAACTTGTCTTCCTTTTGTAGTTCTGTTGCAGACCTCATGTCAGTTGTTGGTTGTGTTCTATGAAATTGCTCATTCTGCTTTGCCACTGGCTGAAGTTTCATGATGAGTTTTTTTGTCATGTTGGGTAGTTATTATATTGCACTCACTGAGAACTGGAAAGGGCGCTTAGGGAAAAGGTTGACAAATCTCACACCTCTTTTTCATTTCCTTTCTTGTCCTTTCTTTAACTGATATCTTCTGTTTCCTTCACACTCAAACACAAAGATGTTTCTTTGGACTGTCCTTTAAGCACTCTTTCTGTAGTTAAACACATATTTGTAAAGACTACAATTGATGTTCTCCTGTGGAGTTCTAGTTCTGGTTACCCACCACTCAAGTCCTTTCGATGTTGTCTTTCTCATTGAAGTGATCAGCCTTTGAGTCCTTAGAGAGAAGCAAGAGCCCCTTTTTAAGTGAAATAATGCCCCTCCTTAATCAGCTGGTGTGTTTCCATTGGCTGACATCAGGCACGCCCTCTAACTTCCTTTACTTTTGCAGACTACTAGATCCATATCTTGGTGCTTCTTGTGGAAGAAGACCTAAGGAAATCCAACTGAGCCAAAAGAAATATCAGCCTTAGGTAGAGGATAGGGTCAAATTTTAATTCCAGTTTGCTTAAATCAATGACTCATCATTTTGCTCATTCATGCTCTGCCTAATTTTTCTGTCTTTTACCTGCCCTACTTTCTGTCCTGCTGTCCCACAGCATGAGACCTCTCTGTTGGTCAGGCCAGACTTTTTACTGTCCTGTGAACACACTTCTAAATCCATGTATTTATTTCGTTTTTGTCTTCCTTTTTACTGGATTTTACCAGTTTTTGAGCCCCTCTTAAGTTTACTTCCTGCAAGAAGCCTTTCATTGCTAATCTCATTGATTTTTATCTTCCAGGACACACCCTACACTATGAAAATCAAACAATTCTACACTGTCACATATTGTGCATCCACCTCTTCTCTCCAACTACATGGAAGCTCCTGGAGGACAGAAGAACTGTGATTGATACTTTATCTCCCACCAGATATCAGGCATTCAGTAAATTCTCATTCACAGATTCAGGAATATTTAATCAGGACCTCTACATGTGATTGTGCAGACTATGTACACACAATTCTAGGGGGCACCATCCAACATCAACTTTGCAAGGCTTTTTACTGTTACAAATATCTGCCTCTTCTACAGTGCCTCTTGCTGCAGCCACTGATGTCTATACCCTCATCTTTACCAATTGGTCTCACCCTGCAGAAATCTGGCATTAGTTAGTTCACCTCTACACAATAAGATTCACTAATCTCCCTCAAAGAATTCACAGTCTAACAGGTGACACAGACATACAAGTAAATAATTGCTAAATCTTTGGATATACAGAATTATAAAAGTATATGGGAGGGCTGGGCATGGTGTTCCACATCTGTAATCCCAGCACTTGGGGAGGCTGAGGTGGGTGGATCACTTGAGGTCAGGAGTTCCAGACTGGCCTGGCCAATATGGCACAACTCCATCTCTACTAAAAATAAAAAAATTAGTTGGGTGTGGTGGTGTGTACCTGTAACCCCAGCTACTCAGGAGGCTGAGGCACAAGAATCACTTGAATCTGGGAGGCAGAGGTTGCAGTGAGCCAAGATCGCGCCACTGCACTCCAGCCTGGATGAAAGAAGACTCCATCTCAAAAAAAAAAAAAAAAAAAAAAAAAGCATGCAGGAATTGCAGAAATGGCGTAGGGGAGAAAGTAATATTTAAATTGTAGAATTAGCAAGTCTAACTGGATGCTGGGTTGAAGTGGGGAGAGTGAAAGAGTCTAGGGTCACTCCTAGGTTTTTGGCTCTGGAGACTTCATAAGTGATGGTGAAGCTTGTGGGAGAGGGAATTCTGGATAAGGAAGAGAATGTCTGGAGAAAAATGAATGGTTTGGGATGTGTGGCTTCTGAGATGCCTGTGACACAGGGGAGATAACTGGTGAAGCATTGTTTTCATGAGCTTTGTGCTGAGAAATGGCAAAATGAGGAGCCTCAGCAGATAAGTGGTGGTTATATGGAGTGTTGGAGTTCCCAGAGAGAGTGTGTGTACAGGATGAAAAGCGAAAAGGGCCAAAAACTGAGTTCCTGAGGGTAGGAAGGGGAAAGCTAGCAAAGACCAGGCACAGGCAAAAAAGCCCCCAAAGCCCCAAGTGTCACCCCATGTCACAGGTCATGAGTTATGATAACTGAGGATAGACCCCCTCGAAGATCCTGCCTTAATAAATCCAACCAAATGGCAATTTAAGCATGAAATTTTATTTCCATATGAAATGGGTAGATAAACATTTCCTTTCTAAACTTTGTTCACATTTTTAAAATATAGCAAATCCTTTAGAAAATTATTATCTTTTAAATAGAAAGATTAAGTTGGAATTAAATAATGAAGCAAGTGTCCCTTGACTGTGGAGGGTAGGTCGAGGTGTAAGAACCAGTAAAGTGAGATCATCGGGGCACACTGGTGAACACAGAGGAGGCAGAATTGCTCATCTGCCTTCACAGCCCTGCCCCCATGGCCAGTTTCCTGTCACAGTGTGCTGTGCTTGGCATGCTTGACCCTGAAGTCCCTTGCAGGAACCATCATTACCCATTGCTTTCCATTTCTGTGTTCTTTTCCCCTGCTCTCCTCTGCTCTACTTGATCAAAGTCTGTTTTAGGTGTTTATCCCATCCTTGCTTTACAGCTTCTTACAAATGGCTTTAAATTCATTCTATATTCTTATGATTCTGAATTGTCTTTTCTTTTTTCTTTTTTTTTTTTTTGAGACAGGGTCTACCTCTGTTGCCCAGACTGGAGTACAGTGGAGCGATCATAGCTCACTGCAGGCTTGAACTCCTGGCCTTAAGGAATCCTCCTGCCTCAGCCTCCCAAAGCCAGCTTGGATCTCTCTCTTCAATTCCAGACTGACGTAGCTAAATACCTGGTCCTCATTTTCCAACCCTTCTCTCTCACGCAGCTCCTTCTAAGTCTTTTCTTGCTTGTTGAATGGTAACCTCATTTGCCCAGTTATAACATTTGGGGGTTATCCTTGATTTCTCTCTTCATAATCCATTAAGAAATCTTATTGGCTCTACCCGTAAAAAATATCCAGAATATGACCACACCTCCCCACCTCTCTTGCTCCTGCTCTGTTATTAGCCACCGTTATCTCCCACCTACAATATTATACTGTTCTTCTAACTGGCAGCTTGCTGTCTATTCTCAACACAGCAGCCAGAATGATCCTCTTAACAGGTAAATCAGGCCATGTCACCCCTCTTCTCAAACCCTTTTTGATGGCTTCCCATTTGAGAGTAAAAACCTAGGACTTGGCCAGGCGCAGTGGTTCTTGCGTATAATCCCAACACTTTGAGAGGCCAGGGTGAGAGGATCCCTTGAGGTCAGAAGTTTGAGACCAGCCTGTGAAACAGAGTGAGACCCCATCTCTACTAAAAAAAAAAAAAAAAAAAAAAAAAAAAAAAAAATTATCCTGGCGTGGTAGCCTGTGTCTGTAGTCCCAGGTACTCAGAAGGTTGAAGTGAAAGGTTCTCTTGTGCCCAGGAGTCTGAGGTTGCAGTAAAGCTAAGATTGTGCCACAACATTCCATCCTGAGCAACAGAGCCAGACCCTGTCTAACAAAAGTAAAAACCTAGGTTCCTATAATGAGTTATGTATGATTCACCAGCTGCTGCCCCCATACTGGTTTTGTACCTCCTTCTATTGTTTTTGCTCAGGGCTTCCAATCACCGTGGCCACTTGGCTGAATTTGGACTTACTGGGCTTGCCCCACTTCAGGACCTTGGCTCGTTTTTTTTTTTTTTTAACCTGGATGTTTTTGTTTTTTTCCTCTATCCATGTGATTTGCTCCCTCACAGCCTTTAGGTCTTTTTTGTTTGTTTGTTTTTTGAGACAGAGTCTCCTTCCATCACCCAGGCTGGAGCGCAGTGGTAGTATCTCAGCTCACTGCAACTTCTGCCTTCCGGGTTCAAGCGATTCTCCTGCCTCAGCCTCCCGAATAGCTGGGACTACCAGTGCGTGCCACCATGCCGGGCTAATTTTTGTATTTTTAGTAGAGATGGGGGGTTTCACCATGTTGGTCAGGCTGGTCTCAAACTCCTCACCTCAAGTGATCCACCTGCCTTGGCCTTCCAAAGTGCTGGGATTACAGGCATGAGCCACCACGCCCTGCCCCTTTAGGTCTTTATTCAAATTTCTTTTTGCTGTATGATCCTCCTGTACACATCAGTATTTAAGCTCCCCGCTCCCACATTCCCAATGCCCCTTCCTTGCTGAATTTTTCTTTTCAACATTTAAACACTTTATTTGGACTTATTTATCTTTTTAATTGTCTCCCCTGCCTCTAGAATATAAACTGAGAGGGCAGGAGGCATCGTTTCCCCCAGCTGTATCTCCTGTGCCTGGTGATGGGCCTGGCACATGTTGGGCACACAGTAATAATTGATGAATGAAGGAAGAGAAAGGACACAGTCACTTCTGCACAGCTTGTCCATAGACTCTCTGTCATCCCTCAATACCATTCAAAAAGATGTAAAACCCTTACTGTCTTCCCAACAGCTCCTGGATTGAGTGGGAAGAATTAATAAATTCTGTCTAGTATACATGGGTTGGATATGGAGTAACCAAAATCATCCTCTTCTACTTTTTTCTATCTCCCATTATCAACTATTGTCTTTGTTGTCATTATCTTTGTTGTCATTATCACTTATTGATCACTTTTTTATGCTCTAGGAATTAGACCAGGAACTTGACACACATTATCCCACTTAATCTTTACAGTAACACTATAATTTAGGTATTATATACCCTTCCTTTTGAGATGATGGAATTGAATGTTAAAGAAGTTAAGAAATTTGGCCAAGATCACAGCAGCTAGTAAGTTAAAGGGACTCAATACTGCTATCATTTCTCATACACCCAGATTTATATTTGAAATATATCCAGCCAGGCATGGTGGCTCATGCCTGTAATTTCAGCACTTTGGGAGGCCGAGGTGGGTGGATCACTTGAGGTCAGGAGTTCAAGACCAGCCTGACCTACATGGTGAAACCCCGTCTCTATAAAAATACAAAATTAGCCAGGCAAGGTGGCAAGCACCTGTAATCCCAGCTACTTGGGAAGCTGAAGAATTGCTTGAACCTGGGAGGCGGAGGTTGCAGTGAGTCAAGATCACACTCCAGCCTGGGCAGTGAGAGCAAAACTCTGTCTTAAAAAAAAAAGAACTATATCCATACGTAAGACTGGAGCTCCTTGTAAACGGTTTGGGCCACGTGTTAACAGGCAATGTAATAAGTTCCAATACAGAATAAATAAAGCTACAAAACAAAACAAAGCCTTTTATCAAAAAACATAAGCTCATTTAAGTAAGTTGAATTATGGTGGGCACTGCTATACTTGGGAGGTTGTTCATTTCAATAGAAAATGATAGGTAAGATAGAAAAGAGGGTAGCTGGCAAGGTGGCTGAATAGGAACAGTTCCAGTCTGCAGCTCCTAGTGAGATCAATGCAGAAAGTGGGTGATTTCTGCATTTCCAACTGAGATACCCAGCTCATCTCATTGGGACTGGTTAGACAGTGGGTGCAGCCCACAGAGGGCGAGCTGAAGCAGGGTGGGGCATTGCCTCACCTGGGAAGCACAAGAGGTCAGGGCACTCTTTCCCCTAACAAGGGAAGCTGTGAGGGACTGGGCTGTGACGGACAGTGCATTCTGGCCCAGGTACTATGCTTTTCCCATGGTCTTCACAACCCACAGACCAGGAAATTCCCTCAGCTCCCTATGCCACCAGAGCCCTGGGTTTCAAGCACGAAACTGGGCACTCGTTTGGGCAGACACCGAGCTAGCAGCAGGAATTTTCTTTCATACCCCAGTGGCACCTGGAACGCCAGCAAGACAGAACTGTTCACTCCCCAGGAAAGGGTGCTGAAGCCAGGGAGCCAAGTGGTCTAGCTCAGTGGGTCCCATCCCCATGGAGCCCAGCAAGCTAAGATCCACTGGCTTGAAATTCTTACTGCCAGCACAGCAGTCTGAAATTGACCTGGAATGCTGGAGTTTGGTCGGGGGAGGTGTGTCCACCATTACTGAGGCTTGAATAGGTAGTTTTCCCCTCACAGTGTAAACAAAGCCACTGGGAAATTTGGACTGGGCAGAGCCCACCGCAGCACAGCAAAGCCACCGTAGCCAGACTGCCTCTAGATTCCTCCTGTCTGGACAGGGCATCCCTGAAAGAAAGGCAGCAGCCCCAGTCAGGCGCTTATAGATAAAGCTCTCATCTCCCTGGGACAGAGCACCTGAGGGAAGGGGTGGCTGTGGGTGCAGCTTCAGCAACATTCCTGCCTACTGGCTCTGAAGAGAGCAGCAGATCTCCCAGCGCAGCGCTTGAGCTCTTCTAAGGGACAGACTGCCTTCTCAAGTGGGTCCCTGACCCCCGTGCCTCCTGACTGGGAGACATCTCCCAGCAGGGGTCGACAGACACCTCATACAGGAGAGCTCTGGGTGGCATCTGGCGGGTGCCCCTCTGGGACCAAGCTTCCAGAGGAAGGAACAGGCAGCAATCTTTGCTGTTCTGCAGCCTCCACTGGTGACACCCAGGCAAACATGGTCTGGAATGGATCTCCAGCAAACTCCAGCAGACCTGCAGCAGAGGTCTTAATGCCTGACCATTAGAAGGAAAACAAACAGAGAGGAATAGCCTCAACATCAACAAAAAGGATGGCCAACAGGAACCCCATCTGAAGGTCATCAACATCAAAGACGAAAGGTAGATAGATCCACGAAGATGAGGAAAAACCAGCACAAAAGGGCTGAAAAATCCAAAAACCGGAATGCCCCTTCTCCTCCAAAGGATCACAACTCCTTGCCAGTAAAGGAACAAAACTGGACGGAGAGTGACTTTGATAATTGACAGAAGTAGGCTTCAGAAGGTGGGTAATAACAAACTCCTCTGAGCTAAAGAAGTGTGTTCTAACCCAATGCAGGGAAGCTACGAACTTTGAAAAAAGGTTAGAGGAATTGCTAACTAGAATAACCAGTTTAGAGAAGAATATAAATGACCTGATGGAGCTGAAAAACACAGCACGAGAATTTCATGAAGCATACACAAGTATCAATAGCCAAATTGATCAAGTGGAAGAAAGGATATCAGAGATTGAAGATCAACTTAATGAAATAAAGTGTGAAGACAAGATTAGAGAAAAAAGAATGAAAAAGAATGAACAAAGCCTCCAAGAAATATGGGAGTATGTGAAAAGACCAAACCTACGTTTGATTGGTGTACCTGAAAGTGATGGGGAGAATGGAACCAAGATGGAAAACACTCTTTAGGATATTATCCAGGAGAACTTCCCCAATCTAGAAAGACAGGCCAACATTCAAATTCAGGAAATACAGAGAACACCACAAAGATACTCCTCAAGAAGAGCAACCCAAGACACATAATCATCAGATTCACCAAGGTTGAAATAAAGGAAAAAATGTTAAGAACAGCCAGAGAGAAAGATTGGGTTACCCACAAAGGGAAGCCCATTAGACTAACAGTGGATCTCTCTGCAGAAACCCTGCAAGCCAGAAGAGAGTGGGGCCAATATTTAAAATTCTTAAAGAAAAGAATTTTCAACCCAGAATTTCATATCCAGCCAAACTAAGATTCATAAGTGAAGGAGAAATAAAATCCTTTACAGACAAGCAAATGCTGAGAGATTTTGTCACCACCAGGACTGCTTTACAAGAGCTCCTGAAGGAAGTACTAAATATGGAAAGAAAAAACTGGTACCAGCCACTGTAAAAACATACCAAATTGTAAAGACCATCGACACCATGAAGAAACTGCATCAACTAGCAGGCAAAATAACGAGCTAGCATCATAATGACAGGATCAAATTCACACATAACAATATTAACCTTAAATGTAAATGGGCTAAATGCCTCAATTAAAAGACTCAGACTGGCAAATTGGATAAAGAGTCGAGACCCATTGGTGTGCTGTATTCAGGAGACCAATCTCACATGCAAAGACACATATAGGCTCAAAATAAAGGGATGGAGGAATATTTACCAAGCAAATGGAAATTAAAAAAAAAAAAGCAGGGATTGCAATCCTAGTCTCTGACAAAACAGACTTTAAACTAACAAAGATCAAAAAAGACAAAGAAAGGCATTACATAATGGTAAAAGGATAAATGCAACAAGAAGAGCTAACTATCCTAAATATATATGCACCCAATACAGGAGCACCCAGATTCATAAAGCAAGTTCTTAGAGACCTACAGAGACTTAGACTCCCACACAATAATTGTGGGAGACTTTAACACCCCAGTGTCAATATTAGATGGATCAATGAGACAGAAAATTAACAAGGATATTCAGGACTTGAACTCAGCTGTGGACCAAGCAGACCTAATAGACATCTATAGAACTCTCCACCCTAAATCAACAGAATATACATTCTTTTTGGCACCACATTGCAATTCTAAAATTGACCATTTAATTGGAAGTAAAACACTCCTCAGCAAATGCAAAAGAATGGAAATTATAACAAACAGTCTCTCAGGCCACAGTGCAATCAAATTAGAACTCAGGATTAAGAAACTCACTCAAAACCACACAACTACATGGAAACTGAACAACCTGCTCCTGAATGACTACTTGGTACATAACGAAATTAAGGCAGAAATAAATAAGTTCTTTGAAACCAATGAGAACAAAGACACAATGTACCAGAATCTCTGGGACACAGCTAAAGCAGTGTTTAGAAGGAAATTTATAGCACTAAACGCCCACAGGAGAAAGCAGGAAAGATCTAAAGTCGACACCCTAACATCACGATTAAAAGGACTAGAGAAGCAGGAGCAAACAAATTCAAAGCTAACAGAAGACAAAAAATAACTAAGATCAGAGCAGAACTGAAGGAGATAGAGACATGAAAAACCCTTCAAAAAATCGATGAATCCAGGAGCTGGTTTCTTGAAAAGATTAACAAAATAGATAGACTACTAGCCAGATTAATAAAAAGAAAAGAGAGAAGAATCAAATAGACACAATAAAAAATGATAAAGGGGATATCACCACTGATCCCACAGAAATACAAACTACCATCGGAGAATACTATAAACACCTCTAATGCAAATAAACTAGAAAATCTAGAAGAAATGGATAAATTTCTGGACACATACACCCTCCCAAGACTAAACCAGGAAGAAGTGGAATCCCTGAAAAGATCAATAACACCTTCTGAAATTGAGGCAGTAATTAATAGCCTACCAACCAAAACAAGCCTGGGACCAGACGGATTCCCAGACAAATTCTACCAGAGGTACAAAGAGGAACTGGTACCATTCCTTCTGAAACTATTCCAAATAATAGAAAAAGAGGGACTCCTCTCTAACTCATTTTATGAGGCCTGCATCATCCTGATACCAAAACCTGGCAGAGACACAACAAAAAAAGAAAATTTCAGGCCAATATCCCTGATGAACATCAATGCAAAAATCCTCAATAAAATACTGGCAAACTGAATCCAGCAGCACATCAAAAAGCTTATCCACCATTATCCCAGGGCTTCATCCCTGGAATGCAAGGCTGGCTCAACATATGCAAATCAACAAACCTAATCCATCACATAAACAGAACCAATGACAAAAATCACATGATTATCTCAATAGATGCAGAAAAGGCCTTTGACAAAATTCAATGTCCCTTAATGCTAAAAACTCTCAGTAAACTAGATATTGATGGAACATATCTCAAAATAATAAAAGCTATTTATGACAAACCAACAGGCAATATCATACTGAACGGGCAAAAACTGGAAGCATTCCCTTTGAAAATTGGCACAAGACAAGGATGCCCTCTCTCACCAGTCATATTCAACATAGTATTGCAAGTTCTGGCCAGGGCAATCAGGAAAGAGAAAGAAATAAAGGGTATTCAAATAGGAAGAGAGAAAGTCAAATTGTCTCTGTTTGCAGATGATATAATTGTATATTTAGAAAACCCCATTGTCTTGGCCTAAAATCTCCTTAAGCTGATAAGCAACTTCAGCAAAGTCTCAGGATACAAAATCGATGTGCAAAAATCACAGGCATCCCTATACACCAAAACTAGACAACAGAGAGCCAAATCATGAGTGAACTCCAGTTCACAATTGCTACAATGAAAATAAAATACCTAGAAATACAACTAACAAGGGATGTGAAGGACCTCTTCAAGGAGAACTACAAACCACTGCTCAAGAAAATAAGACAGGACACAAACAAATGGAAAAACATTCCATGCTCATGGATAGGAAGAATTAATATCATGAAAACGGCCATATTGCCCCAAGTAATTTATAGATTCAATGCTATCCCCATCAAGCTACCACTGACTTTCTTCATAGAATTAGAAAAAACTACTTTAAATTTCATATGGAACCAAAAAAAGAGCCCGTACAGCCAAGACAATTCTAAACAAAAAGAACAGAGCTGGAGGCATCATGCTACCTGACTTCAAACTATACTACAAGGCTACAGTAACCAAAACAGCATGGTGCTGGTACCAAAACAGACATCTAGACCAATAGAACAGAATAGAGGCCTCAGAAATAGCGCCACACATCTACAACCATCTGATCTTTGATAAACCTGACAAAAACAAGCAATGGGGAAAGGATTTCCTATTTAATAAATGGTGTTGGGAAAACTGGCTAGCCATATGCAGAAAACTGAAACTGGACCCCTTCCTTACACCTTATACAAAAATTAACTCAAAATGGATTAAAGATTTAAACATAAGACCTAAAACCATAAAAACCCTAGAAGAAAACCTAGGCAGCACCATTCAGCACATAGGCATGGGCAAAGACTTCCTGACTAAAAACACCAAAAGCAACAGCAACAAAAGCCAAAATTGACAAATGGGATCTAATTAAACTAAAGAGCTTCTGCACAACAAAAGAAACTATCATCAGAGTGAACAGGCAACCTACAGAATGAGAGAAAATTTTTGCAATCTATCCATCTGACAAAGGGCAAATATCCAGAATCTACAAAGAACTTAAACAAATTTACAAGAAAAAAACAAACAACCCCATCAAAAAGTGGGCGAAGGATATGAACAGACACTTCTCAAAAGAAGACATTTATGTGGCCAAGAAACATACGAAAAAAAGCTAATCATCACTGGTCATTAGAGAAATGCAAATCAAAACCACAATGAGATACCATCTCATGCCAGTTAGAATGGCGATCATTAAAAAGTCAGGAAACAACAGATGTTGGAGAGGATGTGGAGAAATAGAAATGCTTTTACACTGTTGGGGGCAGTGTAAACTAGTTCAACTATTGTGGAAGACAGTGTGTCAAATTCTTAAGGATCTAGAACCAGAAAGACCATTTGACCCAGCAATCCCATTACTGGGTATATACCCAAAGGATTATAAACCATTCTACTAAAAAGACACTTGCATGCACATGTTTATTGCAACACTGTTCACAATAGCAAAGACTTGGAACCAACCCAAATGCCCATCAATGATAGACTGGATAAAGAAAATGTGGCACATATACATTATGGAATATTTTGCAGCCATAAAAAAGGATGAGTTCATGTCCTTTGCAGGAACATGGATGAATCTGGAAACCATAATTCTCAGCAAACTAACACAGGAACAGAAAGCCAAACACCACGTATTCTCAGTCATAATTGGGAGTTGAACAATGAGAACATGGACACAGGGAGGGGAACATCACACACTGGACCTGTTGGGGGTTGGGGGCTAGGGGAGGGATAGCATTAGAAGAAATACCTAATGTAGATGACAGGTTGATGGGTGCAGTGAACCACCAAGGCATGTGTATACCTATGCAACAAACCTGCGTGTTCTACACATGTATCCCAGAACTTAAAGTGTAATTAAAAAAAAAAAAAGAAAGAAAAAAGAAAGATACAACAGGGAAATCATGTGTTATTAGAGTCATAGTTCATACCTTAACATCCCACTGTAAGCACAGGATACAAAAAGTCCAGGAAGTCCTGGATAAACTTGCAGAATATCCAGTACCAAATAAGGCATGAACTGAAAAATTCCAAAATTTATTTCCAAGTACTTTTCGCTACTGAATAAAATTAATGGATGCCTAAAAAAAAAAAAAAAAAAGAAAAGAATAGGTAAGATCTTATTCTGACTAATTTATTGAAAATAGATAATAAATTTTGCATTCTTCTTACAAGTCAAAAGTCTCTTAAAAGTCAAAATCGCTTATGGCAAAGAACAGGAATAGAAGATTATAATCAGACTATAACTAATAAGTTATAGCTATTGCATATAACTATAAAAAATAAAACTACAACTAATGTTACTTTGTCTTAACTGTCCTGGTGAAATTTTAGTCAGTTTTCCAAAGGAAGCAATTTAGATCCCTAGGATCAAGAAAACAGAGTCAAGAAACCAGTTTTAAAATATATATATTTATAGACTGTGAAACCTATACAGTTTGCTGTTCATTCAAGTAAAATAAAACATTTAATTTTAAAAACTGGTGACAGGAAAGGATTTGACCGTGATCATAGATGGTTTAGAATGATAATGTGGAGACATACTTTCTTCCTCCCAGAAACCATTTCAGTTCTTCCTCTTAGCATTTCTACGTCTTATTTGCTTATAAAGCAGAGGTTTTGGGGGTAGGGGCATGGGATTGAGGACGAATGTTCGGATGCTGGGGACCGTCTAACGGCACAAACTGAAGTCAGAGATATTGAACACAGTGTTTAAAGAGGCTGTTATTTCATCATGAGTTTTGTAACTCCATAGAAGACACTTGAGGAAATTAGTAGCTTATACTTACATGTGCATGTTTTCTATTTTCAACAGGATTTTGTAAGAGAGAAAAAACTTAAAAATTAAGAGCACACCACTCAGTTGATGTTATACCAGAACAATATGAGGTACCTTGAAGTCATTCAAAAATAACTCTCCCATGTAAACCGTCACCTTGCAGACACTACACTTCCTTTCTTTCATTTAAAAAATTGGCAACTTGTCCTTCTAAGTCAAGTGCTCCATGCCTCTTTCTTCTTCCTTTTTAAGCAGCTAATAGAAAAGAAGGCGGAGTACATTAATAATAGGTGGTATGAAGGATACATTTAAAGGCCTGTAGGCATGCATTTGTCAGAGTACTTCACTTAGAAGCTAAAGGAGGTGCTCTAAGAAGATGAGAGCACGTGTACCTCTTAGAGTAGTAAAGAACTGCTTTACACACACCAGAAGACTGTTTACTAGTGCAGGGTATTCGTTTTCTTGTTATGATGCATGCAAATAATTTTTACTTTTCAGGTGCCTCATTCAGTCAACAACTGTTCACCAGTTCCTTCATGTTTTTGTTGCTTACTAGAATTAATTTAAGATGCAAACGTAAGAGATTTTAAAACCCTGTAATGGTAATTGTTGCTTTAGGAAAATACAGTTAACTTCTGGTCTCCCTAGCAGTCAAACCCTTCAGATGTTAAGGGTTCACTATTCCCCTGGTCCCCATCTTCATTCTTTAGTGAAAGGTTTAAAAAAATGGGAGTTACTTTCTCCTTGTTTTTGTTTTTTCTTCCACAACATACATTTGGCAATTTGAACCTCTTATCTCTGTAATGTAGAGGAATTGGTTTATAAACAATTTCTGAAATTGACTTTCCTTAATTGTAAGAACAATACGACTTCATTTGAAAATGGTTTTAGCTAGAGAATGTAAATACAAATACTCTCCTCATGTCTCTGTTTCCTTCACAGTTTTCCTCATGTTGTCTTCATCTTCTTCTCCCTTTTCTTCTCCTTCATCTTCTCCTCCTTCTCCTTCCTCTCTTCTTCTTTTTCTATTTTACCTATCTGTATTTGGAAGGTATGTACTGCTTTTTGCATTTGTTCTTACGCAAGGATTCTGCTTGTGTTCTTAACTTTATTGCTACCCTACTTTTTTGCTCCACTTTCAACCACTGTTAACCCAATTGACGCCTGACTCAGAAAAAGTAGTCACTTTCCCTTCAATGTCATGGGAATTTATTGAGACTTTTCTATATCATGTTATGACTGTCTTGGATACTTACTCATTCATTATCATCAGTGCTAAATATTGGTGATACAGAGATAAATAGTAACAGAGATTCTCGTACTTGAGGAGACCAGTAGTCAGGGAGTTGTTGTTTATAATGAATGTTGATATATTGTGGTCAGTCCTATGCTAACAGTGTGTATCAGGGATCACAGCCGAATGAGAAAGGATCACAAATGAAGGACTTCACAGAGGAGGAGATACTGGGTTGGCACTAGCAGAAGCATATGGGAGAGAAACTCAGAACATTTCCCAAAGAGGAACTAGCATGAGGGAACAATATGGAATTATAAAGTGTGTGACCCTATGGAGACAAATCAGATAAAGAAAATGAATGACCAGCTAAGAATGATGCAATGAAAAGGGGTGGAGATTGTAGAGAACTAGAGAACATGCCACATTTAAAGCAAACAGCAATTACTTAGCTTTGACTGGTTGCTGCCATGCAGGATGTGGGCCCAATGTTAGTGAATCTTCCATTTCTTTACAAAAAAAAATTAAAGTTCTTTTTTTTTTTAATTAGCTATCTTCTACAGGAAGGAGAGAAAAATAGAAGTTCTGTAAAATGTCCAAACAAAAATCTTTTTAAACACTCTCAGGCCCAAACAAAACATGTCTGCAGGATGGATGGGCCCACAGACCTACAGTTGGCAATCTTGGCCAATAACACACTCCGAAAATGGTTAGTTCTGGATAGCAGGATCAGGGAGTGTGTTCTGGGGAACAGGAGAGCTGGTAGGTAGTGGTTTAAGATAAAGATGGAGAGATATGTTGGAGATAGTTTGTAAAAGATACTGGATTCCTTATACTGGCAGTTTAGATTTCATTTTAAAGGTAACAGAGAACAATAAACAATTTAATGTAGAAAACATTGGGATTGGATTTATTATAACTTAGTGAAAATGTTAATAGTAATTGATTTTTTGTATTAAAAAATTTCTGAATATAGATTTATATGATCTCTTCATAGAGATAGTGTGCATAGACATTGCTTTGGCTACAGCTGTCTACCCCAGGCCACCCTACTACTCTGTACTCACTGAAGCCTGGTAATAAATGGGTTTAAAGAAAAAAAAAAAAATATATATATATATATATATATATATTGTCTGCAGAGGAGTAGCTTCAGTACTTGTTTGTAGTTACAATTAGTATTAATCACGTACTCAGGAACTAAGCGAACCATAATACAAGTCTATTACCACCACCTCCACCACATGTGTTTACAGATGCAATTGTGTAAACTGGGTACTCAGCCAGAATTGTCTGTACTGTTAAAAAGGGTTGTCAGCCACCTCCCATTCTCAGCATTAAACAGAATCAGCCTTGCTAAAAGCAATTTGACATGCACAGCTAGAATAAACACAACAGAACACTTCCTTAGACTTTTACTTGTTTGTGCATAGAGCTGGGTCAAAGTTGGAGTGACCTCATGCCAGAAGGAAGTGACTGGGCTATCACACACTGTCTACCTGCATCATGGCCATGGCTACTGGCATTGCTTTGGCCACCACTGTCTAATCTAAACCACTCTACCACTCCCTTCTCTCTACCCGCCGAGGCCTGGTAATGAATGGGCTTAAAGGAAAGAGATCTCTATTTTCTACCAGAGGATCAATGCATTGCCATAGCTGCACATACTGCGAGATGGTAGGTCTACATTAAAATTCAGCCCTTTCTTCGGCATGCTGAAATGAGACTCCGATGATCTACAGTCTTGTATATGGAGGAGTCTGACTTTGTAGTGGGGTTTAATGTTCCTGGCATCAAGTTACGAGCTGAGTTATAAGCACCGCAGGAGGGATGTGTTCTCTTGCCTCCTCTTCACTGGAGCTTTAAGTAGGGTCTCTGGCTTTACACAGGTCCAGACAGAGTTTAGGGTCAAAAGTTGAAACTAATGACTAAAATTGTACTTGGAGCATTTAGTCATAGTAGGTCTTAGAACTAGGACATAACTATCCTTAAGGGGAAAATGAATCTTCAAATCTCTACCAGCCCAGAGGTAATAAAGCAGGAAAGTTCATTTCAAAGTAGAACTGTGGATTAGGAGTGATGAGCCTAACTTCATTTGAAGGTCTTTGTCAAATCACCTTTTGTCTCTCTCTCAGTTGGTCCAGTTGTAAAATGGAAGTAAGTATTGTACTTTCCTACTTGATGGAAGTGAGTATCCTTTGAATGTGTATTGAGATCGGCAGGCGAAAAGTTCTTGATGGCGCCTATTCTTATTTTTATTGGTTAAAAATTACCCTTGTATAAAAAAGAAAAGACAGTCCTCTTCAACTCTGCTTTAATTACAACAAATACTTCATGTTAGAAGATGAACCAGATAGAAGTTAGTCTTTAATTAGACTTTTACTTTAGTTAATTTCTAATGAGTGGTATGTTTATTTGGTGACTCTGGAGTATAATACAAATGGTGAAAGTGAAAATGAAAACAATTTTAAGAATAGATGAGGCAATGGAAAATTCCTGGGCTTTCTCACCCTTCTGTATGCTGCCCATTGGCAGTCAGAGAAAGGCATAACCAAGTTTCCTCACAGATGTTGTCCATATAAACCCAAATCTTCCATTCCCACTTTCACCCAAAAAGGGGAAAAAAGATATCCATAATTAACGGGAACTCTGGGACTCAATTTTTATGGTTTGCCAACTTCCCTGTTCTAACTTTCACTACTTTCATTATCAGTATCAAAGACTGCATACCCTGGAATCACTTTTGCTCATTTCCATTCCTAGCATTTATTTTTGTAGTGATTCTTTTAACTCACTCTTCAATTATTCTAAGAAAGTCTCTGAGTTCTTATTTTTCTCATCATGTTTTTTGATCTTATTCACCTCCCACCTCACGTTAACTTACAAGGAAAGCTTTGGCTCTTCCATTTAATACACAATGTTGGCTCTTTGATCTTTCTTTTTCTTTCTTTCTTTCTTTTTTTTTCTTTTCTTTCTTTTTTTTTTTTAAGTGAAAGCAAGTTTAATAAAAGTTAAGGAATAAAAGAATGGCTACTCCACAGGTAGGCCAAGCAGCCTTGTCTCTTTCTGAGAGAGGTGGGCCATCTACTGTTGCCTTTTGGTATGACTTTGAAATTAGAAAATTCTGGTGGCAGAGTGTAGGTAAATTTATAAAATAAACAACAATTCAAGCAGTTGTATACGTTTACAAATTAAGCCTATTCGCAAAAATATTGTTTAAAACATCGAATTCATTTGCTATTACTTTCATTATGCAATGCACATTTTTTTTTTTTTTTTTTGCCTAGCATGGTTAGGGATGAGGAGGCAGAGAAGACAGATGCGAGGTCTTGAATAAGCTCAGCACTCTGATAACAGGCAAGCAAACTGTTCCTGGCTTTGCCGCACATTAGAATCACCCAGGAAGCTCTTAAAAACTCACTAAGGCCCAGGCTCCACCCCCAAGAAATTCTTGTTTAATTGGTCTGGGATGGGGCTCAAGTATTAGTATTTTTTCAAAACTCTCCAGATGATTCAAATGTATTAGAGTCAAAAACTACTGCTATTGATTTTGCAGCTTTTTATTTCTTAGAGCAGGTTTTTGTTTTGGTTTGTTTGGTTTTTTGTCAGTAAGCAAAGAGGCTGCTTTTGTCAGGTTTCTCACAAAGCAGAAGCTCCCTCATGGAATATAGTTCTAAAAGGGTTTCCAGAGAGAAATTGTCAAGACTTAACATGGCCAAATGACCAAATCCTGCCACTGGCCAGTCAGAGCTGAAAATTTCCTCCTGAACTTTTTGTATTTTTCAATGAAATGTGTGCAGCGAATCAGAGAGAAATAATTTCATTCACAATTCTGCTCTCCCTTTGGTTGAAAGTGTCAACCTGAGCTAGTTACTTCACTTCTCAACTCTAAAAGGAGGACAATGACAGCAGGTAAATCACAGGGGCTTATAAGAATGAAGAGAAAGCATGCACACCCAGCCCTAGCACTGAGCCTAGCATTTGGCACATGGGAAGTTCTCTGTGAACGTTAAAATTGCTATTGGTAAAGGGAATTGTACTGAGTAGCAACTGTAGTGAGTGATGTTTATTGGTTTCAGGAAATGTCTTTTTAATTTTTGCTGAACTGGCTTTAGTCCCTAATGGATTCTTTACAGAAAGTTAAATTGAACTGCATATAGTCAACTCTTGACTTTTCATGCATAGCTAAGCAGTTTAACTAAATTTAACTACGATTTTACTGCCAAAATATGCTCCTACGACTATGACTAGGCCAGGATACAGCTCACGTGTCTACAGAGGAATAAACTAAAATCTACTTTTTCTCTTACAATCCTCAGCAAGATGCTAATGACGGTGTGTGGGCATGCTCCATTGTCAAATGATGCAAGCTGGGTTTATTTTTCCTTCAAAAATTGCTTTATAACAACCTTAAATGAACTGTTAAAAGTAACCAAAAACCAAAAACAAAAAAATCCATATCTACCTATCATCCTAGCCTCTTACCCTAACATGGTTGTTAACTTTTTTTTTTTTTTTTGGCTTCTTCCAATTCTATTACATGTTTGACCCGTATTATTCTTTCCTGACTGAGGAATCACTGTATTTATTTTGTATTTGATCTTTTCCCCTTGGAAAGATCTTGGGCTGCGCAGCTTAGTAAGCAGAAGCATGAGCACCGGTGTCCGAGTCAGTGCCTTCCGAGTCTACGCTATTTCTGGCCGTATGACTTTGAACCCTTAGCTCAACCTTTCTGTGCTTCATAAAGTTGTATGAGGATTTATTATATGGGTACTCCACATAACTTCAGCTATGATTTAACAGTTTTTTGTAAGTCCTTTCAATTTGCTGCATGACATACACTTTCATTATTTAAATGCTGATGTAACTTCACCAATGAAATGTTAATACTCTGAGGAGTGGAAGTTGTGTAGACTAAAAAGTACAAATTTCTCTTCTTATTTTCCATATTAAATTAATTTTTTTTGAGACAGGGTCTCACTTTGTTGCCCAGGCTGGAGTGCAATGGTGCGATCTTGGCTCACTGCAACCTCCACCTCCTGGGCTTAAGCAATCCTCCCACCTCACCTCCTGAGTAGCTGGGACTACAGGCACATGCCACCATGCCCGGCTAATTTTTTGATTTTTTGTAGAGATGGGGTTTCTCCATGTTGCCTAGGTTGGTCTCGAACTCTGGGCTCAAGCAATCTGCCTGCCTCAACCTCCCAAAATGCTGGGATTATAGGTGTGAGCCACCATGCCCAGCCAAATTAATTTGAATTGGATACATCCCAGTGTATTGAGCGAGTATGTGTAGATAGAAAAGAATGAATAAGATACGGTTATTTGAGGAAGATTCTACCAGACAACCATGCAAGACATTGTTATGTAGCTCAAGATTACACAAAATGAATTCTAAACCTCTGCCAGTTTACTGGGTGGTTCGTCACAGATGAAGAAGTTACTATGGACTCACTAGACTCACATTCAAATGAATCTGATCAAGAGAATGCTTCCTTGACCGAGTGTGGTGGCTCACACCTGTAATCTCAGCATTTTGGGTGGCAGAGGCAGGTGGATCACTTGAGGTCAGGAGTTCCAGACCACCCTGGCCAATATGGTGAAAACCTGTCTCTACTAAAAATACAAAAATTAGCTGGGTGTGGTGGCGTGGGCCTGTAGTCCCAGCTTGTTGGGAAGCTAAGGCAGGAGAATCACTTGAACCTGGGAGGCAGAGGTTGCAGTGAGCTGAGATAGTGCCACTGCACTCCAGCCTGGGCAACAGAGGGAGACTCCACCTCAAAAAAAAAAAAAGAGTGCTTCCTTTATGTGAAGCACAGTCAGGTATGGCGTTGGTGGAGAAGAAAGACAGAAAGATTAACTCTGCACTTCACACTTTCCACCTTCAAATAAAAAGTGACTAGCTGATGATTTACTGGGACTGGGGATGATCCGTGATGCTCATTCATTCAACAAATTGTCATCACACCTTTGTTATTTGCCAGGCTATGTGATAAGGATGCCATGGGAACAGAAGCATTCAGGGCCCATCCTCCCAGAGCTTACCATCAAGGAGGGGAGACAGACATTAATCAAATGATCAATGGAACAGTGTAAAATTGTTCAATCGACATGCCCTAGGAGGGAAAGGTGCATGGTACAAAGCAACAGTCTAGAATTAAGGTAGTTGACCTGGCCAGGGAGGTCAGAAAATCTTGCTTAAAGAAGTCACAGTTGTGCTGAGAACAGATGAATGAGTAGACATTGATTAGGTGTAAAGGAAGGAAAGAGCATCCTAGCAGAAGGAACAGAAAGTACAAAAGTCCTGTTGCAGGAGGAAGCAGAGCAAGTAAAGGGAATTGAAAGAAGGCCAGGTGGCCAGTCCTGTGACAGAGTGGAGTGAATTACCCTCATGTGGATTGAGCCAGTGCTGTGCTGGAGCTGGCTGTACTAGCTTCTGTGAGCATGATTCCACACATATCTCTTTTCAGCTCCACCTTCAGGGATGTAAAGTTTGTAGCTTGAAACTGGCCAAGGTGGATGCATTTGCGTAGTAAAAATCAGCCAGCTCCCCTACCTTCCCACCCCCTTGGCTGGTTAAACAGCACACCACTGGATTGGACTATGTGGAGCTAGGTCCAGATTTAAAATCCAACCATTCCAGATGGTCTGGGATCTGAGATTTGAAGCAGGGAAGAGACACATCTTGGGAGACAGCAAGGTTGTGACTTTCTGTGTTTATCATGCCTTATACAGCCAGAGCAAACTTGTTAGGTATGAGGACTGTCTTCTGCCCTTGTGCTTTTACCCTTTCCTTCTTTTCTTTTCCCTTCCCTTCCCTTCCCTTCCCTTCCCTTTCTGTTGTTACAAATTTAAATGACTCAACATTCATACAAAATACTGGAGGAAGCCGAGTTTCCTCCCCGCAATCCCAGGATGGATGCCTCTTCCTCATGGCCCCTCTCACCTTGAGCTCCAGCTGAATCCTCTCTCTATGCACTCTTCCGCCTGCTGCCCCTGCTTGCTGCTTCACCCCAATGAGGTCATCACCTATCTCAAGGCCATTACCTCTCTTCTTTTTTTTTTTTTTTGAGATGGAGTCTCGCTCTGTCACCCAGGCTGGAGTACAATGGCGCAATCTCGGCTCACTGCAACCTCTGCCTTCCAGGTTCAAGCGATTCTCCTGCCTCAGCCTCCTGACTAGCTGGGATTAGAGGGGTGCACCACCATGCCTGGCTAATTTTTGTATTTTTAGTAGAGACAGGGTTTCACCATGTTGGTCGGGCTGGTCTCAAACTCCTGACCTTGTGATCTGCCTGCCTCGGCCTCCCAAAGTGCTGGGATTACAGGCATGAGCCACTGCGCCCGGCCCACCTCTCTTCTTTCATTCCCCAAAGCAGCACCAGCACCAGGCACAGGAAAGAAACCACCTTGAACTTCAAGTCCTTATTGCCCTAAGCTCTGGCCTTGGATGGTCTTTCCTCCTGGGGCTCTCAAAGCCCTAGCATCCACCTTCCGTACCCCGGTTCCTGTAATATGATTTGGAAAATTTAAGTTTGCAGACTTTATTCCAGATTAGGCTCAATGTGTATCTTTGCATATCACAAAAGCTCACCATATTGTTGGCTAAACAAAAGAAAAGTCTCCCAGATTGACCCTCAGCAGTAGGATAAACTAACAATATGTTTGTAATTATAATTTGTTTTTTCCTTGGCCAAGATTGTCTTTTTAAGCAACGTTCACTACTTCACCAACCTATGATCTTGAGCCTTGGGTTTTTATTGTTTGAACATTAATTTTCCTTCACAATGGCAAGTTTGTCATAAGTGGAGAGCTGGAAACACTATCTCTTCCCTGAACTGAATGTTGGTAGGTCAGTTCATTTTAGACTGCAATTTACAATCTTCCAGTGTTGCTGAGATTTTTTTTTTTTTTTTTTTTTCACTTTTTGAGACAGGGTCTCACTCTGTCGCCCAGGCTGGAGTGCAGTGGTGCAATCTCAGCTCACTGCAACCTCTGCCTCCCAGGTTCAAGCAATTCTTGGGCCACAGCCTCCCGATTAGCTGGGATCATAGGCACCCACCAACACGCCCAGCTAATTTTTGTATTTTTAGTAGAGACAGGTTTTTTTGAGATGCAGTCTTGCTCTGTCACCCAGGCTGGTGTGCAGTGGTGCAATCTTGGCTCACTGCAACCTCCACCTGCCGGGTTTAAGTGATCCTCCTGCCTCAGCCTCCTGAGTAGCTGGGATTACAGGTGCCCGACACCAAGCCCGGCTAATTTTTGTATTTTTAGTAGAGACAGGGTTTTGCCATGTTAGCCAGACTAGTCTCGAACTCCTGACTTCAGGCAATCCGCCCACCTCGGCCTCCCAAAGTGCTGGGATTACAGGCGTGAGCCACTATGCCACGCCAGAGATTTTATTTTTTTTAGTTTAGATTCCTTGGCATAATTAGAATGAGACATTCTGCACTCCTCCCCTCATTGGGTCTGGAACCCTGGTTGCTGGCGTGTTGCTGCAGGTTTTCTTCACCATCACAGCCAGCTTGCAAGCTATTAACAGCATCCCTGCTGGGCACAGGGGAAGCATTAACCCTAGCACCTTTCTCTTCTTCTCATCTTCTTATTCTCCTAACACAGAATTCCTCTGTAGACTTTAAAGAAAAGGTTCTCTGTGCCATTTCAGCCATAAAAGAAAGAAGCACCTAGAGGGAATAGAAGGAAGGCTGCCTTATTGTTGAGAAAATACCTGGCCAGTTTAAAGTTACAGAGTTTTTTTCTCGGTGCTTCAGACTTCCTTAGGCTTTCCCTTTCAGTCTCTTTTCCACCCCGACAGAATCTGTTCAATTCATTCACACTAAGGTATAAATGACTAACAAGACTTAATACATTATCATTTCTAGAGCTATTTTCATTTCATTAGGGTAAAAGGATTTAGTTAAAGGAAATATTATTACTGGATGGAGAAGAATTATGTTGAAAAGTCATCTTTGGGCTGAGCGCGGTGGCTCACGCCTGTAATCCCAGCACTTTGGGAAGCCGAGGCGGGTGGATCACCTAAGGTCAGGAGTTTGAGACCAGCTTGGCCAATGTGGTGAAACCCCGTCTCTACTAAAAATACAAAAATTAGCCAGGCATGGTGGCATGAGCCTGTAATCCCAGCTACTCAGGAGGCTGAGACAGGAGAATCGCTTGAACCTGGAAGGCAGAGGTTGCAGATTGCGCCATTGCACTCCAGCCTGGGCGTCAAGAGTGAAACTCCGTCTCAAAAAAAAAAAAAAAAAAAAAAGGGAAAGAAAAGGTACCTTTGTGACACCTTTGAAATTATTTTCCCCACTCAGTGGGTCACTCCTTGAGACTAAATATGAGGGCAGAAATTGAAGGCTTGTGATTTTTGGATACAGAGGTCCCTATTGTAATGAATTCAGCACTGATGAATAAAGTCAGTTTTCCCTTTTTAGAACTAGATTGAATTGGTCCCTCTTTTTTAAGGTAAAATCTCTGAGAGGGGTTGAGAGAAAGGAGGTAGTATCTTCTATCCAATCTTTTATTAATATAAATGTGTATTACTCATCAATACTAGCCCTAACGCTCATCTCAATAAACTCTAAAACAGCCATAAAGGAAGGAAAACAGGGCTAGGCGCAGTGGCTCACTGCTGTAATCCTGGCACTTTGGGAGGTTGAGACAAGAAGATTGCTTGAGTGAGGTGGAGACCTGCAACATGGGGAGATCTTGTCTCTAAAAAAAATTTTTTTTTTTGAGATGGAGTCTCGCTCTGTTGCCAGGCTGGAGTGCAGTGGCATGATCTCTGCTTCCTGGGTTCAAGCAATTCTCCTGCCTCAGCCTCCCGAGTGGCTGGGACTACAGGCATGCGCCACCATACCCAGCTAATTTTTTTGTATTTAGCCAGGTGTGGTGGTGCACACCTGTGGTTACAGCCACTCCAAGCTGCAGTGAGCCGTGATTGCACCACTGGGTGACAGAGTGAGGCCCTGTCTCAAAAAAAGAGAAGAAAAAAGAAAAAACAAAAAAGGAATGAAAACACTCACAGCCTATGTTGGTCGTGCCTGAAAATAAAGGGTCCTCAGTGCTATTAATCCTTGCCTTTGAACAAATCTAATTCAAACAAGAAATACTACAAATGCTGAAACTTGTCATTTTATTACCTGGTCTTTGCTCACACTGGTATCTTACATCTTAAGGTTTTGATAGACTATTGAGGCAAAGTCAAATAAACGTCATGAGGTCATGACTGGGGTTGGATTGGGAAATTTGGTCTACTAATTCCAGAAATGAGGACTAGAGATATGTGCAGATGGAAATGAAGGCCAATTAGACATGATTAACATGTAGATTCAAAAATAAGATAGCATAGCACTTTACTCTGAGACTTTGCCAGTATAGGTTAGTAAATTAAAATGAAATGCAGTCAAGTTGAGACATCAGAAAATGAGGTTCACAGCAACATTATGCAAACATCACAAGACCTGATTAGTGGATCTTCACGCTTTGGGAAGATGGATTCCCTAAAGCTGAACAGTGGGTTCTTTTGTGGTTTGATGACCTTATCCACTTTCTGAAGGAAAGGACTTGCACACAAAATAAGGGAGAAGTATTTTTGGTTAGGGCAAATATCAAAATTGGGGATGCATATAAAGCTTTAGAGTTGCCCAAAGCTTTTAAAAGTTACTGATATTTAAAAGTATTTGTTTCCTTTTATTTATGCCTAGGTTCTCCCACTACAAGATCTGCTTGTAATGGTGCTATTAGCTGCTATGAAAAGAAAACTAAATAGTTAAATATAAATTATATTTTGTGGATCTAAAGAGTAGGTGATTAGAAAATAGACTGAAGGATCATAAGTCCTGGATTATTTTTTAAAGTTCTACCTTTGCTCTTCCTAAGATTTCATTTCCATAAAGCTTTAGGCTGTTATGGTGCAAATTGCTTGTTGCTTAAGGGCAGCGAGATTTACTTAATGACTATCTGCAAATCATTTTAGAATCTTGAGGGAGGAATGTTATTAGAGCATAGAGCAGTAAATGTTCTCTGTGCAGGGAAAAGCTTCCCCAGCCCATGGCCACAGGCTTTGATCTCATCAGCCCTCATAAAGTCAAATGAATTTCTGTCCTGTGTTTTATAGAGACTTTCTTCTAAGGAGAGCAAACCTCAGTGCAGACATTATCTAATTCTTCCTCTTACATTCATGTAAGGTTGGGTGGGGCAGGTGTTATTATTACCCAACCCATTCTGCAGATGGGGAAATAAAATAGAAAGTTAAGTGACTTTCCCAAGGTCAAAGAGAAGCTGAACAAGAGCCAGGAGGGTTCAATTTGGGGTTTCCCAATTGGTGGCCCAGAGCTTTTGTATGCTGACCCCAGAATCATCAAGGAGCAGTTAGACAACTGGCAGGTCATATAGGGCTATGAAAGGAGAGTAGGATCCTGAGCCCAGGGGGCTGAGTGTTAACCCTTCTGTTGTTTACTGTGTGATGTTAAACAAGTTGTTGGTCCTGCTGGAATTAGTTCCTCTTCTTTAAAAGAGGGTATTCTATATTAGAAGTGTGTGCCCCACAAGACTGCTGGATTAGATGAAATAATGCATTTTCAAGTGACAGCATATGATAAAATAGTCCGCATCACATAACATTCCAGAGAGTAAAGTTTATGTCCATTATGTTGACATTCATAAGTACAAATATGAAAGTTAATCAATAAATGTATTATCCAGATTCATTTCAAAATATGCAAAGTAGTCCATCATTATATTTACTGTAGAATTTATATGATTTTAATGCAGTAAAGGTATGCACAAATCCATGTGTCTTTGATTCTTTCTTTCAGTCATTATTCCATGACCCTCACTCAGACACAATTATAATTCCTAGGAGGCCCAAGGAGAAGTCTCATTTGTACTCACAAGGAAGACCTACTAGCTATCATATGGTTCTGTCATTTGCTTCCTTTTCAAGCTTTTCCCCTCACCTCTTTGTGCCTGCCACAGCTGCCTGTGGTGCCCATGATCATCATTTCCACCAGGCACAGTTGTTGGGCTCTAGGCATGGCCACCACTGCAGCTGGTGTGCTGGGTTCCTCATGGAGCCCAAGAGCCCTGTGTTCTCTGAGTTTTCAAAGTACTACAACCAAGCTGTGTATGGAGCTGGAATTGCTGGTGGAGGTTGGCGGGGACTTTCCTCTCTACAGGTTAGACCTTTCTCCGTGGCTTTTCTTCCTGTGTCCTGATGTCACAAAGTTTTCGTGTAATGGCTTCATGACCCACACAGCACTTGGGGGCTGGGTCAGGGGAGAAAATTGAGGGTTGATCACTGTGCTGCTCTTAGAAGTAGCACAGTGCTGCTTCTTTTCTGATCACTAGTGCTGTTTATTAAAAAATTGGATCACGACTGTATTGTGCTTGTCTCAATTGCTTTTTTTAAGGAAGGATTTTCTTCCAAGAGGTATGTCAGACTCTCAGTTAAATGATTTCTGGTAGGCAACCAATCTAGAATAAGAGACATGTCTGAATCCTGGACTGAGCACAGCCATCCCTCTCAATTCTCCCACAGGGAAATAACTGTGGGCTGGGCATGGTGGCTCACACTTGTAATCCTAGCACTTTGGGAGGCCAAGGCAGACAGGCAGATCACTCGAGGTCAGGAGTTCAAGACCAGCCTGGCCAACATGGCAAAACCCTGTCTCTACTAAAACTACAAAGATTAGCCAGGCATGGTGTTGGGCACCTGTAATCCCAGCTACTCAGGAGGCTGAGACAGGAAGATCGCTTAAACCTAGCAGGTGGAGGTTGCAGTGAGCCAAGATTGTGCCACTGCACTCTAGCCTGGGTGACAGAGCAAGACTGCATCTCAAAAAAAAAAAAAAAAAAAAAGAGAGAGAGAGAACTGTGATGTAAACAAACAAACAAACAAAAAACACCAAAGTTAATAAATAAAAACATGATTTAAAGGTTAGTTTTTTATTCAATGTTTTCAACGAATCATATGTGCTCCTGGACTTAATTAACTTTATTAGGGAGTGATCGGTTCTTTAGTTTGTAGTAGCTCCTCTTTTCCCTCAAACATATGAGAATGAAAATAAAAAAGAACTATCCATTGACCACACATACTTAACGTTTCAGAGATTATAGCATTTATTAGGCCAAACAATGTCCCTATTTGTAGCTGGAAAGTCTATGTTCCAATGATTCATATAATTATCATTTTTTTGAGGTGGAGGAAGAAGATTATTCTAAATTTTTTTCTCCTTTTCCTTTTTATCCTGTCTGTCTGTCCTAAATCCAACTCCACATCTGGAGATATAAATGTTACAGATTATAAAGTGAGATTGTCAATCTGTTGCTGTTGTTGTTAGCATGAAAAACTATTTCCTCTGGGGGGAGAAAGGCTAATGACAGCATTCAAAACTGAATTGTTCAATTTCTGCCAGATATATGACATCTGAAAAATGATTTCACTTTTTCTTTTAAAAGACAAATTTTTAAAGCAGTTTTATTTTTTATTTTTGAGATGGGATCTCACCCTGTCACCCAGGCTGGAATGCAGTGGTGCGATCTCGGCTCATTGCAACCTTCGCCTCCCAGGTTCAATCGATCCTCCCACCTCAGTCTTCTGAATAGCCGGGACCACAGGCACGTGCCACCATGCCTGGCTAATTTTTCATATTTTTGGTAAAGACTGGGTTTCACCATGTTGCCCAGGCTGGTTTCAAACTCCTGAGCTCAAGTGATCCTCCTGCCTTGGCCTCCCAAAGTGCTGGAATTACAGGCATGAGCCACTGTGCCTGGCCTAGATTCACAGCAAAATTGAGCAGAGAGTGTAGAGATTTCCCATAAATCTCCTGCCTTCCCACCCACATGGATAGGCTCCCTATTACCAACCTCCTCGACCAGAGTGGTACATTTTTACAATTAATGAATGTACATTGATATGCCATAGTCATTCTTTACCTTAGGGTTCTCTGTTGGTATTGTGCATTCTGTAGATTTGGACAAATGTACAATAATATGTCCCCATTATTATAGTATCATACAGAGTATTTTCACCGTCCCCCAAATCCTCTGTATTCTGCCTATTCATCCCTCTCCCAATATCTAATTCCTCATATTTTTACTGTCTCCACAGTTTTGCCTTTTCCAGAATGCCATGTAGTTGGAATTATACAATATACAGCCTTTTCAGGTTGGCTTCTTTCGCTGAGTAATATGCAGTAAGTTTCTGCCATGTCTTTTCATGGCATGATAGCTCATTTGTTTCTAGCACTGAATAATATTGCATTGTCTGGGTGTACCAGAGTCTATCCTTTCACCCAATGAAGGGCATCTTGGTTGCTTCCAAGTTTTGACAATTATGAATAAAGCTGCTATAAACATCAGTGTGCAGAGTTTTGTGTGGACTCTCTTTTTTGGCTCTAAATATCTAGAAGAGTACTCACTATATACGTATTATGGTTTTTTGGGTCTGTTAAATTATTTATTTATTTATTTATTTATTTCTGAGACAGAGTCTCGATCTGTTGCCTAGGCTGGAGTGCAGTGGTGCGATCTCAGCTCACTGCAACCTCTGCCTCCTGGGTTCAAGCAATTCTTCTGCCTCAGTCTCCAAAGTAGCTGGGATTACAAGCATGTGCCACCACACATGGCTAATTTTTGTAGTTTAAGTAGAGACAGGGTTTTGCCATGTTGGCCAGGCTTGTCTCGAACTCCTGACTTCAGGCAATCACCCGCCTCGGCCTCCTAAAGTGCTAGGATTACAAGAATAAGCCACTGCGCCCAGACTGGGTTTGTTAAGTTATATTTGAGACTTTTCATGGAGCAGAACTTTTATGAAACTTAAAACACATGAATTGAACATACATTCCTGCCCTCACCCTGTAAATGTAAGTTTGGCTCAAAGATGAATTCTGAAAGAATTTCTGTGGCTGAACTAGAGGCATGAAGAACTGGAGGCTTTACTATGTATCTGGACTAGGCTTTTAAACATATACTCATTAGAATATGAAGATTTATTATGGTGGTTTTTTTTTTCAATATTCTGTTTCAGGACACTAAAAGTGCTGGAACAAAAGTGCTAAAATTTTGACTCCTAGTTTTTCTCTAGGACCATATGTGTATAACTAGATCAGGAGAAAAATCTGTAAGCTCACAGGTAAATTAATGTTCGTAAAATTTTCGAACTGTTCTTCTGGACTAAGAATGATACATTGAATATCAGAATGTTGCTCTGAATAGAAGTTTGGAGGTTTTCTTGAACTCTGAAAAATGTGCATGTTTTTATATATGCGTATGTGAGTGCACTGGCTGTTAAGGAAATAGTTACACTGACTAAACTTCTAATCAAAGGCATAATAGCTAAAGACCTCAAAGCTCATTTATTTTAATTTTTGTGCTCTAGACTTTTGACTAGCAAACCTTTATAATACGCACACAGGAGCCTAATAATAGAAATCTCACTGCTCAACTCATTTTGAATGTTCATTAAGAAGTACTTTTCCCCCCAAACCGAGAAGAGAGTTTTTTTTTTGGTACACTCAAGACTCCTATCAACTCTGTGGCATATAAATAAAGGGGTTAGAAAAAACCAAAGAACTTCCAGAATGACCGTAGGCTACAGGTGTAAGAAGAAAGCACCAACAATGTGGCATATTTATAAAAACTGGCAAATCACAGAAGAGACTGGATGGCATGGGGAAGGGTACTTGCCTCCCCTCAGTTTGTCCCCGTGCAAAAGCGGTTAAATCAAGTTACAGCCTGACCTGCTGGGAAAGTACGGTTTAGCAGTCTCACAATTATCACTGTTGTTCAGCTGTAAAGGAAAGAAGAGAAGGGTTTTTTGTTGTTGTTGCTCGATTTTATTTTGATTTTAAGAAGTGTTTCAGCATGTTTAGGAAGAGGAAGTTAGATTTATGCCAAGTTATCACTGATTTCTCTGGATATTCCCTCTTGCTCTCCTCCAGAGGTGGGAATTTCCCTACCTTTCTCCTTGCTTCCCCTGCTGCTTCCAGCTCAATAGTGGAACAACTTGCATATAAGCCTTTTCCTAGGCTGCCCACCTTTGACTGAATCCAGGCCTGAGCTAAGTTTTTGATATATTTGAATATAGTACAACAATTCAGGCAGAACTTTATCATCCAAAGAATCTTTTTTTTCTCAACCCAGAAGATAATTTAACAAGCACAGAAGAACATTTTCTCATCTGATTATCTCAAAATATGCATACATAAAGACATATAGCTTTGTAATTTTAATCTTCTTTATGTTATGTTTCCCCCTAGTTTATAGTATTTTGCTATATTTAAAAAAAAAATTTTTTTTTTTTTGGTCCAGATGCAGTGGCTCATGCGTGTAATCCCAGCACTTTGGGAGGCTGAGGTAGGAGGACTGCCTGAGCCTAGGCATTCAAGACCAGCCTGAACAACATGGCAACACCCTGTCTCTATTTAATTATTATTATTATTTTTCTGAGTTGGAGTCTCACTCTGTTGCCCAGGCTGGAGTGCAGTGGCGAGATCTTCGCTTACTGCAGCCTCAGCCTCCTGGGTTCAAGCAATTCTCCCGCCTCAGCCTCCCGAGTAGCTGGGATTACAGATGCCAGCCACCATGCCTGGCTAATATTTTGTATTTTTGTTAGAGACGGGGTTTCACCATGCTGGCCAGGCTGGTCTCAAACTCCTGACCTCAGGTGATCCACCCACCTCGGCCTCCTAAACTGCTGGGATTACAAGCATGAGCCACTGCACCCAGCCAAAAATTTTTTCAGAGTCAAGGTCTTACCCTGTCATGCAAGGTGGAGTGTAGTGGCACCATCATAGCTCACTGCAACCTCCTGGGCTCAAGTGATCCTCCCACCTTGGCCTCCAGAGTAGCTGGGACTATAGACATGTGCCACCATAAATGGCTTAGCTTTTTCATTTTTCATTAGAAATTCATAGTTTTTTTTTTACATTTAGTTTGGGAATTTCAAAATTTAAATTATTGCATATAGTTATATTGTTATCACTTATCATAATAGAATAAAAATAAAGATATAAGCTAGTGCTTATATTCTATTTTCAGTTTCCTCATTTACAGAATATTACTGAATCTTGACATTTTCAGTCACCTGTAATCCTGCTTCTTATTTAACTCAAAGATTTTTAAAAATTGATAAGAAAATAGTGGTTTTTCCCATTTTTAAAGATAAGGTTAATTAGATTATTTCAATTCTGAATATTATTTTATGCCCACACGATGGCTGTGGGAGAGTATCACGCTGGGAATGGATGGTAATTGTCCATTTTAGTGCTGTATAAGCACCCGAATGAAGTTTAATACTGAATTTATTAAAAGAGAGTCTTGATTCTATTCTGGGATTGAGTGTGGCCCTGAGGGCCAAAGAAATGGACATACGCATCTTGAATTATTGATTCTTTCCTACAGGGCGGGACTAGGGAGAGGAGTGGGTACCTCTGATTATTCTTTTTGCCTCAGGCTCCAATATGGTTTGGGAAGGCACTGATACTGATCTTATCTGCATTTAAAATTTTAATATTTTGTTCATCACGATTTTTTGTGTGTTAATTCAGATTTCTAAAATTATTCTTTAGAATATTATTTCCCTGGATGACTTTGTTTTTTATGACACACCTCCCCCAACCTTAAATTTGGTGCACAAGACAATTTTGTGCCTAGCCCTAGCCTGTTTTTCTGTATTTGCTGTTTCCCTAACTCTCAAGGGTGAGTATCATGGCCATCTCTGATTAGTTAAAATGCTTAGAACCTGAAACAGTACTCCACACAGAATAGATGTTTGTTAAGAGGTTAATGGTACCACTGATAGAGATTCGACACTTACACAGGCCAGGTCCCTTCCAATGCAACGAGTCCAGCGATGTGGGCCAAGGAGTCATAACAATTTGCTTCATGACCTCTCCCAAAAGGTAGGGAGAGGCGAGCAGCACTCCCTGAGAATACTAGGCTCATTTACGAAGTCAAAGCATCTGCAGGACCATCTTGAATGTAGCCTCTATACTGTGAGAGTGGCCTGAGTCTACATGATGTACAATATAGAGGCTATGGAGCTAGATCACCTGGGTTTGCAGTTCAGCTGGCCCACTTAGCACTTGCAGGACTCTGGGTAAGTTGCACAACTGTTGTGCTAAGTTTCTTTCCCTATATCATGGGGATATTAAGAGTACCTGCCTCAGATTACATGCCTGTAATCCCAGCACTTTGGGAGGCTGAGGCGGGTGGATCATGAGGTCAGGAGTTTGAGACCAACCTGGCCAACATAGTGAAACCCTGTCTCTAATAAAAATACAAAAAATTAGCTGGGTGTGGTGGTGTTTTTGCCTGTAATCCCAGCTACTTGAGAGGCTGAGGCAGGAGAATCATGTGAACCTGGAGGTGGAGGTTGCAGTGAGCTGAGATTGCGCCATTACACTCCATCCTGGGCGACCGTGTGGGCTTGAGACTCTGTCTCAAAAAACAAAAAACAAAAAAACAAAAAAGGATTACCTGCCTCATGAGCTTTCTGTGAGGATAAAATGAATTAATGCATGTATCTTTGAATAGGTTCCTTGGAAAACTGCCTAAGGCAAAAGCTTCTGTGTTAATTTTTTTTTTAGGGAGTGCAATCCCAGGAGGCAAGAGAGGGGAAAAGGAATGTAAGACAGGAGAGGAGGGAGAGCAAATACAGAGGGTGCATTGCGCTGCTGGCCCGTCTTCCTGATCATTTGGTCTCACAGAACTGCTCCAAGGCTGTATGAAAACGTCTAGAAACAGGCCCTCAGAAAGGAGGAAGAGCAAGCTATTCATCTGTCGGCTCCTTCCTGTCTCCTTTCTTTCATAGGTCAAAGTAGACCTATGGAGTTGGAACTCCACCACCTGTAAGAATTGCATTAGCTGGCCCTCTGGGCAGCTGCTAGGAAAACCAGAATCTCCACAAGGCCAGTCAAGCCAGTGTGCAGGTCCAGTGGTCTCTGTCAGTCACAGCCCTATATGGTGGCTCCTTCCACTTTAGCTACAGCAGCTACGGCAGCTGTGGCTTCACAGCCACAGGAACAATCTGAGCTGTATTGTTGGAGCCTGGATTCTTCTCGATACTCTCAAACCTAGAAACTAGTTGCTGCTCCCTCAGCAAAGTTTTTTTGTATGTGTTTGAGGGACATATTTGTTTTTGGCTCTGCCTGGTCTCTCTGTCTCCTACACTGTCCTTGAGATCTTCAAATATCTTTTTTTTTTTTTTTTTTGGTCATTTGGAGCTCAACTCAAATGTCACCTTCTCAGAAAGGCCTTCCAATGATGGGTGCAACTTTCCTTGTTCTCAGACATAAAGAGATGCATGTATATCCTTCTTCCCTTAAACTCTTAACCCTGTTTGTCAAATGCATCTACTTTTGTCCCACAGATGAGGACATTTTATGTTACAAGAGGAAAAGGTGAGAATCGGGGCCTGCGGCTCACTCTCACACTCTGCAGCCTGGCAGTTCACAGCCAAACCACAAATGGAACTAATGTCTCATTATTGGCTTCCCATCACATCTGACCTATTATGAATCAACCCCCTTTCCCTATCAATGTCAAAACTGGCTTGTTCAGGATGTGAAAAGATGTCATTTCTCTTCCTGTTTCTTTTTCATTCTCTTTAAAACAATTAATGTTGACTTTGAAGTCTTGGCTTATAGTAAATTTAGTGCTGGCAGTGAAATTTGGAAAGAAAAATCAGCCACTTACAAATATAAAAGATGCGTTTTACTTTATTTCTTTCCACTTCATCTTTCTATGCCTCCCTCCTCACAGAACATGTGTATAGTAACCCCCACCCTGCCACCCTGGGCTACTACAAGTTCAGTTCTTTATTCCAGGTACTTGTTCCTGGAATGGTTTCTAACCCTCTTTGGTCAACACATGCTAAGTTACTCACAAGGCTCGAGAATTCATATTTTGTGATAAAGATAATGTGTGATTATAAAATAAAAGTTCTAATATTTCCATTATAATCACCCTCTAATTTAATTTAGGGTTCTTTCAGGAATTTTTTTTTCTTTTTCTCTGCTTTCTTATTTGATCCACTTCCAAGCAACTTCTGTATAAAGGATAATGGTCAGAACTGACACCTTAACTTAATAAATCCAGAAATAAACACTCTCATAATGGATTGAATTCCTTGGCTTCCATGCAGCACAATCGTCTGTCTGTTGAGCACTCAGTTCTTTTTTAAATTTTTAAAAATTTTTTTATTATTTCAATAATTTTGGGGGACAGGTGGTGTTTGGTTACATGGATAAGTTCTTTAGTGGTGATTTCTGAGATTTTGGTGCACCCATCACCTGAGCAGTGGACACTGTACCCAATGTGTAGTCTTTTATCCCCTACCCCTCTCCCATCCTTCCCCCCAAGTCCCTAGAATCCATTCTATCATTCTTATGCCTTAAGTCCTCATAGCTTAGCTCCCACATATGAGTGAGAACATACGATGTTTGGTTTGCCATTTCTGAGTTACTTCACTTAGAATAATGGTCTTCAACTCCATCCAGGTTGCTGCAAATGCCATTATTATTATTATTATTATTATTTGAGAAGGAGTTCTGCTCTTGTTGCCCGGGCTGGTGTGCAATGGCATGATCTCAGTTCACCGCAACCTCTGCCTCCTGGGTTCAAGTGATTCTCCTGCCTCAGCCTCCCAAGTAGCTGGAATTACAAGCATGCGCCACCACGCCCAGCTAATTTTGTATTTTTAGTAGAGACGGTGTTTCTCCATGTTGGTCAGGCTGGTCTCAAACTCCTGACCTCAGGTGATTTGCCCACCTTAGCCTCCCAAAGTGCTGGGATTACAGACGTGAACCACTGCACCTGGCCTAAATTTCTTTAAGTTGGTTTTCACCTTTCTCTGATGCATCATTGAGTAGCTTAATAATCGACCTTCTGAATTCTTTATCTGACAATTCAGAGATTTCTTCTTGGTTTGGATCCATTGTTGGAGAGCTAGTGTGATCTTTTGGTGGTGTTATAGAACCTTGTTTCATCATATTACCAGAATTACTTTTCTGTTTCCTTCTCATTTAGGTGGACTCTTTCAGCGGAAAGATCTGGAACTCAAGCGCTGCTGCTCAGATTCTTTTGTCCCACATGATGATCCCTTAATATGGTCCCCTCCCCCTTCTCCTAGGGATAGGGCTTCCTGAAAGCCAGACTGCAGTGATTGTTATTGCCCTCCTGGGCCTAGCCACCCAGTAGGGCTACTGGCCTTCAGGCTGGTGCTGAAGAGTGTCTGCAAAGAGTCCTGTGATGTGATCTGTCTTCAGTCTCCCAGCTGTGGATACCAGCACCTGCTCTAGTAGAGGTCGCAGGGGAGTGAAGTGTACTCTGGGAGTCCTTGGTGTAGTTTTGTTTAGTGTGCTGGTTTTCTTGAATGCTAGTTATGCTAGCAGTGAAGTTGTCATGTGGATGGACTCAGGACCTCTGGTTAGCCAGAGTGTTGCAGGCAGTGGAATTAGCTGTTGTTTTCTCCTTCTTTGGGGCAGGGTTGTTCTGTTTTGAGTTGCTATAATGGCTTGGGTTGGTTGGCCTCCAGTCAGGAAGTGGCACTTTCCATACAGCACCAGCCGCAGTAGTAAAAGGGGGATATAATCTTGCCCTACATTGGCCAGAATGGGTCCTCGGGTGCCCCAGGTGATGGGCAGGGCCATAGAGCTCCCAAGAGCTTATGTCTTTTGTCTTCAGAGTTTTTCAGCTGTCTTGTGGCATTTGCAGCAGCAAGCCCTGAACACTCACTTCTATGATGTCTTGACTGTGGTCAACCAGAGTCTGGTTGGACCCGGCCATTGAAGGGAATGCACAACCATGTGAAACAAGTCTCCTCACTTCAGAGCACCTCCAATGGTGAGAAAGGTCTTTGAATATTGAGCTGAAATCTACATCCTGTGACCCTGGCCCACTGTACTGGTTCACCTTATGAAACAGTGCTTCCGAAAGCACTCCCTGTGGTTCTCCTGGAAATGAAATCTTTCCACCCTCCATGTGAGGCCCTTTGCATGACAGTTGGTGGTTGTGGAGCCCAGATCCCTGCTTTCATAAGCTTAAGTTTGAAGATCTGTGCTCCAAAGCTAAATAGAATAATGAGGCCAATGCTTCTTATGCATCCTAGTCCTTCAGATAGATGGAGACAGGTTATTGTTATCTCTTTGTTTCTCCATGTCATCTGTTCTCCAAACCATTTCCCCAATTTTTCCAACTGCCCCTTATAGGAAATAGCTCCAAGTCTTATTCTCTTCAAACTATGTTTTATTATTAGCATTTGTCCTAAAATTTCATACTCAGAACTAAACATAGTGCTCCAACTGTGCCCTGAAAGAGGTTGGGGAGAAGGGTAAAGAATGAAAGTACCAGCCTTCCTTCTTAGAACAGATACCCTATTTCTTATAAGAGAAATCATTGATGAAATTAAACAAATTTCTTTGGTTCAAGATCTTCACTTAGCTATAGAAAATTTGGTCTAGAGAGAAACAGTTTAAATATAACTATGGAACTGCAAAAGAGAATACTGATGGGTTAGCCTGAGCACTGTGTATGGTAAAACCTCACTCATTACTCTGGATTGCCGATTTAGAACTTTTGGTAGTTGGGATGGGGTTAAGATAAAGATTGTCTTTGGCTTATCTGTGTCAAGCGGATTTAGTAAGCAAAAAATGGTGTAAAAAATTGCCAGGATATACTTAATTTATTTCAGAGAACACATTTTTAAAGTTTGGAATATGATATCATCTGTATTCTCTGTATGTATTCTCATTTTATATATGAATAAAGTAATTCTTGTTATTTATGAAAGCAAGTCTATGAGAGTATCTACTTGCTGGCACTCTTTTTGGCCTAAGAGGACATCATCGGATAGATATAAGACAATAAAATTTTATTTTTTTAAAGAATATCATATAATTCATAGCTTTCAGTAGTTTAGACTGGCCTCTTTCTCTGCCTGAGTTGAGTCAAAGTTAACTGCATGGAACACTTGGTAGACCAGCTAAGGGTCCTGACATAATTTATGATGTTTACATATTTTTCCTTCATATGGTAACTCGATGGTTATTATTGTCTATAAGAACAGGTACATCTAAAACTCAAACAAATAGAAGATAATTAGTGAATCTTTCCCAACAAGTCATGAATATTGAGCACAGGACTAGTGTGGAAGCAAACCACTGCAGAGTGGAGAACTACTTCCTTCATTTATAGCTCCAAAATAACCTCACTCATTACTCTGGATTGCCTATTTAGAACTTTTGGGTTTTATGCCCCGTCTTTTTACAAATTATTTGTCTCTTCCTGATGACTCCTCTTCCTCCTTCCACCTCACTAGAGTTAGGGTTTGAATCTTAGTTTTCTCTGCCTAACTTTTTCTCTTTTGGAGAGTTCATTTCACTCTTATGGCTCTATCTCCACTTATCCTCTACCCCTGACTTCTTGATCTTTCTCTGTAACGCTATCCTCTGGACCAGCTGCTGCTATTTGATTTCGAGAGCAAAGTAAATGTTAATCAAGCATCCACTCTGTGGTCCTTCATATCAGTAATCTTATTTATCCTCATAATAATCTCTTGAGGTAGGCTGTGTTACTCCTGTTCAAATATGGGAAACCAGAAGCTTAGAAAATGATATTCAACGTTGTCTTAAACTCAACATTAGTTTGTGAGGATAATTTGATTATTGTCTGTCACTGTGAGGTCTTCATAATGTTTATAGACCATATCTGCGTTTGCTCAACAATTGTTTGTACTCTGCCTTGTAGACAGTAAGCACTAAATAAATATCTGTGAATGAATGAGTAAATGAGTGAATGAATGGTCAGATATAAATTTTAGGTATATGATATGTAATAATTAGTTTGATTTGAGAAGTCCAAAGGCAGCAAGAAGACTAGGAAGCAACTGCACCAAGCCAGATGAGAGACGACGTGTGTGGTGGTCATGAAGGTAGTAAGGAGATGGAAGCCATGCTCCTGGTTTACAGAAGAGAGGGCAGTTCATTCAGAGTAGAATTGCCCTGCAAAGATCTTTGGGTTCTCGCACTCACAGGATTTGGAGACTGACTGAACTCCCAGATTTCTGGGTGGGTGACAGGGTGCTTGATGTTGCCACCAACTAAGTATGGGAATACAGGAGAAAAATCTTTAGGTCTTTGAGCACCCCACTACCAGATTAATCTTCATCAGACACCATTTTCATTATGTAACTCTCAAGATCAAGAATCCATAGTGACTCTTTTCTGCACCACAAAACAAATACTGATTTTTTTATTTTGGTGTCCAGAGAACTTATTTTGGCATTCAACGATTTGGTACCTTCTCCTCCCCTGATCCCCGCTGGATTATAAACCCTTTAAGGGCTGGGAGCATATCACATAGTTTTTTGCTGTTGTTGTTGTTATTGTTGTTATTGTAGTGCCTAAACATAGCCCTCGGTGAGTAGTATGTGTGTAATAATGTTTGTTTAAAGGACTTGAAAACAATTATATAATGATGCCTTTGAAAGTCATGATTACGAGTATGGGGTAATTCAGGAAAATAATAATGTAATTTGCCTTTACATGAATTTATGTTACAATTCATAATAGCAATCATTTATATAATGAATTTCATGTGCTACATATTAATTCTAAATGCTTTACACTGAGGAATTCATTTAATTCTTACAACCCTATAAGATAGATATTATTCCCATTCTATAAATGAGAACACTGGGAAGTTAAGAACATTGGTTAAAGTTGCATAGGTAGTAAGTGTAGAGAGTTTGGATTTGGACACAGGCAAGTCTGGCTTAAATGTTCACGTAACTATCACATCATATACAGCATCTTGTAGCTAACTCAGGACCCATCGATTATCATAGTTACAAGATAAGTAGTTATCTCATTTATCAAAGATGAACACACAACTAAATGCTAAAAAAAAGAGTAATCAAAATCTTTATCACCTTTGAGCAAATGTATTTCCTAATTCTCCATCATGTTATACTCATGCTTAGAATTATTGAAAATGGTAAAGGTTTAAGAAGTTCTTTTGCATCTATAACTCATTTGATTCTCACAAAAAGTTGTGCAGTTGTGGACAAATTTGTTATGCCTCATTGTTTTGTTTGTTTTTTGTTTTTTGAGATGGAGTCTCACTCTGTCATCCAGGCTGGAGTGCAATGGAGTGATCTCGGCTCACTGCAACCTCCACCTCCCAGGTTCAGGCAATTCTCCCGTCCCAGCCTCCTGAGTAACTGGGATTATAGGCATGCACAACCACACCCAGCTAATTTTTCTATTTTTAGTAGAGACGGGGCTTCACCATTTTGGTCAGGCTGGTCTTGAACTCCTGACCTCGTGATCCACCTGCCTCGGCCTCCCAAAGTGCTGGGATTACAGGTGTGAGCCACTGCACCTGGCCTGTCATGCCCCATTTTTAAGAGGAAGGTGACACAGCAGAGCTGGAAGAGAAGAGTTTTGCTCAGGGCTCCTGTTTCTAGCCCAGTGTTTCCACAGCGTTAGAGATTGGGTGTCTGACCTGAACTCTTTCAACAAGAGCACAACTTTCAGGAAACAAGCTCTGGGATCCAGTGTTACCACACGTGTAGGAAATATTGAACTTTGGATTGAGATCTCCTAGGTCAGATGCGCATGTGTAAACCACCGAGATTTTGTAAGAATACTTGCTAAAATGTTTTATTCAAAATATTCCTATATAGTCTTCTAAAATTTTGAAACAATTTACTGTTTATATCCTAATTCTTAGGAGCTTTTTAAAAAAACAGTTAATGTTTTTTTACATTATTAAGTTTCATAACTTAATAATCTTAGTTTTTACCATCTTGCTGAATTACCAATAATAATTATTGCTAACAATGGTTGTGATTTGGTAACCTGTATTTGATTAATTCACTGAAAATTAATCTAGGCTCATAGATTCACCAAAATGGGAGGGGAGTAATAACAAGAATCTGCCACTTAGAGTTGTTCTCAGGATTGGCTATATGCATTAATTTACAAAGTGCTTCAAACAGCTCCCCATGCCTAGCAAATATTCAGTAAATATAAACTATTATTTTTATTAACATTATTATTAACATAAGTACTAATGGTCCATAACAATTACCTTTTCAGGATGGTATTCCAGTATTTTAAACAGTGGCACCAAGAGCTGTTTTATGGAAGACCTGTGTCCCCAACTATTCCTGAGAGTTCTTTTGGGATCTTTCACCTACTATTTTCTCTTAAGTCCTTACCAAGCCATTATATTATCCCAGGCCACTGTTAAGAGTCTTTCTCTCTGTTAGATAAAAGTAGTAGTTTTTTCCTCCAGTGTTATCTTCTAGGTGACATATTGAAAACTCAGTGGAAAGTTGAAGTCTGGAGTTAAATAAAGATCTAGTAGTGGTGTGAAAAGCATTTTATTGCTATTGTCTACCAGCTAACAACTTATTGATAAAGAAGATAAAAATTTTAGTGATCTTTATCAATTGTACCCTACAAGACTGATGCCCCTGTGTTTAACCTTACTTTGTGGTGATGGCCACAACTACTTTTTCGTTATGTCACCTGACACTATTTTTTTTTTTGACAGATCAAGAAATAAACTATTCAAAACAAAGAAAATCCACAAGAAAAAGATTTTGACTCATGAAAGGGGTACCCCTAACTTTCCTTGCTGGGTAAAATGAATCATTGTTAGATAATGACCTCAGGACAGACTTTTTAAAACAAAACATAATATTTTCATTTTCCTTTATCTTTGAATTTCACTCTTACGGATTTGTGGTTATAATGAAACATCCCTCATTTTATTTCAGAGCTATCTTCTGAGACTAGAGCCATTTCTGTGCCAAAGCTACAACCCTCAAAGATGCCTGGCTGTACACACTGGGAAATTCGTGTGAACAAATGAGCTAATGTACTGTTGTGTTCTGTATGACCAGTGGGAAAATAGTCAAGATTCCTCCTAATTCTTGGAAAATTTCTTTCCTTCCCACCTTCCCGCCCTTGTCCAATTTCTCTGGTTTTACCTTCCTCTGTCTGTTTCCTTTTCACTTCATATTGTCTTCTCCTATTTTCATTTCTTTTCTCCTATCTTCCCTCCATTCCTTTACCTTGACCCTTTCACTCTGATTTCTTCTATTATTTATTTCCATCTAGGAAATTCTATGGCAGCTTGTAAATCCAAAATACAAACCATTACTGATAAGACCGAGGGACTAAAGCTAAAACATGTAATCAGGTCATCTTCCTGTCCTTGCATGCTTGCCCTGTTTCCCTGAGAATTCAGTTCCACCATAGTTCTTGGCTCTTGGTTCCCTGTCACATTTACAGTCTTGTTCCTAGGCCTACCCCTTTATGCTTTGCATCTTTCTGTAATCTTTTTCTTTCTTACCTTTAGCTCACTCTACCAGACTCTGGTGTGGGTTTGCAGTGCTGCGTCTGCTCCTTGTCACCTTCGTGACACCTTCTGTGTCCTGCTTCTATCTAATTGTCCTCTAGTGAGCCCTACAATGAGCCTGCCCAACCTGCTTCAGGGAGGGCATGGCCATCTCTCCAGCTCACTCCTTCCCTGACATTTGCTAGGTCAGTGTCATCTCCTGGGCTGAATGGTTCAAGTAGTAATTTATTATAATATTTATTCATTCAACAAAAGTGTATCAAGCTCTATACATGATAATAAAGGTAGCAGACCTTTTCTTTTTTCACATATTCCTATTTTTCCTTGAGTTTCTTAAATTCTACTGAATTTGGGAAAGCAAATATTGTTATACATTTCGTCTAACACCCTTCAAATAATACTGGATAATTAATTTTTATGCAAAATTAAACCTAGCAGGCATTTTTAATTGAAGTATAATTTACACGGCACCAACCTCTGACTCACATTGTTTCATTGGCTCTAAGTACGATGTCCTCATAAAATTAAACAAAACAAAACTGAATGATTAACAGAGTTCTCCATTTTTGATTCAGACATTTGACCCTGTTTAGGTCTGAAGCTTTATACAGACACAATAAGAATTGAATAATAATAAGTACATTTCACCCAGGTGTTATTTGGGGGTTGTATGTGTTTACCAAAATGGAAAAAAAAAAAAAAAAACCAACAAACTGCACAAAACATATTGAAAAGTCCATGAGGAATCTGACTTATCTTAAAGTGCACACATTCGCAGAAAAATAAAGTTTCAAAAAGCAATGTATATTGAAGTTAGGACAAATACCCAAATACCTAATGCATGCAGGGCTTAAAACCTAGATGTTGGGTTGAGAGGTGCAGCAAACCACCATGGCGCATATATATCTATGTAACAAACTTGCACTTTCTGCACATGTATCCTGGAACATAAAGTTAAAAAAAATAAAAGGGCCGGGCACAGTGGCACACGCCTGTAATCCCAGCACTTTGGGAGGCCGAGGCGGGCAGATCACCTGAGGTCAGGAGTTCAAGACCAGCGTGGCCAACATGGTGAAACCCCATCTCTACTCAAAGTACAAAAATTAGCTGGGCGTGTTGACGGGCACCTATAATCCCAGCTACTCAGGAGGCTAAGACAGGAGAATCACTTGAACCCGGGAGGCGGAGGTTGCAATGAGCTGAGATCGTGCCACTGCACTCCAGCCTGGGAGACAAGAGCAAGACTCTGCCTCAAAAAAAAAAAAAAAAAAAAAGGAAACAACAACAACAACAACAACAAAACAATGTATGTTAAAGTGAATGGAAAACAGATTAAGATCCTTGTTGAGTCAAAAAAAATTATAGCTTTTTATGTAACTCACAGTCAAAAATAATGCTGAACATTCCTTACTTCTGTCTTTCTGACTTCAACCCTCAACAGAACGAGTCTTATCATTTTAATATTAGTATGTTAACAGTAATAACGATAATGTCATTAAGTTAAGTGTATATACAATTATAAGCACTATTAAGTTTTAGCTTGGTTTTCTTTTCAGGTAATTTTTAACAACCAATGTTTCTATTTGCAAAGCAATGCATGGATGTGAGTAATTGATATATTATTTGTAGTAACACTCTCCTTTGCGAGACAAGTACTCTAATTAAAATCAAGCAGATAGCATGAAATCACGCTAGCTCCAGCAAAATGAGCACTTTGGAAAATGCATCCCAAATGAGAAAATGAGATTTCCTTGAGTCTGGTGTCTTTTGTGCCTCTGTGCAGAAACACCACATAGCTTAGGACATTGAACAGAGATGTTACACTACTTCCCTGTTCTCCAGGCTAAAAATAAGCAGTATTTAAATTTCCCACTAAATCATTCTGCTTAAAGCTTAAAATATAAAATGCAGCATCTTCTCTTAATGAACACTTAAGGGTAAAGAATTAATGTGAACTGAGCCCCTGTGATGCATGTTATTTTATTTATTCCTTTAACACTTTGGGGTAGACACTGGTGTCCCTGTTTCACTGGTGAGGGAATCGGAGCTCCAAGAAGTTAGGTCAGCTGTCCAAGGTTGTGGAGGCAGAGATGCTATTCAAACCTATGTCTGTTGACTCCCAAACCCATGCTTGTTTCACTATATATTACTTACTTTCTCCTGTTTGCATTTGAGTTGATAGGACAGAAAATCACTCTGTCATCCATAGTTGCTGCCAGGTGTTTCCACTGGCAGGGGCTGAGGACAGGCTTACAACCTCCTCTCTTGAGAGGTTCTTTCCAAAGTGCCAGTTCAGAAAATAAGGATCACAAGAGTGGAAATAAGCAGCCCCGGACAGGCACAGGAACAGTGGAAGAGAGGTAGTAGAGACCTATTTACGACACTGTCCGAGCAGTGCAGTTGGAAGCTGGTTGGAAAACCATTAGGGGGCTTTAGAATAGGGGCAGATGAAGAAAGGGCAGGGGGGACTGGGAGAGAGAAGAGGAGTGAGGCAGGTAATACAGAATTGAGGGAGGGAGAAAATGGCTTGAAGGTGAAGAGGTTAAGTGGTTAGAGAAGGGAGAGTGGATGAGGATTATCAGAAGGCACAAGGAGGGCTTTGTGGTGAGAGCAGAGGGTGGAGGGCAAGGCACAGATGAGACGGGAAGGAACTTTGCCTAAAGAACGAATGAAAGAATAAGCGCAGTTTTATCTTCATTAGAAGTGGAAGTTTGTCTTATGTGACAGGTTGTTCCAACCCATTGTGTTGGGCAAAGATATTGGATTATCTCAACTGTTTACCATTAGAAATGTGTAGATTCCTGGGGCCACTTTATAGCAAATGCTCCCTAATATGTCCGAGCTTGTGGAATTCATTGTATGCAGTGGTGTGGTGAGGTGAAAACAGCATGTATTGAAAGTTCCCTAACTTCTGATCAATTAACCAGAATTCTCCCAATTTAAGAGCATACAGAGATAAAAAATAATTTTTCAAAGTGTAGACAACTTATCTCTGGGGGCCAATTCTATGTGATTCATAGATTTCCTGGGGATGAATTATACTTTAAAATATAACAGAGTCATCACCAGGTCCTAAAAGTCCTGTTTAAGTTTGTTGGAAATGTTGGGAAACTTCCTTAGATACCCAAAGGCCACATTGAGTTCACAGCTCATTTCATGGAGGTTTGCAAACCTTTCAGCAATGCTGAATTGGATTTCAGTTGAATTGCATGCGAACGTGGGCCAAGTTTCAAGGGAACATTGGGTATTTCTTTCAGGTAGAAGCCAGGTGAAACTCAAAGGGTCCAAACTGGGTTTTGCTTTGAGTTTCCTTTTGGTTCTGCTTGAACTTGACACTCAAAGTGAAACTCAGGAGATCTGTACTTCTTGCAAACTCGGGCTCAAAGGGAGGTTTTTGGAAGCAGAACTTGCATGCTGAAAATGCTGAGCTAACAGTACAAATTGGTGCTTCACTTTGCTCTGCTTAAACCTCTGAAGAGGGTTTCATCTGGAAAAAGTTTTCTTGTAGTATGTACACAGTTCAGTAAAGCGTTGCAAGAGGATTTGGGCTTGCCGATAGATTGCCTGCAACAAATTCCTATGATGCCAGATTGCCAACTAGAGTCCTCTAAGTAGCCTATGGAATGGATTAACCAAGTTCCTATATCACATCCTTGAATTTACATTAAAGCCATCTTGTTTAATTCAAATGAAATCTGAATGTATTACCTGGATAGTTGACCACAGTGACATGAAAATATTATCTTATTTGTGAAAATGAATAACTGGAAAGAAAATCCTGAGTTTCCTCCCCTCACCCCGCCTCCATTAAACACATCCATAAAGACCAACATATGACTGTCGTTAAAAGGTAAAGGCACAATAAGCATATAGATGACCCAATTTCCAAGATATTTTAAAAGATATTCTTCTGACCTGAATAGGGGTTGGTGCTAGGGCAGAGGGAATCTAATTTAGTTTTGGCAAACAAGCCTGAATACTAAATTAAACTTAACAGAAATGAGGGGTTTTTCGAGAAAGGAAACAGGCTGGCAGAATTTTGGCATATCAACAAAAGGAAATCACACAAAGAGAAAAGGATTAGTCAAAATAAAGATCAAATGAAGATCAAAAATAAATTGGCTTCAACCCAGGAAACATTTGTTACATTTTACAAGCAGGTCTTTCCTTCCCCGGTGTGAAGAACAGAGGAACCACCTGATCTTCCCTTAAAGGTCACTGAGCACTCTACATGCCTGTGATGAAATGCTCCTGGAGCCCCTGAGAAAGGCCAGCACAGGTGCGGTATTGGAAAAAAAAAAAAACTTCCTATTCCTATAACGATAAATGACATAAAGCCAATCATTATTGGTAAGCAGATTCTAAGGAAGTGATGGACCAAGTATTTACGCTTCCCAAGTACTTGCACAGTAGCTGCTTTCACATAATGAACAAACAATATCTATTTCACTATCTGATCTTTCTATATGTTAGGCATTCTGAAAGATAGTGAACTTTTTCAGTCTCAAAGGATCTTGTTTGATGCATCATTATAACCAAGGTCACACAATTTGTGGGGGCCTGTGCAACATGAAAATGCAGGATCCCTTGTTCCAAAAGCAGGAAAAAGTGCAGTAAGAGGTACTAAATGTAAGACTTTTTCTTTTCTTCTGGGACCTCTTTCTCGACTTACAGTGTTTTTTATTTTCTAATTAATGTTATTCTATGTAAAGAAAAATTAAAACTTGAAATCATTAGCATGAATTTTACTGCTCATTTTTATTTTGTGCATGGCTAGTCTTACAAGCAAACGTAAGAGCATTGCCTTAGTATTGAGGAATTACCGAAATTGTGCAATTCGTAGTTTGTAGTTCACACATACATACGCATTTCATTCTTACCAGAAAGGTGGAAATGCTTCACAAAATTAACTCAACTGTTTTCATTTCACTCCTTGATATGCGTATATTGTGGCAACACTCTCTACCTTCAGCTTACTGATGAGTAAGGAAGGCTTGAAAGAAAAGGAACTATGGGTTGCCCTATCTGTCCCTAACACAGAGGATTTACAGAAGGCTTTGCTGGAGAAAGTTACATCTGGAGACAGTAGAAGCAAAGTATAGATGTGAGAATTTCAGGATAATAGTCTGGTAAAGGGCAGGATTACTGCATGAGACTTAATACACTTTAGCACAACTGATGGTTTTATTTTTTTCTTGTTTTTGCATCTTTTGGATTCTCTATAATTAATTGACACATTTTCTAAGTGAGGTGTTCAGACTCATCATGAGAATTAGATCACCTCCACCAAGTGCCAGTGTCATTCAGAAACTTCCATCTTAGGTCAGAGATTATAAATCCAGTCCTGACTAAGCCATTCACACAAACATTCACAATATATAGGCAGTCCCAATATCTTTTCTAAAACAATGTCTAAAAATAAATGCTACAAACAATACAATATTTTAGACTCCACGGAGGAGCTAAAAATGGAATGCTGCTGGACATCGAAATGTTATTTAATTCTGAAAGGTGATTTTCTGTGAAATCAAACTCTGAGGTCCTTGTGATACTATAATTATCCTACCTGTTTAAAGAACAAGGAGGTCCCAATTGGAGGAAACCATTAGCTTTTGTGTTTTTGTGTGTTTTGTACTTTTTTCAAATAGATGAAGACATACAAATAAGATTTTAATATATCCTTAAAAAGAGTGCTGTATATTAGCTTCTGAATTTGAAATGCATTTACTCTTCATGTTGTTTTATTATTTTGCAAATAAACACACACAAATTATTTACAAACACATGCACTCATTTTACTGGTATATGCAAGTAAGTACCGATATATAAACTTAAGGAGCTATTATACAAGGATGGGTAAATTAGGTGAGTGTGGGCAGGAAGGGAAACAAATTCTCAAGGTGTATACTGCAGTGTCTCTTCAAATTACTTGGTGGTCTCGGACAGCTGTGGCATGCAAGGATCTGATAGACGGGCCGAGCATCAAGCCATGAAGCCTGAGCCATCTCTTGGGGAAAAGCCTGAGCAGAACCCGAAGAAATGATGACCCACACATTTTTATCGGAGGCATCAGTCAGAGAGCCAGTGCAGAAAAACACCATTTTTTCTTAAACCATTCAATTATAGCTAAATAGATTATCTTTTAAAACAAAAATGAAAAAGAAAAGAGGAGAAGGAAGGCTGATCCGCTAAGTATGTGAGATCATGTTTATACTCAGGGTATGGGCCCAGTCAGTGTTGTACCCTTGATGGCTACAGATATTCCTCTAAATCATAACCTCAGAGCTGTGCTTCATTAGTCATATGAAGAATCACAGAAGAAAATGTGGGTTAGTTTGTGCAAACGAAACACGACTCCAGGAAAAAACAGCGCAACGTGCGTGCCCTGGAGACCACGGTTCAGAAATATTTCACACAAGGGAAAAACATTTTATAAACAGCAAATGCCACATGCTTTTGAGTGTCTGAATACTAGAAGTGGCTTTTCACTCTCATTCGGTATCCCTTGTGACCAAGCATCTGGTCCCTACCTACATATAGCAATGACCACAAATCCTATATTTAGTAGATCTATACTTACTTGTCACTTAGAAAAATAAATTGCCCATTTGAATTTTTGTTTATTATGATCTAAAACTCACATGGATTATCTGCTTTACTTTTGCCCTTACAAGTCTGAAGGGAAAAAAAAGTTTAATTTTGATAGACATTTTTGGACTAGACTTCTGGGAGTATTTTATATTTTGTGATCCTCTTTTCCTTTTTGTAAATTTCTTTATGGGAAAGACAAGGTTCAAAAAGCAAGTGGTTGTGGTCTGTTTTCTTAGACTTGCCTGGCAGTGCCGACTCATTTCTTCACGGCTGGACCTAAATGCCAATGATAATGGCACAGGCGTAAGTGACAGAGCAAGGGAAATGTCAACCAGATTAATTTGAATCAGCCCAAGGCTGCCTTTATTCCTGGATTTTTTCACTGATATGTTTTTTAAATATTAGAAAGCAAAGTTGAGCAAATACACCCATTTTATTTTTAATTTTTTTATTTCAATAGGTTTTGGAGGAACAGGTGGTGTTTGGTTACATGAATAAGTTCTTTAGTGGTGATGTCTGAGATTTTCGTGCACCCATCACCTGAGCAGTATACACTGTACCCAATGTATAGTCTTTTATCCCTTGCCACCCGCCACACTTTCCCCCGATACCCCAAAGTCCAGTGTATGATTCTTATGCTTTTGTATCCTCATAGCTTAGCTCCCACATACGAGTGAGAACATACGATATTCGGTTTTCCATTCCTGAGATACCTCACTTAGAATAATAGTCTCCAATTTCATCCAGGTTGCTGTGAATGTCATTATTTTGTTCCTTTTTATGGCTAAGTCATATTCCATTATATATATATATCACATTTTCTTTATCCACCTGTTGATTGATGGGCACTTGAGTTGGTTCTATATTTTTGCAATTGCGAATTGTGCTGCTGTAAACATGCATGTGCATGTGGGGTTTTTTTTGTATAATGGCTTCTCTTCCTCTGGGTAGATACCTAGTAGTGGAGTTGCTGGATCAAACAGTAGATCTATTTTTAGTTCTTTAAAAAATCTCCACACTGTTTTCCATAGTGGTTGTACTAGTTTACATTCCCACCAACAGTGTGAAAGTGTTCCCTTTTCACCACATCCATGCCAATATATACTCTTTTTTGATTTTTTGATTATGACCATTTTTGCAGGAGTGAGGTGGCATCACATTGTGGTTTTGATTTGCATTTCCCTGATGATTAGTGATGTTGAGCAATTTTCCATACGCTTGTTGGTCATTTGTATATCTTCTTTTGAGAATTGTCTATTCATGTCCTTGGCCCATTTCCTGATGGGATTGTTCATTTTTTTTCTTGCTGATTTCTTTGAGTTCTTTGTAGATTCTGGATATTAGTCTTTTGTCAGATGTATAGATTGTGAAGATTTTCTCCCACTCTGTGGGTTGTCTGTTAACTCTGCTGATTATTTCTTTTGCTGTGCAGAAGCCTTTTAGTTTAACTACGTCCCATCTATTTATCTTTGTTTTTATTGCATTTGCTTTTGGGTTCTGGGTCATGAACTCTTTGCCTAAGCCAAAGACTAGAAGGGTTTTTCCAATGTTATCTTCTAAAGTATTTATGGTTTCTGGTCTTAGATTTAAGTCTTTGATCCATCTTGAGTTGATTTTGGTAAAAGGTGAGAAATGAAGATCCAGTTTCATTCTACATGTGGCTTGCCAATTATCCCAGCACCATTTGTTGAATAGCGTGTCCTTTCCCCACTTTATATTGTGTTTGCTTTGTCGAAGATCAGTAGGCTGTAAGTATTTGGCTTTATTTCTGGGTTCTCTATTCTGTTCCGTTGGTCTGTGTGCCTATTTTTATACTAGTACCATGCTATTTTGGTGAGTGCAGCCTTAGAGTATAGTTTGAAGTCAGGTAACATGATGCCTCCAGATTTGTTCTTTTTGCCTAGTCTGAGCAAATACTTTCTTTTTTTTGAGATGGAGTTTTACTCTTGCTGCCCAGGCTGGAGTGCAATGGCACAATCTCGGCTCACTGCAACCTCCACCTCCCAGGTTCAAGCGATTCTCCTGTCTCAGCCTCCCAAGTAGCTGGAATTACAAGCATGAACCACCAAGCCTGGTTAATTTTGTATTTTTAGCAGAGATGGGGTTTCACCATGTTGGTCAGGCTGGTCTCAAACTCCTCACCTCAGGTGATCCACCCACCTCGGCCTCCCAAAGTGCTGGGATTATAGGCATGAGCCACTGTGCCCAGCCTGCATTTTAAATATTATCATGAAAATAGTTTTGACCTCATGGACCCCAGACCACACTTTGAGAGTCACTGCTGTGAAGTGGTTATTTCCATATCTGATTGATATTAATACCAGTATGGGTAGCATACTATATACTTCATCGTCACCTTGCTTATTTTCCACTTAACCATGTATTCTGAAGATCTTTCCACACAAATATAAGGAAAGCTTCCTCACTTGCTTTTGTAATAGCCTGCTTTTCCATTGTCTGCATTGACTATAACTGAGTTTAGCAGTTCTCTTCTGAATTCCGCCTGGCCCATTTAATTTTTTTCTATAATAAATAATAATGTAGTGGACAGCCTTGTAAATACAGAATTTTATATACAGGCAGGTGTGTTTGTGAGAAAACACTGCAGAAGTAGGGTGCAACTTGCAGTTTCTTATATCTGGCCAAATTGCCCTTTATGGTGGTTGCTCTGTTTTGCACACCCACCCTGAATAGGACTTCTCCCCCAACTTGCTGGTGGAAACTTTGCAAATCTGTCAGGTGAACAACATTATCTTAGTGTAGTTTTAATGTGTGTTTCTCTTGTTATAAACAACGTTGGACATTTTTTCATATGTTAGGGCCATCTGTATTTTCTTTTCTGTGAACAATAGTTTTTCTTTCAGGTTTTTTTTTTCTTCTCAATTTCTAGTGGCTTTTAAAGTATTAGGGATGGTATGGAGGGGCTTTTAGAGTATTGCTTCTGCTACGAATTTCAAATGCTTTATCTTAATTTGTCATTTGTCTGTACAGTTGTTTGTGGTGTCTTTTGCCATGTTGCATTTTTCCATTTTTATGCAGTCTACTTGATCAGTCTTTTTTTTTTTTTTTTTTTAAATTCTTGGCTTCCAGATTTTGAGACTTGGTTTAGAAAGGCTTTTTAGTTGTAAAGAAATGTATAAATATTTTCTTCTTGTATCTTTATCTTCTTGTATCATAGTGTACATTAAATTGTTGACACATGTGTAGAGTACCTTGATATATATTTAAAAGATGAATCCAATTTAGTATTTTTCCGTATCTTATCCACTTTCCCCACACCATATATTTATTGAAAACCCCATCTTTTCCACACTGAATTGAGAAGGAACATTTATTATGTAATAAATTTCTAATTATATTTGGTTTCAGTAGCATATGAACAAAAAACACAAACCTCGTAAAGTAGTAGGATTTATTCCAGCAATGCAAGAATCATTCAGCATTAGAAAATGCAGTTATACGCCAGGCGTGGTGGCTTACGCCTGTGATCCCAGCACTTTGGGAGGCTGATGTGGGTGGATCACTTGAAGTCAGGAGTTTGAGACCAGCCTGGCCAACATGGTAAAACCCCGTCTCTACTTAAAACACAAAAATTAGCTGGGCATGGTGGCGCACACCTGTAATCCTAGCTACTAGGGAGGCTGAGGCAGGAGAATCACTTGAGCCTGGGAGGTGGAGGTTGCAGTGAGCCAAGATCGCGCCACTGCACTGCAGCCTGGGTGACAGAGTGAGACTCCATCTCAAAAAACAACAACAACAACAAAAAGAAAATGCAGTTATATAGCTCATTAGATTAAAAGATATCACACCCACCATGTTGATAAATGTCAGTAGTAGAATCGAATTGACTGAGAGACCAAAGACACTTCCTGATAAATCAAAAAAATTTACTTATCTAGAAGTTGCAGAAGGAAGTCAGTGTGATCAGGATATACAGCAAAGAAGCCAGCAGCCTTCCTCAGTAACAGACAGAGGTCACTGGCAGATATGCAATTGCAGATAGCAAATCTAAAAGAGTAAGAGTCATATGAAAACTCCTAAAATTTCAACTGACCCCCTCCAAACCCAGCCTTATATTCATAAGACTGTGGCAATTCTCCTACAGACCAGAGTTGACAGGCGCAGAGAACTGTATCATCAGGATTCGATGTAGCATCAGTCTCAATGGAACCCAATACATACTAGACTACCTGGCATGGTGCAGACAGCGTGGCATATTTAGTATATTCATCCCCTCAGCTTCTTCAAGCTGCACATCCTGTACCAATTGTTTTCCCGAACTTAGATCTGTGAAAGAAGAAAAAGTGCCAGTTATAAACTTCTTTGGGAATAATGTTTACAACCTCTTAGAAAAGCTGTTAAGACCAAATCTATAAAAAGAAAATATATATAATTATCTCAACAGATATGAAAAATAACATTTACTGGTAAACAATCAAGAACTCATAAAGATAGAAATCTTAATAGCCTAGGACTTTACCAAGAACCAGTAGCAAGCATCCTTTTGGTGAAATATCAGAAGAATTCCTACAAATACAAGGATTTTTGCAAAACTACCACCATTAAATATGTACTGAAGATCCTGAAAAATACTCTGAGAAAAAGAAATTAAAAATATGAATATTGAAAGGGAAGGGATAAAAGTGCCAGTTACAGGAGATAGGATCACCTATACAGATATTAAAAAACTCAATAGATGAACTATAGTAACAACATAAGGGTCCATTAAGGTGGCCAGATACAAGATTAACATACAAAAATAAAGTGCTCTATATACAAGATATAAGAAAATATAAAAGGGAAAAAGCCCCATTTACAGTAGCAACAATGAAAAATGAGATACTTAGTAATAATTATAATTACAAATTTTAATACACCTATAACCAAAAAAATCAAACTTTTCTTAAGGTTGTCAAAGAAGACTTGAAAAAAATGTAGAGATAAGCCATGTTCTTAGATGGGAAGACTCGATATTGTAAAAAAAATTTTAATTATATAATAAATGTATAAGTTTAATGCAATCATAACTAAAATATTATCAAAATGTTTAATAAGGTTTAATTCAGAAATTCCTCCAGAAGATAATTTAAAAATTCACGGAGAAATTATGCAAAAATACGTAATAAATGATGGGGGAAAATCACAATCACTGGACCTTGCATTACTATAGAAGAAAACATAAGCTTTACTAATGAAAATAATATGATATGGGCATTGAAGTGGACATAAAAAGAGAAAATAATTGGTAACCAAGAATTCAACCTTACTTGTATAGAAATATGGTAATTTAAATCTAAGGGGGAAGGGTAATAAATGTTATTGGGAAATTCAGAAAATGATTTGGAAAAGAACAAATTGAATAAGACATGGTTCCTCCGCTAAAGAAGAGTTTGGTCAACGCATACCACATTTCCTCATTTTCTTATCTCTCGTGACACGCACACTATTTTGAGGAGGAAACCAAGGACTTTTTTCCCAATCTCTCTTCTTTATTCCCAAGAAAATTAGTAGTTCCAAGACCATGGAGACAGTAAGCTTAATGATTGCAAATTTGAGGTGGATTTTTCTGCACTTTATTAAACAAATGCTGCTTATTTTTGCTTTTTATAAAGACTCTGATTTATTGTTTCTAGTATTTGATAAAAGGAAAATGTTTTATTGCTATTTGAGATCTTTTACAAATAATGATGATATAAACTTAGATGCAAGTCGGCCTTTCTGAGGAAGTTTTTAAATAAAGTTTGAATATGAGCAGTACATTCAAAGATCTTTTTTTTTCCCTCTATATTTCTCTGTTGAATTCCTTTTTTATTCCAGAACTTGTTGGCGGAAAGAAACAGAGGCCTTTCTCATAGTAGTAAAAGAGTTCATCTTTTTATCTGTAAGAATGAAAATAAAAGGAAAAATTCTGATTGTCTGTAATATAGATGTGTTGTCACTTAGACACACAAATAGCTTAGTCAAGGCAGTTTCAGAAATGATCTTCCCTGCAGGGCGCGGTGGTTCACGCCTGTAATCCCAGCACTTTGGGAGGCCAAGGTGGGTGGATCACCTGAGGTCAGGAGTTCAAGACCAGCCTGACCAACATGGTGAAACCCTGTCTCTACTAAAAATACAAAAAATTACCCAGACATGGTGGTGGGCACCTGTAATCCCAGCTACTTGAGAGGCTGAGGCAGGAGAATCACTTGAACCCAGGAGGTGGAGGTTGCAGTGAGGTGAAATCACGCCACTGCACTCCAGCCTGGGTGACAAGAGCAAAAAACTCCTTCCCCCCCAACCCCCTCCCCAAAAAAAAGGAAATGATCTTCCCCTATTAAATGATTAACAGTGTGTTTAAAGTGTATTACTAGCTAGGACTTTATTATTATTATCAGTAGAAATTCTACTCTCTACAAAAGCTGTCAAATGGTATTTATCATTGTAACTTCTCTCTCCATTTCTACTTCCAACTTAGTGCTGTATCTATAAGAACAGAGGTAGATATCCATGCAGGTGGAGACTATTCACCTATGTGTGTTATAACTTCAGTTTCTAAACAAGAAGTTATGCTTGCAGTCTCAGAGTGATCTTCAGTTTGATCTTCAATTGGAATCTTAACTTGAGAACTAGACTTGTTGGACTGCTTTCTGTACAAAACAGAAAGTTGCCTAAAGTTAGCAAAACCAGAGAGATTACAACCTAGGAAAAATACATCAAGTTTGCGGCTGAATAAGATTAAGAAAAATAAGAGGAGATTCTATTGATTAATATTTTTTCATGATGAAACTATGTGCCTACACCTTTTAGTAGCGAAGGAAGATTTTGAGGAGCAAAGGAAGCATCATTGTCCTTCTATTAACTTGGTGACTTGTTGGCTGTCTTTCCTAGCAAGCCTTGATATTCAATCCAAATAGGAATCCTTGGGCCAGGTGCGGTGGCTCACGTCTGTAATCCCAGCACTTTCGGAGGCTGAGGTGGGCGGATTGCCTAAGGTCAGGAGTTCGAGAGGAGTCTGGCCAACATGGTGAAAACTTGTCTCTACTAAAAATACAAAAATTAGCCCAATGTGGTGATGGGTGCCTGTAATCCCAGCTACTTGGGAAGTTGAGGCAGGAGAATCACTTGAAACCAGGAGGCGGAGGTTGCAGTGAGCCGAGATCATGCCACTTCACTCAAGCCTGCATGGCAGAGTGAGATTCCGTCTCAAAACTCCTTAGTTATTCCAGGCAGAGGGTAATTTTTTTCTTACCCCTGCATTTTGCAAACTACTAAAGAGAGTGCTGCCCCTCAAATATCTCCCTCTGCAAATCCTAGACTATAGTCTGACAAGGTCTCCTACCCTCACTGCTGCTCCTTTTACCCTCAACTCCCCAACTTACTCCCTTCAATCTAAGCCTGGGAATGGCCCCGTGAGGTCCGCTGGCTTCCTGTTGTTAGATCCCAGCCAGGGCAGCTGCCGAGCATCCCATACGTGGCGTGACCATGAAGCTTTCTGGGGCTTCTCCTTTCCCCTTCACCAGAACTGCTGCCCCGAGGCCCATGTTTGCGATGGACAAAACTGCCCTTTGTCATTGTCACAATGGGTGCTCTTTTCCAGAGATGTAGAGATGACTCCTCTGCTTTCCTGCTTTTAGTCGGATGACAGAGAACAGAAAAGAAAAATCCGTCTCAAGGTCACACACTTTAAACTTCTCTGCTTTCTTCTCACAGATGGAATAGAGAATTGAAGTCGGTTTTTTCTTTTATTCCACTCTGCACCGTGAAAATTTAACGTTTTCAGGATGTAGCTCTCCTGGTGGAAATGCTTCTTGTTCTTCCTGGAACAAGGAATTGAATTGAAAACGTGTCTATAGAACATTCTACAGATACCTTACAATGCAATAGGGGGAAACCTCAACTCTGTCTCCTGATTCCTCGCCCCCATTTTCAACAAGAACAATAGTCCAACCTTCTAGCATAAAAGGAATAAACTTTCACCATGGTGATCCCTGGCCTATGGTCTTAGCCTCCCAGGGCACAAGTAAATCCCCTGTGTGATTGTTTGGTTTAACCTGTGTATATTCTGCTGCTTATGTTAATGTGCATTTTATGTCATTACTGGTCTTTTTTTTTTTTTAACACTGCACCAGTTACATGCCATAAATTTACACAGATTTTAGGAGTTCATTAATATTTCTTGAATATCTTCTGTCTGTCAAGAACTATAGTGTCACCTTCTGATGTGAAGAACTATGTGTAGTTCTTTAAGGTAGAGATTCAAAGAAAAGAAATGAAAAGGAAAGAAAAAGAAAAAAAATGAAGAGTGGTGATCATTGGGTTGGCCAACATTGTTCGTCTTTGTTTCTCATTCTGCCTGTGCTTCCTCATATGAGCTACCTCCCAGTTACTACCTCCCCACAGCAGCTTGTCCCAGATGGCAGTAGCAGAAAGGGAGCCGGAATTACTCAACTCTGAAAGGCTTTCTCAATGTATGGATGAATGGATGGGTGATCATGTGTTTGCTTTACTATTTTTGGTGTTTTAGAGTGAAGAACAGAAACAATATGGCAATCACCAATTTTGACTGGCAACATCACAGATCAAATTGCTTCTCTGCTCAAAAGCCTCCACTTTCTTTCTATCTATCTTGCAATATAATATAACACCATAATACAATAAAACAACACGTTCTTATTGTGGTCTACAAAGCCCTACAGGATCTCACTGCTACCCAATATTCTGACTTCACCGGCTGCCATTTTTTTCTTTCTCCCTATAATCTAGCCAGTAACATTAGCCTCCTTACTCTTTTCTAAACATGCTGGGACACTCTTATCTGAGGGCCTTCGAACTTACTCTTCTCTCTGCCTGGATCTCCCTGTCCCCAGATACTTACTAGGTTATCTCCCTCACTTACTCAGTTCTCTGCTCATGTATCACTTTACAAAGAGACTTTCCCCAGCCACGCTTTCTAAACTGGTTTCCTTCTTACCCCCATCACTCTCTATTCCCATAACCAGCTTTACTTTTTTATAGTACTTACCATCTTTTGCTATATGTTTGTTTATCATTTGTCTCCCCCAGCCAGAATATATAGACTTCATGAGCTTGGATTTTTGTCTATGGCCTATATCCCAACACTTAGAATAATACCTGGGACAAAGTAGTTATTCAAACATAGCAGATGCTGTCATATCCTCCTAGGTTCCTTGGATTCTGTCATTCAAGTGTGCTCTGGCCAACTTCAAACTGCCTGTATCTGCATCTCCAAGCTCCAGGATGCTTTCTAGAAATGATATATAAGACCATTCTACCTATTCTGTGCATCACGCTTGAGGATTTACAACCATCACTACCACAGAGCAGCCCTCAATCAATGATTCTCATCATTTGATGCATAAATACTACAGCTGCCTCGCTCTTCAATGGAGGAGAATGGGAGTAAGGAAAAGTGGGGAGGGGAGTTGTTCTGAGACTTTGGTAGCTGTCCTAATAATACACCTTTGTTGGCTGCCTTCTTTCCCTGCATCATTTCCTCCTCCCCTGCTGGTTTTCACTTCTCAAGTAAATAATTCACTCTCAAATTCTTATCTCAAGGTCTGTTTGGGGCAATTAGAAAATAAATATTTGTTATTGTTGAATGAAATATTCATAGCAGATTCTGGATACATGTGTAGAAAAAAGCTGGATGGGGGCAGTTAGGGCATAGTTTCACAGATGGCGGAAAGTTGGCTGAGCAGCAAGGGGAAGGAGCTATCACCAATCAGGAGGAGACAAGTTGGTTGCATTAATAGGACTTCCAGGATGATGTTGGGAAAAAAAGGAAAAAAAAAAAAGATACATTAAGGTGAAAATGAAAATGAGTCCTTGGCAGCATCTGAGAATCAGTATCTGCAGTTGAGTCCTAGAAATGGCTGAACACAGAAACAGGCACACAAAATGCCAGCTTCATGGGTGTGAAACCTGTGCAGCTGCACAGACCGCACGCTCAGAATGACCCTGTGTTTTCCTTAATGCTCTGCTGTTGCCATCTTGAAATTCTTAATAATTTTTGAACAAGGGGCCCCACATTTTAATTTTGTACTGGGCCTCACAGATTATGTAAGCAAGCCTAAGTTCATTCCATAGTTTCTCACTGCAGTTAAGGAAAAGTCAAGAACTATAGTTCAGGAAGAATAATAGAATATTAAGGATTTAGAATGAGAGAAATAAGACTTAAAGAGCTGGCTCACTAAGGAATTCTCAGGGTCTTTCCACAGTCTACTTTAGTTAAGAGTGCTCATTTCCTGTCTCAGATGCAGCCACATTGGAAACAGAAATAAGTTATTTAGTAATATTCCATGGCACTGATTACTTAGTACAAATATGAAAACATTTGATATATATGTGTATGTGTGTGTATACATATGTATAAACTATATAGTTTATAGTTTGTTTTGTTCAGAGGAAAAAATACAGTTGATGCTAACTAGAAAAAGACTGATGAATGGCAGGGCGGGGTGGCTCCCACCTGTAATCCCAGCACTTTGGGAGGTTGAGGCGGGGGGATAATCTGAGGTCAGGAGCTCGATACCAGTCTGGCCAACATGGTGAAACCCCCCGTCTCTACTAGAAGTACAAAAATTAGACGGGGGTGGTGGTGTGTACCCGTAATCCCAGCTACTCGGGAGGCTGAGGCAGGAGAATCGCTAGAACCCAGGAGGTGGAGGTTGCAGTGAGCTGAGATTGCGCCATCGCACTCCAGCTTGGGCAATAAGAGTGAAACTCCATCTCAAAAAAAAAAGAACAAAAACAGAAAAACACTGATGGAATGCTAGCCAAAAAGTCATATTTGTCATCATAGTCGATCTGTAATGTCCTGTTTTTGTGGCATGTGCCCTATTAGCTGCTAGTGGCTTTTTAATTGATCATTCATCTGGCTGTATAATTGGGAGGCTGCCAGGAATCTTTGATGTTTCCTGTCTGAAAAAATGGCATATAAAATGCTATTTTAAAATATGCCATTCTACTTATTTCCATTTAAAATAGAGGAGTTTGAAAACAGTACATGTAAATACCAAAAAGATGTCTTCTGATATTAAAAAATAAAAAAAGTATTTGAGAAAAAAATTAATGATCCCCCTTGTGGGAAATTTTGAAGCTTGTGGATTTTTAAGCAGGGAGGCAAATAAGTAAAGCATCGCAGCATTTTTCACTAACTAAAAACAGATGTCATGTGATAATGGGTGTTACATCTGCAGCTGACACCCACTTCAAAGAACAGGTGCCTCTAGTTGTTTAAAAAAAAAAGAGAGAGAGAGGGCAGCTCTTATAGCAGTCTACAGCAGCCTTCAGGAAGTGATGAGGGGGAGCCATGGAAAGACCAGCCCCTTGGACGCTCTGGGTCACTACGTCATGGTGGTACATCTGGGCACTTAGGTCCTCAGTGACCTTTCTCCTGGGTAAGACTTCAATGTCAGAGGTTAAACTGCTAGATGATTACATTTATTTAAAAGTTATTACTTTAAATGCAGTAGAATGAAGTGAGGGCTTTCCTTTACATCATATACAAAAATTAACTCAAAATGGATGAAAGATCTAAACACAAGAGCTAAAACTATAAAATTCTTAGATGCATACATGGGGGAAAAACTTCATGACGTTGAATTTGGCAGTTATTTTAAGATACGACACTAAAAGTACAGTCTAAAAAAGAAAAAATAGATAAATTGGATTTCATCAAGATTAAAAATTGTTGTGCATCAATGAATACAATCAGCAGAGTGAAAAGGCAACCCACACAATGCAGGAAACATTTGCAAATCATATCTCATATAAGAGATTAACATCCAGAATATATAAAGAACTACAACTCAACAATAACAACAAAAACAACTCAATTCAAAAATAGGCAAAGGACTTGAATAGATATTTCTAAAAGAAAGATATACAAAGGACAATAAACATATGAAAAGAGGCTCAATACTGCTAATCACCAGATAAATGCAAATCAAAACCACAATGAGATATTACATCACACCTATTAGAATGCTCATTGTGTATATTTTGTAAAGTGTTGGAGAAGAAGTGGAGAAATTGAAACCCTTGTGCATTGCTTATGGAAATGTAAAAGGGTGTAGCTGCTTTGGAAAAATGGTGTGACAATTTCTCAAAAAAATTAAATACAGAATTACCATATGACCCAGCAATTCCACTTCTAGATCTATACCCAAAAGAATTGAAAGCAGGAACTAAAACAGATATTTGTATACCAATATTCAGAGTAATCAAAAGGTAGAAATAAACCAAATGTTCATTGACAAATGGATAAACATATGGATAAACAAAATGTGTATACATACAGTGAAAAATTATTCCATCTTAAAAAGGAATAAAATTAATACATGCTACAACATGGACGAACCTTGAAAACATTGTGCTAAGTGAAATAAGCCAGATGCAAAAGGGCAAATAGTGAATGATTCCATTTATATGAGGGATCTAGAACACGCAAATCCATAGAGACAAAAAGAATAGTGGTTAATAAGGGCTGCAGGGGGAGATCTGGGGAGTTACTGTTTAATGGATACAGAGTTTCATTTTGGGAAACTCTGATGAAAAAGTTCTGAGATGGATAATGATCATGGCTGCAAAATATGAATGTACTTAATGCCACAGAACTGTACACTTAATCGAGACCAGCCTGGCCAACATGGTGAAACCCCGTCTCTACTAAAAATACAAAAATTAGCTGGGTGTGGTGGCGCGTGCCTGTAGTCCAAGCTACTTGGGAGGCTGAGGCAGGAGAATCGCTTGAACCTGGGAGGCAGAGGTTTCAGTGAGCTGAGATCGTGCCACTGCACTCCAGCCTGGTGACACAGTGAGACGCCGTCTCAAAAAAAACAAGGTTAAAATGGTAAATTTAGTCTTTTCCTCTTGTTTATACTGAATTTAACTGGAAATTGAATTAAAGCTTAGTTCAAAATTCTGCTTTCTATAATATAGTGTGGCTTGTTCTCCCTAACTCTATTTTAACTTACCTCTGAGACATATTTGTTCTTTCCCTTATGAGCTAATGTTTGAGGATAGTTTCATTCTTTCAATCCACTTTTCTGTGGTGTAGTGACAAAGAGATGAAGGAAGAGAAAGAGAGTGAGCTTAATCTGGGCTGGTGCAGTCCTGGCTGAGAAATCTTGTTCTGCAGGGTCCTTTGGGGATGTTAAATGTCCTGTCCTATGGCCTACCCCAATCAGCCAGAGGTAGATCCCATCCATGGGCTCACAATGCAAGACAGCCTGGCAATCTGTGAGATGGCAAGTCCTTGCAGCCTTTTGTCTCAATCTGGGTTCTAAGATAATTTTAGGAGCTGCTACTCTTGAGGAATTTTTCATGACTTTTCCCACCGCTATCAAGAGACACCCTTGACCCAGTGCGGTGGCTCACGCCTGTAATCCCAGCACTTTGGAAGGCCAAAGGGGGTGGATCACCTGAGGTTAGGAGCTCGAGACCAGCCTGGCCAACATGGTGAAACCCCACCTCTACTAATAATACAAAATTAGCCAGGTGTGGCAGTGGCCACCTATAATCGTAGCTACTCAGGAGGCTGAGGCAGGAAAATTGCTTGAACCCGGGAGGTGGAGGTTGCAGTGAGTCAAGATTGCCCCATTGCACTCCAGCCTGGCCAAAAAGAGCAAAACTCTGTCTCAAAAAAAAAAAACAAAACAAAAAACAAAAACAAAAGAGAGACACCCGTACTTAGCACACTCTACAAAATTTTTAGCTCATCTTTTTTTACTCCTCTCTGTTTGTGTCTGGGAAGAATTAGAAGCTGTGCAATGCCATGCTGTGCCCCATTAAAATCTTTTTTTCTCTCCTGTTCACCACTTAATCTAATTTTTATAATCCAAATTTATCCACTCTTCCTAGTTTTGTTGCTTGGAAGGGAGATTCAGTGATCCTGCTTTATTCCACAAATTTTCTCCCAGAAGTCTTTTTTAAAAAATATCTCCACAGTAAAGATTCCTAGATGACTTACACTGACATGACTCAATCAGTCTTGATTAATTATAAAAGTTTTGATATTTTAAGTTGAACAAGTGTTGCGATAATTAAAGACCAATGCCAGACTGCAATGAAATTATGACTACAGTTAAATAGGTAGCATAGGCTGGGCGCGGTGGCTCATACCTGTAATCCCAGCACTTTTGGAGGCCGTGGCGGGTGGATCACTTGAGGTCAGGGGTTCAAGACCAGCCTGGTCAATATGGTGAAACCCTGTCTCTACTAAAAGTACAAAAATTAGCCAGGCGTGGTGGTGCACACCTGTAATCCCAGCTACTTGGGAGGCTGAGGCAGGAGAATCGCTTGAACTTGGCAGGCAGAGGTTGCAGTGAGCCAAGATCACGCCACTGTACTCCAGCCTGGGTGACAGAGGGAGACTCCATCTCCAAAAAAAAAAAAAGGTAGCGTAATCTTGGAGGAAACAAAACAAAAACCTAGAATCACAGGATTGGAAATGACCCTTTAAGGACATATGTTGATGATATACTGTCTCCGGGTGGACACTCGGCTGGTAGGGTGTTTGCAATTTGCCCTTGAGAGATTGGATATATATAACACCAAACACACACACACACACACACACACACACACACACACGTACACCTCAACAATAAAAGCAATATATACCAAGGGACAGTCTAATCTCAGTTCTCAGTGAAAAAGAGAACGCCAAGGTCTGAAGGGAATAGCCTTTCTGTCATGGAGGGAACGTTAGCAGCACCTTGAATGTTATCTGGACATAACTTGTATGTCTCTTTCATGAGTTTTGAGTTAAAAAAATTATTCTTGCTTCACAAGCTGCACTATTTTAAACACAGCATGATTTTGGGACAACATAGGTCACACTTTCAGAAATACTGTGTGGGAAAATTAATGAAACTTTATGACTAACAAGGAATGCATCCAATGCCTTGTTTTCATGTCCCTCTTCATCTAAATGACTCTATCCTACAATTAAAGACATGGAGAAAACAATCCCTGGCTGTCTCTAGTATCATGTTCTGTAATTTACAACCCTGTTTCCTTTTACCAGTCACAATTATTGCAATTTTAAGCATCTTTATGGAAGAACAATCTCTATTTAAGTCACTAATGGACAAATAGTGGATTTTAGCTATAAAAGTGTATGTCAGAATGACTGTTAAATTTACTTGGAAGAAAAACTGAGTGAAACTTGCTAAGAAAATGAAAAGCAATGGGAGACATTGTCCTATAAATTTTTAGAAAGGAATATAAAGCCATCATAATTAAAACACTGTGAATCTGGTACAAGTATGAACAGAGCAATAGTACAAAAAGCCCATAAACAGACATGACTAGAAAGAAGAATGAAGTATATGAACAAAATGGCATTTCTAATCAATGGGGAAAGGATAGTTATTCGATAGTGTTTTGATGAATGGCTAATCATTTGAGGGCAAAATATAAAATATATTATTTATATCCTATACAGGTGTCTCTCTAACTCAAACAATGCCCCAGAACAGATTCCAGAGGTATCATGTTCTCAAATGTTAAAACTAAAACCTTTGAGTACCAGAGAATAATTGTTAATATTTTTACAATATTCAGGTAGAGTGAGAATTTCTAAGTTTGGTGCCAAAGGTAGCAGATTAGCTTACATAAAGCTTAAAACTTTGAGAGTTGTTTTATGTTAAAACATGAAAAATTAAGAATCTGCCCGTGTGTAGTAGCTCACACCTGTAATCATGCTTTAGGAGACTGAGGCAGGTGGATTGCCTGAGCTCAGGAGTTCGAGAGCAGCCTGAGCAACATGGTGAAACATCGTATCTACTAAAACACAAAAAATTAGTCAGGTGTGGTTGCATGCGCCTGTAATCTCAGCTACCCAGGAGGCTGAGGCACGAGAATTGCTTGAACCCTGGAAGCGGAGGTTGCAGTGAGATGAGATTGTGCCACTGCACTCCAGCCTGGGTGACAGAGCAAGACTCTGTCTCCAAAAAAAAAAGAAAAAAAAAAAAAAGAAAAAACAAACAAAAATAAATTAGTAAAAAATAAAAATCAAAAGAAAAAAGACTGATAAAGACATTGCTACATGTATAACAAAGGAGTACTACATAACAATCCACAGAAATGAATAATGAAAAATGCCCAGTATAAAAATGATGAAGTATATGAAAAGGTGTTTCACAAAAGAAGGTAAAATAAAAGATAAATATATTTTAAAATTTGAGTATCATTAGTAACAAAAGAAATACAGAGTTTTAAAAACCTGGCAAGATACCATTTAAAGTAAAACAATAACAAATGGACTAAGATTGTTTTCAGTAATACTATTTATTGTTACAAGGTTAATTCACTGCCAGAAGCACTTTGGCAAGCATTAAAAACATTTGTTCAAGTGATTCCACTTTCAGAACTTATCCCAAGATTTTAACTATATCTGTGCACAGAAATACAGCAGGGTTGCTTGTGAAAAAACTGTAAATAACCATATGTTCAGTTAATTACATTATTGTATATCCATACAATACCGCCTTTTAAGGTGATGTTGTACAAAATATCTAATGACATGAAAAATGTCTATTGTAGAAGCAGAACACAAATTACAAATATTGCATATAATCCAATATAATTCCATTATTTCTTCTCCCACCCCAAACCCACCCCAGGCTTATGCTTTTCTCAGTGATGGTATTTCTGGAGACTTCTATTTTACTCTTTTTTTTCTTTGTATTTTCTGAATTTTCTACCATAAACTCTTATAAGAGAAAAATGTTAATTTTTTCAATAGTAAATGCCAGAAGTTTTTGCCAGTAAGTGTCTTCTGAGGGAACCGCCCTGATAACATTTTGTGGTTTTGATATAATAACATCTGCTGTCCAGAGTGAATTTAATCCTGATGTTGTGTCAGTAGAGTTTCTTAATCGGGAAAACCAAATTGCTTTGTTCTTCTGCAACATCACAAAATTATTTTCACAACGGAGCCTAAAACCAGAACTTAAAAATGATATGTGCTGAAAACATGATGGTGCCATTAGATGGATGTAAAAGTTATTCAATTTGCTCCGGTTACCATAGAGGAGAAGAATAACAATGAGTGTCTGGACGGGCTAGATTAGAAATCTGGAGAACTAGGTTGCGGTTCCATTTGTTCCATCAGTTAGAGGTGTGCTTTGGGGCTAATGAGAATCATCACCATAAAAATGATCGCATGCATTATTATTATTAATCATGTGGTTACTATATATTACTTTCTGCAGTTCTTTGTTGTATTATCCCGAATCTTCACAACTTCTTTCTCAGGCTATTTAATATCCCTATTTTAGTAATAAAGAACTGGGCTTCAGAGAGCTTGTTGACTTACTCAAGATTACTCAGCTTCTAAGTTGCAGAGCAAGGTGTGATGACATTTTCAGTTTGTATAGTTCACTAAAGCTCTGATTGCCCCAGTAAACATCAGTTAAAGGCAGCGGCTTTTGTTTACTTTGGAAGCATTGGTCTAATGGTGTGGCTCACAAAGAAAGGCTCACTATTCTGACCAAAAATTTTTCACTGCTGCCATAATTCTATTCAGGAAATAATTAATAAATGCCTCTAAATACAACATACTATGTTAGTTATGGCAAGATACACCATTGTTGAAAATAGTCCACTCTTTAGAAGCTTAAAATCCAGAATTCTGCATATGAATCCTAAGTGCTTCACATACTAGCTGTGTGGACCTTGGCTTTAACTTCACTGTGCCCCAGCTTCCTTATCTGTAAAATGGGAAAAGGAATAATAACCATCTCAAAACTTACTACAAGGATTAAAAGAATTATATGTATGGTGCTGAGACTGATATTTGGTGTTCTTAAGTACTGATATGTGCTAATGAAACAATATATAAATATATAACCAATCTAGTGGCTAATTAGATAATGTTGATAGCATTCACTGATAGAACTACTAGTCTACTTCAAAGTTTATACATGTGTAATTTCTTTTAGCCACATTTCTCATGAGCGATGGCCCTGTGTATATATTGAACTAACTTATGTCTTTTATTACCTGGTCCTCCTCTTGGTTACATTATCTGAAAAATGCAATCAGTAATATTTCTAAACTCACTACTTCATTGGCTAGGTTAAATGATAGAAGACTTTTAAAAGCACTTTATATGAAAAAATATATAAATATATGTATATTATTAGTAGTAGATCATTTAATTTTCTACTCAGTAGCTTTCTGTAGGCACAGAGATTGAAGAGGAAAGAAAAGGACTAAAATCATAATTAGGTTCAAATCTAGAATTAACTTTTAATAACACAATAGTGTCTTCAGTTTGTGAGACACTGTTTCTTTTAAGTATGGTCCAGACATGCAAGATGATGTGAATAGATGTTTTACTAAAATTTTACAGAATTCTGAGTAGTTATTGTTTTAGCACTTTCATATGCATGAACACTAGCCTTTCAATGACTTTGTAACATCATACAAAGTTCTGATTATGTGTCCCTGTCTAGGTTGGCAAATACAAAGAATATATTGAGACATTTATAAAGGCAGAAAAGACGGCCCTATTTCATAAATAAAAGAGAGAATTATTAAACAGATATTTAAAAAAAGAGGGGTAAGTCACTTGGTTAAGCGCATGGTGTAAATTAGCAGCAATGCTAATTAAATAATGAAATTCTTGGCAAAGTACAGTTTTGTGCCAAGTCAGATGAGATTGTTAAAATGTATATGCACAAACACATACTTAATCTCTTAATTTCACTCATTTTATATGACTTCATTGTAATTTGAAAGTAGCTCATTGAACAGCAAGCTGTGTGTGCCAAGTACTATGCTAGAAGCCTAGAATTACAAAAGTAAGGACCAGGCAAGGGAAGCAATCTGGTGTTTGGAGGCTATGCTTTTGCTATTTCTTTAGAGTATATTAAATTATTTCCTAATTCAGAAATTGTTAGGATTTTAAAACATAAACCCAATTATTTAATGGAGAGTTCAGTTGTTTCCAACCTACCTATCAGATGAATTCACTCATTAAAGAACAGGTATAGTAGTGAGAATAGCTGAAGTGGTTAGTGTCTCAGGAGATTCTCAGCCCCAGGCCAGGCCATTTTCACTTAGAATATAACCATAATCATGCACATGTCAAAACTCATTTACTGTAAAATTGATATTGGTTTTGAAATCAGTTAATACTCATTTAAGTAAAGGCAGTGAAAATATCGCAAAGACTTTTCCCTCCCACCTTTTACTTCTCTCTCTTCCTTTGCTTATCTTCACAGCCTCAGTGTTGGAAAAACATTGAAATAGCATTGTTTAGCAATATCTTTTACAATTCTACTTTACAGTTGATGAGAAATTTTAAAAATCTTATTCTTTCAAAAAGTGATCTAGAATGGAAACTCAAAAGACATCCTGTATTACAAAAATGTAACCAAGTCTAATGTTAGACCTGAAAAGCTCAGAGTATTTAATCTTATTTAACAATGGCATAAAAATCCAACAAAGCCTCAAGGGTTTTAAAAAATTGTTTTTGGAAATAAGAAAAGCTTAATTTAAGCAGTAAAGATAATTATCATGCTTAAAAAAAATAAGTAGCAGTGAATCACCAAGACCCATTTTACTATGAGTCATAATGATATGTGGTCAGAGTCTTCAGTAGGTATACCTTTTTTTCTTTCTTCTTCTTCTTCTTCTTCTTCTTCTTTTTTTTTTTTTAAGAATACCCTTTGGTGGTTTTCTTCTTCCTCCAGATTTTTCATAATTTGGCATTGCTTTCTGGGGCTGAGACTTTTCATCTCTAGAAGATTCAGTACCCTATAAATAAAGTTCTTGTGGTTCACATGGTACAACAGGGCTGATCATATAGATGAGTCCCCTTCGGTGTCACCTACTCAGCTTCTTTCCCCACCCCATCCTGTCTCATGTGCAGACACATAAAATGTTCAGTTGATAAACAGGATGGCTTAAGGTAAAAGGTGAGAAGGAAAAAAAGGATAATATGAAGTGTTTTGAGGGTACAGGTATTATAACTGTTTTTTTTTTTTTTTTTTTTTTTTGAGATAAGGTGTCACTCTGTTGCTCAGGCTGGAGTGTAGTGGCACGATCATGGCTCACTGCAGCCTTCAACTCCTAGGTTCAATCAATCCTCCTGCCTCAGCCTCCCGAAGTGTGGGATTACAGGCATGACCCACTGCACCCGGCTGAGATATTACATCTTCGTATGCCCCTCTTGTGACTAGTACATTTACTCTGTCTCTTATAGGAGATCAGTAAAGATCTGTCAACAACGAGAATGAATGAATGAATGAATGAATGAGGGGTCCTTGAGAATGGTTTGCAGCCTCTTTTACTGCATCTGGGAAAGCAACTGAATTGAAGGAAAGTTATATATAAGGACATTGGAATAATAATAACATCTATTACAGTACTTTATAATAGCTATAAAACACTTTCACATGGTGTATCTCATTTGAACCTCACAAAACCCTTGTTAAGGAGGCAGATGTTATTATACATGGAAAAGATGACAATGTTTTCCTTCAATATATCACTTACAAAGCACCAGCCTGTGGGAGTGTTTGTCCCCTGGATAGCATATCATTAGTTGTGGTCATTGTGGTGAGCAACAAACCATTTTAAAGATTAGAACTGCACCAGTCTAAGGATGAAATAATTAATGCAATGAGTAGTCTTTATGTACACATGGACAGACTGGCGAGGAATGGGATGGGATAGAAGCTTATAAACTATTATGTAAATAACAGACATTTAATGAGAACTTACTGTATGCCAGGCACTTTGATAGGTCCCTTTTCATACATTTTCCCCATTTAACGAGTGAGGAAATTGAGACTCTTAGAGATTGAGTGACTTGCCCAAGGCCACAGAGTAAGTATATGCCAGGGGCAGAATTCTAATATCCAAAAAGTATAATAAAAGTTCCTATGTTGGCCAGGTGTGGTCATGCCTGTGATCCCAGCACTTCGAGAGGCTGAGGTGGGAGGACTGCTTGAGCCCAGGAGTTTGAGACCAGCCTGGGCAACGGAGTGAGACCTTGTCTCTAAAAAAAAAAAAAAAGTTCCTATCTTAAAGAGCTTGAAGGAAAAATCATGAATAACACACATCAGCAGATAAATATAAATGTGGCACAGAACAAACCCAATTGTTCAAATTAAAAATTCAAGCAGTGCACACTGAGTGAGCTAAAGTGGTTGTTAAGTTCTTGAGAGAGGTCAAAAACTTAAACTTACCCTTGAAAGGCGAATAGGATTTGGACAGGATGCATGGAAGGGGAAGGTGTTTCAGGCAAAGTGAAATGCATCAGCAATTTGCAATACAAGTATGAGCATAACATAGTCAAGGGACAATATAAAGGGAAGATTTCCATGGTCATTCGCAATCACAATCTTGTATGATTTAGGGCATGGAGTTAGATATGTCAAAAAATTCAGAGAGATATTAGACGTGTTCTACAGAGAGTTAGAGGCGGATCAGTGGGGGCCATTGAAAACTGAGTATGTTGATAAAAGTTCCATGGAGGATCTAAATCTAGAGCTCAATTCGAATGAAATTTTAGACCTTACATATGCATAGAGGGAAAGAGAGACTGGGAGAATGCTCTTGGTAAAGTATGCTGGGTTTATGGCGTGTTTTGGTAGAAAACAACATTGCTATGGGCCTTGGATACCCGGCTAAGGAGTCTGTACTTTTTCACCCAAAATTTAGAAGCTTGGGGTTGCCTGTCATGGAGGACAGACATGGGTAAGTCTTTATTCTAGAAAAATTAGCCATGTGGCTCTTGATAAGGCTGACTGAAGGAGAGGAGAAACAGCAGCCAGAGTTAGAACCATTAATTAGGAGGCTATTAAGGTAATTGAGCATTAGCATGTGGAATGGGCTATGGAAAAGAAAAAGAGAGACAGAAAAGTGTGGGCTGGGCATGGTGGCTCACGCCTGTAAGCCAGCACTTTGGGAAGCTGAGGCAGGTGGATCACTTGAGGTCAGGTGTTTGAGACCAACCTGGCCAACATGGTGAAACCCCATCTCTACTAAAAATACAAATACAAAAATTAGCCAGGCATGGTGGCACATGCCTATAATCCCAGCTACTCAGGAGGCTGAGGCAGGAGAATTGCTTGAACCCAGGAGGCAGAGGCTACAGTGGGCCAAGATCGTGCCACTGTACTCCAGCCTGGATGACAGAGCAATACTCTATCTCAAAAAATAAAAATATAAATATAAAAATAAAGGAAAGTGTGGGGACCTACTGATGTGGATTGAGGAGGGGAGAGCAAAGACAAAGAGGGCACCAAGGTTCTAGTCTGGTGACTAGATGCCTAAGGATAGCTGGGTCACCTGCCTAATACTCTGCAGTGTTCAAAGCTCTGTTTTTATGATATGATTTCACCCTTCACTCTTATGATAATGGACCTGTAGGCTGGCTATCATTCCTCCTGTCGATGAAAGAAGAAACTGAGAGGTCAAGCCAGAGCTCCTAAGTACCTGGCATGAAAAGGCAGTGAGCATAGGGAGTTGGTAGGGAGTGGTATGGGGATTGCTGTGAACTGGAGAGCCTAATTCTTATCTTCCATTTTTCGTAGATTCTATTGTTCACGTTTTAATTAATTAATTAGAGATGTGGCCTCACTATGTTGTCCAGGCTGGTCTCGAACTCCTGGGCTCCAGTGATCCTCCTGCCTCAGCCTTTGTTCGCATTTTAATTTTTTTGCAATTGGGGTGCATCTTATAACCCTATAGTCATTGCCAGTGAGGTGGCGATCATAATGAAGTTATTATCATAGCTGTTTGTATTATGGTTGATTCAATTTAATGACATGCATTATTGACACTACATGTGATGACTTACTTGCCATATAAGATGTCTTTTAAAAGAGCATGTATTGAAAGTAAAGGTAAGTGTGTACAAAGAAAGGCATGTAAACAAACCTGTGAGATATACATTTTATATTTAACCACATTCATTTTCTATTGCCTCTTTATAACAAATTTATGCAAATGTAGTGGCTTAAAATAGCACAAATGTATTATCTTACAGTTTCATAGGTCAGAAGTCTGATGGAGGTTTCACTGGGCTAAAATAAAGATGTTGATGGGCTGTGTTCCTTTCTGGAGGCCCTAGGGGAGCATATGTTTCCTTGCTGTTTCCAGCTTCTAGAGGCTGCCCACATTCCATGGCCCCTTTCCTCCATCTTCAAAGCCAGCAACAGCAGGTAGAAGACTCACATCGCATCTGTGGAACCCTTCTGCTGTCTACACATCTCCCTCTGACTCTGACCTGGGAAAGGTTCTCAAGTTTAATGACTCATGTGAGTGGGATGGGTCCACCTAGATAATCCAGGATAATCTTGCCATCTCCAGGTCCTTAACCTTAATTACCTCTGCAAACTCCCTTTTCCCATGTAAATTAACACATTTCCAGGTTCCAGGGATTGGGAATCAGTCACCTATTGAGGCCATTATTCTGCTCACCACAGTGTTAAAACAAAAATTCATCTTTTGAACAAAGACCACAGCAAAGCAACAATTGATAATCTATGGGTCCCCAAAAAGGAAGTTATTACAGACTAGGTACAACTATGTTCAATGCTATTACTGAGATGTATGTGGAAGATTTTACCAAAAACCAACCAGTGCAACTAAAGTGAAGGGGATTTTGCCCAGTTCTCAGAATGGATATAAGATATTTCCAGTCCAAGAGGATTTACTGATAGAGACTTAGGATATGAGAGGGATAATGATTTTCTAGACTGCTTAAAATCTAAGCTACATAACTTCTCTCTATTTTAATGTCTGAATTAGTTCAGCCTAGTTAAGTACTGATGTTTTTCAACTTGGCTTTGTTAGAACTAGAATCTGTCCTCTTTTTGCCCCTTGACCTCTTTCTATGATAAAAGTGAAAGAATAAGACAAGCGTTACAAGTCAGAGTATGTGTTATTCCTGAGCAAGAGTATGTTAGTGACAATTTCCAGTGTGGGTGGATTTGAGGTTCTGGAGGACGAATGAATATTTTCCAGTTTGCTTTTCTATCAGCATCAAAGACTCTATCATCACATCTGCCCCACACTGCTTCAGTCTTGTGCCTATTATATGGTATGTTCTCAACCTTAAGATTTTTTACAGAGGTTTTGTTTCATATATCTAAGTTTATAGTTAATTAAATGAAGACTTTGCTAGAGGCTTTAGTGTGTGTCAGCGCATGGAATTTAATCCTCAGAGTGCATCCAGGAGACACATATCCCATTACTGGGAGCTGGGCCTCATTTGTTCCTGGCAGTATCCCCCAGGCTAACACTCAGCTAGACTTAGCTTCATGTGGTATTGGCCATATCCAACAACATCACATCCTCTTCATGTTAGCCCAAGATTTGCTAACATGGAGGCTCTGGGAAGCCCCAAACACTTTGGTGGTTGTTTTTAGGTTGGTGCAAAAGTAATTGCCTCCCAAGGCAAATGCTTTTAAGCAAACAAGTCATGTAGATAACAGGTTTTTGGTACTTTTATTTAGCAAAAATCGATAGTGTTAATTTTTAGTTATGTTTGCATGAAAGTTGTGAGAGAAGCTAATCATCTTTTATATCTAAATCCCCAGCCCTTTGGATTTTATCAGCAGTTGTAATTGTTCAATAAATATTAGAACAAATACATGACTTAAAAATAAAATACCAGGCATGGCAAAAAACCTAAAGAGAAGTGACTGGCTAGATTTGGCATAAATAAACAAATATCATGAAGCAGAACTTGTTTATGCAAATTTCCAATTCCCCTTCCAGTGCCTCTGCTCCCATCCACTGGGGCCCACCAAGCCTATTTCTGCTGGTTTTTATTCTCACTTATAGTGAAGTTGTTGGCTGACAAAGGATTAAAGTGGCAGCTGTCCATGGAGAATATTCACTTTCACAGTGGCTTTAATGTCCTGATAAGGTTTAGAAAAATCAAAGAATAGCACCCCTAATGGTAGAATCTCAGGAGTAGACCCTAGGGCAGAAAAATTCCTATTTGAAGCCTTCAGGTCTTCATTTTGTGGTGACTTTTTAGGGTGATGTTTTTGCTACCCATTCAGGTCAAGACAATAGTTTAGAGAGTAAACGTTATCATTTCACTTATCAATAAGATTCTAAAATGAGAACCCATGTCCCCAGGTTATTTTTTCTCCAGAGTTCAAATGTGAAACCATGTTCCATCAAACAGGATCTTAACTGTAATTTCAATCTTATGCAGATTAAAAAATTAACATTCCATTCCCAGTGATGTTGGCTTTTCCTGGTGAATCATTTGTATGTGACTTTATTTCATGGGGTCTCTAATTACATGCCTCCAGAAGACACAAGGTATCGTAGGCTGCTCTTGTGGCTACAGTTATGACAAATCATGGGAGTGATGCAATAGTTCAGAGTATCTGTGGGGTGTGAGGCAGTGTATGCTAGTGCTGCTTCAAATTGGCTCATGAGAGCTGATTGTGTGCATTTCTTCCCAACTCAGGTCCAATAACTTCATACCGGTAGTCTGAAATTGGATATGGGGAGAGTATTTGCACCAAGGAATTTGGCAAACAATACCAGTCAGGGTTATTGATTGATTGACTGACTAATTTCAAGAGAGCTGGCTTACCAGTTCACCACTGGTGTGGGTAATCTATGTCTCCCAAAGAAAGAAATATGCACTTTATTCCTAATTAATATTTACTCATTTTATCCTAGCTGACCCTAAATCAGGTCAGCTGAACTGTTACATCAGGAGCATGTAAGATTGCAGACAACACAAAGACCTGCATTTGTTGATAAATACATGAGTGCCTTCTAGGTGCTGTGGATACAGTACTGACTAAAGTCAGACACAGTACTTGCCCTCATGGTGCTTACAGCTTGCTGGAGGAGACAAATGTTAATAAAAGAATGCCATAAATACTGTAAAATTCAGCCATGGTTAAGAGCCGTGAAAGACAGAGATGTCACATTACCAGAGTGTGTAAAAGGAGGATCTGACTCAGGGAAGGAAGGGAAATCTTTTGTAAGAAAGTGATGTTTGCCTGAGATTTAAAGGAACAGCAGGATTAAAATAGACAAAGCTAGCAGGTGCCTAGTACCTGGCACACAGTAGGTGCTCATTAAAGACAAATGGTGGGTAAATTATGTTCTGCTCATGCACTGGAATCTCTGTTGAACTTTGATAGCAATTTCCTGGGAAACATGGGTTTCTTTCTATTAAAACATACCAGTCCGGGATGACAGCTACGATCTCTTACAAACTGGTTTTCAGGGACCGTTAACACCTGCTCACTGGAAGAACTCCAGCTCTGTGTGAGATCATGTGATAGGAGAGCCGTGGCCTTTAGCTACACATCAACCACACAAGTAGCTGTGGTTTGCAGAGTTAAAAAAAAAAAAAGTTATTTTCCTTTTGAAGCCCAGAAACTGCCAGCCTCTGGAGTTGTTGTGACGCTGCCTTCATGTCTGGATGTTTGTTCCCTTGTGTACGGTCACTTGTGTTCCATCTTGTCCCTTTGCCATATGGTTTACAGAGGTAATATTCCCTCAAGGAAACAAAAACACAACGACACAATCATCTCTAAGATAGTGGAACTTAGGTTTTGAATGCAATTGTATGTAGAATATGAGAACATTTTGCTTAGAGAAATCAAACATATCTGTAATGTACAGTAAAGGTGCTTCTTTGGGGGTGGTGAGAGTGCAGGCGGATGTGGAAAGGAAGGCAGGACACAAGTGTGATTTGGTGAGAGCTGTTGGTGGATATGCCAACTGGGACCTGTGGTGGGAGAACTTGCTGCCTCAAGCACAAATGCACAAAGCTCACACTAGGGGGCTCAGGGTTCTAGGATTTATGGGTTGGGAAGGGGAAGGGGAAGGGTGTCTTCCACCATCTGGCACTCTGTGGTCCAGCTGTGTTAATCCAACCATTACTGTCCTCATGTTTAGCCCACAGCATCAACAGCTCTTTCTTTTTCATTGAATTTCATAAAGGGATATGAAAGTTTTTAATGTCAAAGTTTTGATTCCTATAACCATGTCATCCCCATAGAAGCCAAAGTCTTTCCACATAGTCATCATAAATACCCTGGCCTGGTACTTTACCTCTGTCCACATAATGAGCAGAAAGGGGTCCTCCTAATGTATATTGAATGTATAATATGTACCAAGTATTACAGTTCACCCATCATCCTGTAATCCTTCAGCAAAGCGATGAAGGAGGTGTCATCTCTATTTTATAAATAAAGAAACTGAATTGTAGTGATATTAAGTAGCTCCACTTACCCAGTAAGTGGAGAGCTTGGGGATTTGTGTCTACGTATATCTGCTTTCTTTCTACTATGCTGAAGTGTGTTTTTGTCTCTCTGGGTTTTTTGTTTGTTTGTGTTTTATTGTTTTTCTTTTCTTTTCTTTCTTTTTCTTTCTTTCTTTCTTTCTTTTTTTTTTTTTTTTGCCATGGTCTAGTCATGGTGGATAAGAATTTGGAAAAAAAATTGTTTAGCTGCTTTTTTGAAACCTCAGACTAATTTTCCCTAGTTTCAACAATGAAGCAAACTCAGTAATAGTGAGTGATGGAGTTCAGAATAAACTTTCTTATCTTCTTCCAAATGTGACTGAAATTAAGTAAAAAGAGGTGCCATTGTTTTTAACACATCATTTAAATGTAAAGGATTCTGAGGGTCTGGAATGTTTAAGTGAAAGTTACCCGTGCTGAGTTTCTACTGATGGAATCTTTTAAACAGAGCTGCTAAAAATGACTTATGGTGATTATCGTTGAGACTTCAAAATCCCGAGTGTATAACCACAACAGTAGTCACAGACACAAGGTGTGTAATATAGAAACACAAAGTTCAGAGGCTTTACCAAATTCATAATAAATTTAGAACCCAGTCAATCTAGAGGAAATTAGTATATAAACAAAAATAGAAAACACGTAAGAGAACAACCTTGTATGAAAGCAAAGTGAAAGCTGTTGAATTTGTCTTTCTATGGTATGCTTAAATACACAGAAACACTTTAATGCATCTGCCCAGATCAGTTGATCTTGATCTGTTCATCCCTAAAGTCAATCTGTGGCAGCACATCAGTCTCTCTGTCAGCAGCCATGGGTAACTTTGGCAAGAGGTGTGCTGGGGATGTCAAGTGGCCATTCCAGACACCCTTGCCAAGGGGCTTTCCTGCTGGCCTCAAGGAAAGATACAGTACATTTCCTGGAATTGGTTAGAAATCCCTAGGCTGAAGCCAGGAGCTTAATTTTTAAAATATTCCAGACATTGCAATAAACACAAACCTACTGTTGTTGCTTTTTTCCCCCAATATTTGACTGCAGATTTGGTTGGTGCATGTCTTGTTACATAGATCATCTACCTAAAAAATTCTTCTAAGAGCTTACCTTCACAGGCAATTTGACTTAATTTTTACAGTAATTTTAAAGCCTAACTTGTCTAGTTGAGAGGGAGGGGGAGTTCCAAGCTTGACTCAGATATGTACCAATGTTGCTATTTTAATAAATGAGCTGTAATCACTATCCTCTGCCTGTTATTTACCCTGGATAGTCTTTGCTTTGATAACCCAAAGTCAATCACATAAACTCTTTTCTTTCTTAGGATTTTCTTGGCGAATTATTTCCAATATATACAATTTTTAGGAAAAAAGTGCCTTTAAGGCACCCTGCATACATGATTTCATTCTCAACAAGGTTGGGTAAAGCCAAAGTTAAATTTCAGAATCTATGTATCTGTCAATCTATATTTATTTATTTTTGTTATTCTTCACTAAATTATGGTTTCCTATCTGTGACTAATACTGTAAATGCTACTTCTAATTTGATTGTTTTTATGGCTGTGATATCATACACAAAATATATTGACTTTTAGTAAATATTTGAGACTATTATTTATGGATAAGGGTTGAGTTGTAAATAAAACCTATAATGCAGGTTAAACAACATTAAGGAAATGTTCATTTTAAGTCTTTATACTTATTGAAATTATTTGGTTATACTAATCAAATGTATGAAAACACTCAATATAATTATTATTGTAGATTTCCTTCACAGCAGAAACAAGTTATTACTTTTGGTGATTAGACTGAAGGATTACTTTGAGAGACTGAGGTGGGAGGATTGCTTGAGGCCAGGAGTTTGAGACCAGCTGGCCAACATGGTGAAACCTTGTTTCTACCAAAAATACAAAAATTACCTGGGTGTGGTGCCTCATGCCTGTAGTCCCAGCTACTCAGGAGACTGAGGTGGGAGGATGATTTGAGGCTGGGAGGTGGAGGTTGCAGTGAGCCAAGCTCCAGCCTGGGCAACAGAGCCAGACCCTGTCTCAAAAAAAAAAAAAAAAAAAAAAAGACATTTCAGGCAAGGGGATATAAGGTAAATAAATTAAAAAGGGGTTTATTATAATTATAGAGTTTTTTAAATAAAAAAGAACTAAATAATCAGCCTGTTTTCCCCATTACATGAGGTGAGTTCCCAAGTCTGCAATACAAGCTCAAAGGGCTCATTCAAAGACTTCTCACTGCTCTGCCTTCCCTCTTCATCTGATGCTTCAAACGATTCTTTGTAAGAGCGTAAGTCATATAATCTGCAGTTAATGACTATGCAAAAGTGGCTTATGTTTTGAGTTCTTTTATGTCTTTGTATTTTTTTCTCTCTCCTAGGTCCTACAGATAGTAGTTGTTCCAAGAATTTGCTATAAATCATTCCTCTCGTATGTCAAGTCATGCTTGATTCACAGTATGCTGTTAATGGCCTTGCAGAAGATCTGACCATTATACCCCTTTACTTTATTTCTTTACTTTTACTACAAATGTATTTGTGCATTTCTCCAAAGGGCAATAAAGTCTTTATAGCAATAAAATAGGCACTTACTGTGATACACAGTGATACAATGAATAATTTCAGATCACATCCAATGTTAAAAGTATTTATGAAAATAATGTGGTACAAATAGGCAGAAATCATGGTAATCTCATGATTTGTCAGAATAATGTTTTCTTTTTGTTTGTTTTGTTTTTCAAAGAAGTAACAATGGCAGAGACATAGCCATCAGAGTTTAAAAAAGATAAGTAGAAGGATAAATAAAAATTGCTGTATTTGAGTGAGTTCTATTGAATAAATTATGGAAATCCTCTGGCAATTGAAGAAAAAAAATTGAGCAGCTGTAACTGCATGCACATTATGCAAATTTGAAAGGAGCAATGGCTTGTTTTGCAGACTGTGGATACCTTTCTCACAGCAAGACAAAGCTTTAGAAGGAATAAAGTTCCGCTGAACAGTAATAGATCTTTAAACCTTTTTAGTTTTCAGCAATACATAACCATATCTAAAAATGAAATGTTATTTTTGTACTATATAGTCCTTTACTGAAATGGGTTATTTCTACTAGTCTGAGAAACCCATTCAAGCCAGCTGAAACCAAGGGTGGATGTACCACCACTTAAGCACTCACCTATTGTTGATCATTCACTTCATTTCCAGGTTTCTGCCATTACAAATGAGGACTGCAATCAACATCTTTGCACATATATCCTTATGCTGGCTATAAAATAGATTCCTAGCAGTGAGATTGCTGAGCTGAAACTAAATGTGTTTTTTCACTTAAATTTTAATAGATGCTATCAAAATGCTTTCCAAAAAGGTTGTTAATAGTTCACATTTCCAAATACTATGTCTCTGCCTCCCACCAGTAGAAGCATTCATACTTTCACATTTTAGTCTTACCTGACAGGGTAAAATGAAATCTAGGGAAAAAAATGCTAGAATTAATAAGCAAATGTATCAAGGTTGCAGGATATAAGGTTAATATACAAAAATCAATTCTGTCTTTACATTAGCAATACACAAGTAGAAAATAAACCGATTATAATAGCATAAATAGTATGAGATACTTGGAGATAAACTTAACAGTATATATGTAAGGCCTGTATAATGAAATGAAAACTACAAAAAAATTTTCCTCAGATCAATCTATAGAACCAATACAATCCCAAACACAGTATTTACTTGATGATAGTGACCAGATTTAAATCGTTGAAAACAATTTCTCATAATCAGATTGTACCAGAATGCTAAAACATAGTGCTTAATTTGCCCTACAAGTTAGTAGCCAAATATGAATACTAAACAGTGTTTGATACAATGCAAACTAAATTGATTGTTCAAAATACCTAAACTTTTCTGTTAAAAGTAGGGCGGTCTTATATCAAAGTTGGCCAGGGAGAGTTTATGTCATCTGTCCTGATATAAATAATGTCCTCAAACTACTTTGATTTGAATGATGGACTATATGGTCACCTTAGCTAATAGGAACTCAGTACTTAGTTTCATAACCTTAAACCAGAAAGTTAAATGGAATTTAATAACTACCTGCTTTTGTGTTTAATTGGTATATTCTTGTGTAACATTACAATCCTTCTTTTTTTTGGTTATATATTTTTATTTTCTTAATTGTTGCCCTGGGGATCATAATTAGCATATAAATTTAAATAATTTATTTAAATTACTAGTGATTTATTTAAATGGAATACAAAAATTTTGCTCTAATATATCTTTTTTCCTCCCCCCTTCATTGTACTATTATTGTCATAAAAATTACATCTTTTTTTTTTTTTTTTTGAGATGGAGTCTCACTCTGTTGCCCAGGCAGGAGGGCAGTGGCATGATCTCGGCTCACTGTAACCTCCACCTCCTGGGTTCAAGCCATTCTCCTGCCTCAGCCTCCTGAGTAGCTGGGATTACAGGCATGTGCCACCATGACCAGCCAATTTTTGTATTTTCAGTAGAGATGGGGTTTTGCCATGTTGGCCAGGCTGGTCTTGAATTCCTGACCCCAGGTGATCCACCCACCTCGGCCTCCCAAAGTTCTGGGATTACAGGCATGAGTCACCCTGCGTGGCTACAAATTACATCTTTATAGATTATAAGAGCATCAGCACACTATAAAATTGTTGCTTTACACAGTTGTCTTTTAAATCCAATAGAAGAAAAGAGTTACCCTCAAAATGCATATATACTGTCTTCTATATTAATCTATGTAGTTTCCTTCTTGTGGATTTTCTTCATGTGGATTTGAGTTACTATCTAGTGTTCTTTCATTTCAGTTTACATGTCTACCTTTAGTATTTTTTGTATTTTGTTTATGTTGTAATGTCTCCATTTCTTCGTTTTTAAAGGATAGTTTGACTGGATATAAAATTCTTGGTTGACAATTTTTTTCCTTCAGTGTTTTGAATATGGCATCATACCATCCTCTGGTCTTCATGATTTCTGATGAGAAATCAAAATACTACTGTTTTTAGGGATCTCTTCTACATGTTGAGTCACTTGTCTCTTGTGTTTTCAAGACTGTGTCTTTGTCTTTTGACTTTATGACAGTGTATATGTAGGTGTTGATCTCCTTGAATTTATCCTAGAGTTTAAGCTTCTTGAATGTGGGGATTAATGTTTTTCATCAAATTTTGGAATTTTTTGACAATTATTTTTTCAAATATTCTTTCAGCTTCTTTCTGTCTCCTCTCCCACTGGTATTTCCATTATGTTTACTTAGTATAATTGATACTCAATTGTGCTAAGTACAATTAAGGTTATTGGGGCTCTGTTGATTTTTCTTCATTCTTTTTTCTTTTTGTTTCTTAGGTTGGATACTCTCAATTGACCTATCTTCAAGTTTACTAATTCTTTTTTTTGCCAGTATAAATCTGCTAGAGCCCCTCTAGTGAAATTTTCATTGTACTTACAGTACTTTATAACTCTAGAGTTTCTATTTGGTTCATTTAAAAATAATTTCTACCATTTAATTGATTTTTTAAAATGTGATGAAACATCATTCTCAGCCAGGAGCAGTGGCTCATGCCTATAATCCCAGCACTTTGGAAGGCTGAGGTGGGCAGATCACTTGAGCCCAGGAGTTTGAGACCAGCCTGGGCAACACAGTGAGACACTGTCTCCACTAAAAATACAAAAATTAGCTGGACATGGTGGCATGCACCTGTAGTCCCAGCTACTCAGGAGACTAAGGTGGGAGGATCGTTTGAGCCTGGGAGGTGGAGGCTGCAGTGAGCCAAGATTGGCCACTGCACTCCAGCCTGGGTGACAGAGCAAGACCTTGTCTCAAAAAAAAACAAAGAAAGAGAGAGAGGGAAAGAGAGACAGAGAGAGAAAGAGAGAGGGAAAGAAATGGAAAGAAAGAAACATCATTCTCATACTTTCCCTTAATTTTTTACCTATGGTTTCCTTTAGTCCTTTGAACATATTTGCAATAGCTGATTTAAAGTCTTTATTTAGGTAGTCTACTGTCTGTGTTTCCTCAGAGATAGTTTTTATTGACTACTATTTTCCTGTGTATTAACCATGTTTTCCTGTTTGTGTGTCTTGCGATATTTTTTGGTCAAAACGGCATTTAAAATATTACATTGTGGCAACTCTGGTAATCAGAGTCCCTCCCTTTTAAGGGTTTGCTGTTGTTGCTGCTGTTTCTTTGTTTAATGACTTTCCAAACTAATTCTGTAAAGTCTTTTGTTTTTGTTGTTTGTGGCCACTAAGTTCTGCTTGTTTAGCTTAGTGGTCAGCTAGTGATTAATCCAGGATTTCCTCAATGCCTTGAATAGTATATCTACTATACTTTGCTGAAAAGCTATGTGTGTGTGTGCAGGCACGTGTATATGCACACATCTGTGTGTGTGTCAAGTCTCACTTTCGACTCTAATAGAGAATTTTTATTATGTGAAAAAGGAATTCTTTCTTATACTACGTATCTTCTGTTTCTTAAATTAAAAGCAATGTAAAAATCCCTAAAACATCTTTAAACAACAAAACCCAACACTGGTTCCCTCAAGTCTTTGCATTGTGTTTGTTTTCCAATTTAAAAAAATGACTATCTTGCTGTGCTCAGACATTCTAAGAACCATGTGGCAATGCTTACAAACACCTTCTTTTCACAGTAAAACACTGCTGTTCACAGAAATAAATGTGTTAGGCTTACATTAGATTTAGAGTGTAAATAACTGAGCTGGCAGAAGTCTTGAACAGACTGCTTAAATATCATTGTTATTATAAAAAGTGTTACAGTGAGTCCACACTTTCAACAATTCATTATAATACTGCAATGTGCACTCCAGCATATGGAGTGGCAGTGTCTCAGAACATTTTGAAATATTCTGTTGTTTTCTATGTCTTTTTGTGTGTACCCCAAAGCATGATTAAACATTTAATGATCTTTAGAACTGAACTTCTAAAGATACAAACTATGAAAAGCATTCATAAAGGAGTATTTAATCTAAGATTTAAAGGTTTTAAGGGGAATTCATGATTAGAATTTGGTGGCATAGCTTCTATGTTTCTTTTTAGAGATCTTAGCACACCACTTTTCATAGCAGAACACATGATTAGTGTATGAAAGCTGCTGACTTTTGTGGTTCCCTACCTGAGAAAGTAAGTCAGAGAACAGCCTCCCAAAAAATAGGAGATATTGTGAATACAAGCACAATATTAAGTTAAATATTAAATTAGTATTATTATATTAAATTAAATATTAAATTCATCTCAATACTTGTGACTTGTATTTCCCTTATTTCACATAATTTGCAATATTTAATTCATTTAGCACATATTTTAGCAGAATCAAAATTTCATCCTAGGATTATGTATTATTCTTATTATGTGTTTTTTTCTTGTTTGTTTTGTTTTGTTTTGTTTTTTGAGATGGAGTCTTGCTCTGTCACTCAGGCTGGAGTGCAGTAGTGCAATCTCAGCTCACTGTGACCTCCACCACCCAGGTTCAAGTGATTCTTGTGCTTCGGCCTCCAGAGTAGCTGGGAAATACAGGTGTGCACCACCACGCCCAGCTAATTTTTGTATTTTTAGTGGAGACATGCCTGAGACTGGTTAATTTATGAAGAAGAGAGGTTTAATTGACTCACAGTTCTGCATGGCTGGGGAAGCTCAGGAAACTCACAATCATGGGGGAAGGCGAAGCAGGCACCTTCTTCACAAGGCAGCCGGAGGGAGTGAGTATGAGAGCGCAGGAAAAACTACCATTTATAAAACCATCAGATCTCGTGAGAACTCACTATCACGAGAACAGCATGGGGGAACCACCCCCATGATCCTATCACCTCCCACTAGGTTCCTTCCTCAACACGTGGTGATTACAGGGATTACAATTCAAGATGAGATTCGGGTGGGGACACAGCCAAACCATGTGGCACAGCATACCACATGCTATGCTCTTTATTCTCCAATCTTTTTCCCTATGCACTTGGTCACCTATTTCCTCCCCCTTGAGTCACTAAAATCTATTTCCTCGTCTTTGGGCTGAAACAAAGAAACAAGCAGATAGATAACCAATCAAAATAAATAAATATATCAACTTATACAAATTGACTTCTCTTGGGCCATCTTACAGCCTCAGTAAATGTGCTTAGGTATTTGTGAACCACAGTAGTGGTCATAGTCTAGGCTCACACAGATTTCCTGCATATATAGTGTACCAGTCAGGCAGCACACCCACCTTAAGGTCTGAGTCTCAGGTCCATAAACCTCTCCCTCTGATCTTCTGGGCATCAGCATCAGCCCTGCGGTGGTTCCTCTTCAGAGGCCTGAGTCCTGGATGTGCTTGGTCCTTCTTCTGGGCTTCTAGGTTCTGACAAGACCCATGTCTTTCTTTTTGCCCTAGAGTGGTAGCTTCTTCCTGGGGTGACTTATCTCTGTGTTACCTTAGTGTTCCCTTTTTGCTTTAGTTCTCTAACACCTGATCAGTCTTTCATCCATTATATTAAATGGTCTCTTTATGTTAAATGATCAATCTTTCATTCATTATACTAAATTCATTGTATTTCATTCATTATGTTAAACTAGTGTAGTTTCTATTTTTTTGACTGGGTCCTGGTGGTATCATTGTAGTGGCACCATGAGGATGGCTCTGGGAGTGCTGAGAAAGGCAGGAGACATGGCCTCTGCCAGGCTGAGACTTTTGCTGAAATAACACTGCGGAACAAACAGGAAGATGCAAATCCTTTCTTCAACCTGGCTTTCCTGCCTGCCTCCAGCATCTCTTCTTTTTTTTTTTTTAAGAGATGGAGTCTCGCTCTGTCGCTCTCGCTGGAGTGCAGTGGTGCACTCTTGGCTCACTGCAAGCTCTACCTCCTGGGTTCATGCCCTTCTCCTGCCTCAGCCTCCTGAGTAGCTGGGACTACAGGCACTGCCACCATGCTCGGCTAATTTTTGTATTTTCAGTAGAGACGGGGTTTCACCGTGTTAGACAGGGTGGTCTCAATCTCCTGACCTCGTGATCCGCCCGCCTCAGCCTCCCAAAGTGCTGGGATTACAGGTGTGAGCCACTGCGCCTGGCACCTCCAGCATCTTCTATTGGCCAAGCCTAGCAGGGAGTTGGAGGACAAAAGAGAAAAGCTCTTTACAGAGGCTTAGCCCCAGCATCACAAAACAGAGTAGAAAGGGTGGGTTTGGACACACACAGTTTTGACCACGGCTTTTAATTATTAGAGATCCCAACTGGACTTTTGACTAATCTTGGGGATTCAATGATACGACGTTAGGTGCTAGGAAGAGAGGCATTTCACAGGATCCAAAGTATTCATTGTTTTTGTCTTGAATATGTATATGGAGATGTACTTAGTTATTTCTTGACTAATAGTGAAGAAGAAAGTTTGAACATATGCCCATATTTTTCAAATTAACTTGATGGTTATATAATCCGAAACTAGGAATCTAAAACTAGCAATCAGAAATTAATAAAGATGGAGTTATAGAACTTAGTTGTAAGATATAGTGGAAAGAGACTTGAAAGTGCATATGGACTGTAAACAGCAGGCACAAAATTGTAACACTTGAGTCACAATACTATCATTTTTTTCCTTTGCTTTAATAAGTATATTCTTCTCCAGAGACTCAGGAATTAAAACACAAACAAACAAAGGATATTCTATTTTACTCTACCAATTTATTAAAGTATTTAATTTTTTCTTTGTATACTATATATTAAGACATAATATACTTATAGATATTAAACAACATCTTTTCATTCATTTATTCACTCATTAAATATTGACTGAGCACGTACTATGGGCCCAGGAATGTGCAAGGTATTTGAGTTACGGTAGCAAACAAAAGCAAGATGGTTCCCGTCTTTAAATCTCCAAAGATAGACATTAAGCAAGTAATGTACTAAAATTCTTGGGTGCTATGATATGGAAAAATGGCCACTTTATAGCTAGTATATTTATCCAAGTCTGTGGAGTTGGAAAATGCCTTCCTGAAGGAGTGAGGTTTCAGTTGAAACCTGAAGGAGGGATAGGAGTTAAGCAGGTGATGGAAAGTGGGATGGAGGAGTGAAGAGGGACGTGGGACAGTTGTGAGTAAAGGAGGAGTTAGGAGAAGGAAGAGTGAAGAAGAGTATTCTAGGTACAGCATAGGCCATATTCGGTGATAATATTATTTTCTCTAGACTGCAGGCTCCTTTTGTATTATTATATTTTTCCTTTCCATTATTTTTATATTATTTTTTCTTTTGCGGTTTTGTGTCTCTGGTTTCCAATGAAAGGCTTGTCACATAGCAGGTGTTCAATAAATATATAAAAACTGTATGAGTGAATGTGTTTTTCCTTTTCCTAAAATATTGAAACTCATTGATTTTCTTGGCAACAGTGATTTCCTCTAGTAGGTATTCATACCGGTAGGTCTAGATACTTTGGTTTTAGGAAGCTCAGTTTAAAATCCAAAGATCTGGCCGGGCATGGTGGCTCACACCTGTAATCCCAGCACTTTAGGAGACCAAAGGCTGGCAGATCACTTGAGGCCGGGAGTTTGAGACCAGCCTTGCCAACATAGCGAAACCCATCTCTACTAAAAATACAAAGAACTAGTAGCTGGGTGTGGTGGCATGTGCCTGTAGTCCCAGCTACTGGGGAGGCTGAGGCAGGAAGATCCCTTGAACCTGGAGGCAGAGGCTGCAGTAAGCTGAGATCTCACCACTGCACTCCAGCACTCCAGCCTGGGTGACAGAGCGAGACTCTGCCTCCAAAAAAAAAGCCAAAAATATGCCTGTAATCTTAGCACTTTGAGAGGCCATGACAGGAGCCTAGGAGTTCAAGGTTACAGTGAGCCATGGTCATGCCACTGCACTCCAGCCTGGGTGACAGAGCAAGACCTCAGCTAAAAAAAAAAGAACAAAAGACCAGGTGCGGTGGCTCACGCCTGTAATCCCAGCACTCTGGGAGGCTGAGGCAGGCAGACCACGAGGTCGGGATTCAAGACCAGCCTGGCCAACATAGCGAAACCCCGTCTCTACTAAAAACACAAAAATTAGCCAGGCATGGTGGCAGGTGCCTGTAATCCCAGCTACTCGGGAGGCTGAGGCAGGAGAATCGCTTGAACCCAGGAGGCGGAGGTTGCAGTGAGCCAAGATTGTGCCATTGCACTCCAGCCTGGGCAACAACAGCAAGACTCTGTCTCAAAAACAAACAAACAAAATGAACAACAACAACAAAAATACACCAAAGATTCTACCCCCTAAAAAGAAATATTGCATAGAGTCATATTTAGTCAATAATAGAACACTTTGAGACAACACTAATATGTGAAGTTTCACTGAGCCAGGTCCAGGACCTCTAAAGGAGAAATCAGATGTTGTCATGTTTTAGCTTTGCCTAAAACATTCAAATATAAAATATCAATATTGTTTGCTCAGTTCTCTAAAATGGAAGTAGAAAGCATTCATTTAATTCATTTAATACTTTTATGTTCATATTTTAAGTGGCCATGAGGAAAGGAAAGCTATTTACTGGTCTATACATGAAGTTTTCTAACAAAATTCTTAAAAATGTGAGATATGAAATGTTATTCCATGAATATAATAATAAAATAGCATATGAGTTATTTCACTGTTCCGTAGTCAAATTCCTAACTAAACAAATAAGCACAAACATATAATAATCAATAATTAATGAAACAAAAAGCACTAAAAAGCAAAACAAAATAAGGGCTTTAGATAAATTGCTAACTTCTTAACTAGAGTACATAGTACAAAGGAAGGAAGAAACAAAGGGAGGGAAGGAGGGGGTAAGGAAGAGAAAGAAGGAGGAAGGAAGGGAGGGAGGGAAGGAAAACTCCTATTCCTGCCACCTAGTGTCATGAAAAAGTCACGCCAAGGTCAACCACAAGTGAGAAAAGTCAGGTGAAGAGCAATTAATTATCCATTTACAAAGTAAGAATAGAGATCCTAATTTAGTATTCAGTAATTTTTTTAAAAAATTAGGTCCTGGGAATAGTAGGAGTACCCTAACCAATATATAATTGAATACTCTTGTTTAATTATATATGCATGGTCTCTGAGATAAGGAGGAGCTGGTTAAATTAATTAGGAAAATGTGGCCTTTTAGGGCCAGACTTTCAAATTTTTAAAAATGTTTCTACCTTAGAATTGCTTAATTAGATTTCAAAGGAACAGTTTCTCATGTTTGAAATTGAACATAGTTAAATTAAAATAATAAAGCATTAAAGAGTTTACAAAAATAAACTTTACTTTCAATTACAGGCTATTGAATTTAGCCAGTGGTTTCTATAAGTAAAGCCATATTATAAACTTACTCACAAATAACTAAATAGAGTCTCTGAGGCAAAAAAATAAGAGAAAACTAGGAAATGATGGGGAGCTAGAACACAGCTTCTGTAAGTAAAGAGACAGCCCTCCCTTCTCACTGGTGTACAAAAATGCCTCTAATATTTGAAATAAGTAAGAGGTATAGTCCCAATTTCAAGAGTTATATTCCCAATTTCATTTGAGAATGAGCCAGGATGATATGTATAATCTTAATTTTAAAATAATGATAACAGCCAAAGTAAGTACATTTTTTTTTAAGATTTACTACTTTCTCAGGCAAATTGGCAGTTTGTCTCTTTGTACTCATGTCTTAAAGTCTAAAAAAACTCATTAGACCTTTTTTTTCCTGTAACTTAAAAAAAAAAGTTTCTTCTTTTCATTTTGTGGTTAATGTTGTCTGATTATCAAGACTTTGCATACTTTTAACACCCACCAGCCCCATCATATTATTTTTCTCTGGCTGAGGTCTGAGTGACAAGTACATTGATACAACTGAATCATCCTTCTGCAGGCATGTCTTTGCTATCAGATTAGTTTTCAAGTAGATTTATGCATTTAAAAAGTATGTCCGTTGGAACAAGATTAGTCTTCGCAAGATATGACATTTATCCTAGCAATAGGTGATAGATTTCTATACTTTAGACATGTGAACCAAACTACATAGTAAGCTGACATATTGTTAAGTAGTTCTTTTCTTCTTGGCTATCAGATCAAGTCACCAAAATGAAGCTGAAAGAGTGTTGTCATGAAAGTTTATTGGATTAGGGCCAAATTTCTGCCCTCTTATGAGGCCAGGTGATGCCAGGATTTTCCAACAACCAAACCAAGTTAAGTCTTGCCTTAATATAAAGAGAATTCAGAAAAACTGACAAAGGAGAGGTGAAGTAAAGAAGCAAGCAAAAGTTGATGTTTTCTTGGATTTCTGTGGTGAGCCTAAAAAGCATTCCAAAGAGAACCACATAAAATACAAGAAAAGTTGAAAAGATGCATCCCATCAATGTAATTTTAGAGAAGATGCTATATTGCTACATAAAAATAATCCTATTATATTTGTTAATCATGATCCTTCATAAACATATATTAATAATATAATAAAGATCCAAAGTGTTACTGCTGGGAAAAATGCTAACAACCAAAAGTTAAAGAGCCTTTTTTGAGGGATATAAAGAGTTTGTAGACATTTAAAAATCTAAGAATCACATTATACCACATAGTATAATAGTGTAAACAACTCCAGACATGTTTTATTAGTTTTTAAGGAAGTGGAGTGAAGTATGACTTCCTTCAATTAAACAGTAGAGGATTTAGGTAGATAGAATGAAACTATTTGACTTGGAGTTTAACCAAAATGTAGGAGTATTAGCACACCTTCCCACTGAAGTACTGTATGATCTTTTAAAGTACAGGTGTGTAAAGGGCCCCGGTTTTATTTTATTTTCCAGAAAAGGATTCCCTTTTTCTTGATGGAGAAGTAACATTGTACAAAAACATGATGTGGAAACTCTGCAGGGCTTTTGGAAAGCTCTCCTTTACCTTCACAACAGCTTCTCACATCTCCCTTTCCACCCATTTTTCCCAACTTCTTGTCTTCCTCTCTCTCCCCCATCATATATCTCATTGGCATAAATTACACAGAAACAAATGGTCAGGGATTTAGCCCACATCCTTGTCATTTCCCACCTCGATTGCTTCAAACTCATTGGATGCTGTCTACCGTCAGCAAGGGCACTTTTAACAATCATTAACCACAATCCTCTAGGAGGACAAACCAACTTTCTATTTGTACTTTTCTGGTTAATCTGTCAACTTCCTGTTGCGTTTTGGATCAAGCCCCTTGACTCAATATATGAAAAGGGAGAAATTTGGAGCATGGATATGACCTCTTTTAGTGGTTGACATTTTTTTCTCACTTGGCTTATGGACACTCTTGAGAGACCTAACCCTTATCCTGAAGGTCAAAATGCTTTACTATGCCTGGCTAAATTTCTTTACTGATCTTGTCTTTTCCTATTTCATATTCTCTTTTCTGTTTAATTTCCCATTTATATCCTATTATTTTCCCAGTGCTGAGTTTTCTTTCACTCTATTTTATGCTCAAGATGTTTTCCTGCCTTAACTTACTATTTAATTAAAAATAGAATCACAGGCTAGAGTTGAATGAGCTCTTAAAAGAACGTCTGGTCCAATGTCTTTTCAAATAAAAAAAAATCTTAAAATTTTCTCAACAGGATGCTTCTCATAATGGGAAATTCATTGAGACACTTCATTCCATTGCTGAAAAGCTTTCTGTATGCCGGGCGCGGTGGCTCAGGCCTCTAATCCCAGCACTTTGGGAGGCCGAGGCAGGCGGATCAAGAGGTGAGGAGAGCGAGACCATCCTGGCTAACACGGTGAAACCCCATCTCTACTAAAAAATACAAAAGAATAGCCGGGCGTGGTGGCGGGCGCCTGTAGTCCCAGCTACTTGGGAGCCTGAGGCAGGAGAATGGCGTGAACCCGGGAGGCGGAGCTTGCAGTGAGCCGAAATCGCGCCACTGCACTGCAGCCTGGGCGACAGAGCGAGACTCCGTCTCAAAAACAAACAAACAAAAAGCTTTGTGTGCATTTCCCTCAAATTCAACTGAGACTTTTGTCTTTGTAAATCCCACTCTTCTAGGACAACACAAAATAAAGTTATTCTAAAATCTATAGAATAGTTCTTAGAATTGCTACGTGATGGCTTAGACTGCTTTTTGATGATAGCAGTCACGTCATCCTTTAGCCTTCTACTCTCTAATATAATTAGCTCCAAGATATTCAATGTTTTTTTCTATAACATGGTATTCATCATCTTACATCATCTTGGTCCTTAACTGTCAGTCTTCATGCCACTGTGTGTAAGCATCTGATTCTCATGGTTCTCCATCTTAGTCCACTTGGGTTGCTAAAACAAAAATACCACAGACTGGATGACCTAAACAACAGGCATTTATTTCTCATAGCTGTGGAGGCTGAAGGAGAACAATATCATGATGCCAGCAGATTTGGTGTCTCATGAGGGCTCACTTCCTAGTTCATCTCTCTGTGTCTTCATATGTCAGAAAGAGGGCCAGAGAGCTCTCTGGGATCTCTTTGGTAATGATATTAATCCCATTTATGAGGGCTCCAAACAAATGAATTAATTACTTTCCAAAGGCTCCACTTTCTAATGCCATCACATTGGGGATTAGGATTTTAACATGAATTTTTGGGTGACAAACTCAATCTATAACGTTTCCTTTCATCCATTTTCCAGTACACATTTATTTCACCTTTAACATTTATTTGGCTATGGCTATGGTTTGAATGTATCCCACAAAAGTTCATGTGTTGGAAATCTAATTTCTCTCTTCATGAATGGATTAATGAATTAATGTCACTATCATGGGAGTGGGTTTCTTATACAAGTGAGCTCTCTGGCTCTCTTGCTCTTGCCCTCTTACCAAGCGATGTCCTCTGTCATGTTATGATGCAGCAAGAGGGCCCTCGCCAAATGCTGGTGCTATGCTCTTGGACTTCCTAGTCTCTAGAACCATGAGCTAAATAAACTTATTTTGTTTATAAATTACCCAGTCTATGGTATTCTGTTATAGCAACAGAAAGTGGACTAAGATAGTTATTTAAAATAACTGTTGCATTTTATCTAATGTCCAAATTGGAACATATTGCTTATAAACAACTTTGAAACGGATACTGTGTTGTCCTTTACATTTCATTTGTATAATATATATTAAAAGACAGAGAAAAATAGGCAACATTTTCAATTCTAAAATAATTATTAAAATAAATATGAAGATAAATGTTTCAAACACCTTTTTACACGTGGAAATCAGAATGTATGATATAGTTTATTGTTTGCTGCAATTTATAAAAATTTCCTTATAAAGAGGTGATGCAAGCATTTTGTCGGCCTTGGAAGGATTATGTATATTTAAGAATTAAAGCTAGAGGCTGGGTATAGTGGCTGATACCTGTAATCTCAGCACTTTGGGAGGCCTAAGCGGGTGGATCGCTTAAGTGCAGAAATTTGAGACCAGCCATGGGCACTGTAGCAAAACCCCGTCTCTACAAAACAAAAAACAAAAAAACAAAAATTATCTGGGTGTGGTGGTGTGTGCCTGTAGTCCCAGATACTCAGGAGGCTGAGGTGGGAAGGTTGCTTGAGCCCAGGAGGTGGAGGTTGCAGTGAGCCAGGATTGCACCACCACACTCCAGCCTGGGAGACAGAGCAAGACCCTGTCTCAAAAAAAAAAAAAAAAAAAATGAGAACTAGAAATTTGCTCGTATTTCCAGACTTTCTAAGAACCTAAGCACACACCAAGACTTAGTGTGCTTTCTGCTTTTACATTCAAAAATGACAGATGCTATAAATGCTGTGATTCAAGTATCATTTACATTTTAAACTGGAGGACAGGCACGGTGGCTCATGCCTGTAATCCCAGCACTGTGGGAGGCCAAGGTGGGCAGATCACTTGAGGTCAGGGGTTCGCGACCAGCCTGGTCAACATAGTGAAACCTGTCTCTACTAAAAATACAAAAATTAGCCGGGCATGGTGGCGCATGCCTGTAGTCCCTGCTACTTGGGAGACTGAGGCAGGAGAATCACTTGAACCTGGGAGGCGGAGGCTGTAATAAGCCAAGATCACACCACTGCATTCCAGCCTGGGCAACAAAGTGAGATTCCGACTCAAAAAAAAAAAAAAAAATTAAACTGGAAAGAAACTTAGAGGTCCTGTGGTAAAACCTGTTTAAAAGCAAACAAACAAACAAACAGAGGCTGGCAAAGTGAGTTGCCTTGACACAGTTAGTTGATTGCTAACCTGAAGCGTTCCTAAATTATAGATAGATACTCTTTGCCTTGCACCAAGTTGCTTTTTGATAGGAGGCAAAACAAAGGAGCCTTCCCATGCATTTCTTCATGACAAAGTTTTCTGCAGCCACTGCTTATATTGGTAAATGAAGTACTCTTCTTAGGTTCTTAGGGAGACATGCTAAATACTGGAAATTTGCCATGACATGAAGGATACCAGAAATCAGTCCTACTAATAGGCTTACCATGATACAGGTTATTTCCGAATTCCTGATTTACCCCTTATTCTAGAGTGCCTATATTAAGGCACATAAAGAATTTAAAAATCTCTCTCCTTGTGGGACACTCCCTCCCTAAACATCAGTGTGCCCCTGAAAGGTTCTTTTCCCTAAGTAGAATGAGTAAATCACAAGGCAACAGCTCTATACAGGAGTTCAGAATTCATCAAGCCAATACTCCTAGGTCCAGGGCTGAGAAGAAGAAAGAGGGGCCAATATAAAGGCCAGTCTATGTTTGGCTCTTCTTATTGGTCTCGTTAACCAAATTGTGATTTTAAAAAAATTTCTAGTATATTTTTCCTCTAAAGCTGTTTATTGTTTTTTCTTCTTTTTCATTGTCTGTCAATAGGCTATGACTAGTGGAGAAAGCAATAATGACCTATATATTAAGACAGATTTATGTACACTAGTATGTCTGAGTATAGGAACAAAATTATCTCAGCTTTTGTCTGGCCTAAAACTCTTGGAATGGAATAATTAATTCTTAAGCATTTTACTGAAGGTTTAAAAATATCTTTATAGAGAATTTTCTGTGTTTAATGGATTAGGAGTATCCTAATAACATGACAGTGTACTTCATTGCATGCTGCTTAATTTCCTGTCCTCTTTTTCATTCACTAATAAAAGCATGACTTAAGGAATAAACTGTCCTTGGGACACATCTGAATCAATTATCAGTGCAAGTGAAATTTAATATCCCTGTAGTAATTTTTTTTTTTTTTGACGGAGTCTCGCACTGTCGCCTGGACTGGAGTATAATGGCACGATCTCGGCTCACTGCAACCTCTGCCTCCTGGGTTCAAGCGATTCTCCTGCCTCAACCTCCCAAGTAGCTGGGATTACAGGTGCCCTATACCTCACTCAGCTAATTTTTTGTATTTTTAGTAGAGACAGGGTTTCACTATGTTGGCCAGGCTGGTCTCAAACTCTTGACCTCGTGATCTGCCTGCCTTAGCCCCCCAAAGTGCTGGGATTACAGGCGTGAGCCACCACACCCGGCCGTAATTTTTTTTTTTGAGACAGAGTTTCACCCTGTTGCCCAGGCTGGAGTGCAATGCTGCGATCTAAGTTCACGGCAACCTCCGCCTCCTGGGTTCAAGCAATTCTCCTGCCTCAGCCTCCTGGGTAGCTGGGATTACAGGCACGTGCCACTATGCCAGGCTAATTTTTTGTATCTTTAGTAGAGAGCGGGTTTCACCATGTTGGCCAGGCTGGTTTCGAACTCCTGAACTCATGATCCATCCGCCTCAGCCTCCCAAAGTGCTGGGATTACAGGCGTGAGCCACCGTGCCTGGCCAACACTGTAGTAATTAAAAATAATAATAATAAATGACCTACATTAATATTACTTGGGAAGATGATATTTTATCAAAAGTTTCCTTGTTCAGCTGTCATTTTTTTGAAGGGCATCAACCTTTGAATAAAGTATTTGTTCCTTAAAACTTCTCAGGCAATTAATATGTTGGGTAACAAGTGAAAGAATGGAGACTACAGAATTTCATAACATAAATTTTCCACACAGAAAATCAAGTCCTTGTTACACTAGCTTTCTTGATTCGTTTTAGTGTAACATTTCAATGGGGTAGAATAAAAAGATCTTTTATGATTATTTATGGTATACGTAGGAGGCAGTTTTCAGAATTGTGACTAGTGACCAAAGAAAATCTCACTTAAAGCAGACTCTCTAAACTTGTATTCTTTGTCATATAAATAATCCGAATCAATATACTTATAATTAACTTTATATAACTATCATTAGCATTTTTGTGAATTATGAGAGTCTATAGACATGTAACATGGCGGTATTTACTACTGTCTCTGTGAGATGTTTTTTGGGTTGATAATTATTCTGGTTATCTATTGCTAAACAACAACCCCAAAACTTAGTGGCTTAAAATAAACATTTATATTTGTTCACAATTCTGCAACTTGGGTAGAATCAGTGAGGACAGATGATCTCTATTCCACTCAGCATCTGCTGGGGTATCTGGAAGGCTGGACACTGGGATAATCTGAAGCCTCATTCACATACATGTCTGGTCATGAAGGCTGGTTGTCATCTGGAATCTCAGCAAAGGCACTACTGGGCACCTACATATGGCCTTTCCAAATGGCTGTTTGCCTTCCTCGTAATATGGCGACTGGGTTCTGAGGGTGAGCATCCAAAGAGGACCAAGTGAAAGCCGTATCACCTTTTATGGCCAGCTTTAGCAGGTACATAATGTGGCTTCCAGTGCAGTCATAGGTCCACCCAGTTTTATGGGGAGGAAAGATCTCTCAATGGAAAAGTATGTCTCAAAGGCAGAGTCTCCCAATCTCTTGGTGGAGAAGAGTTGGTGTATTAGCCTGTTCTCACACTGCTATAAAGAATTGCCTGAGACTGGGTAATTTATGAAGAAAAGAGGTTTAATTGACTCACAGTTTCACAGGCTGTACAGGGAGCATGGCTGGGAGGCCTCAGGAAATTTACAATCATGGTGGAAAGAAGAAGGGGAAGCAAACACACCTTCAGATGGCTGCGGGAGAGAGAAAGCAAAGAGGGAAGTGCTACACACTTTCAGACAACCAGATCTCATGAGAACTCACTCACTATCATGAGAACAGCAAGGGGGAAATCCGACCCTATGATCTAATCACCTCCCACCAGGCCCCTCCCCCAACATTGGGGATTACAATTCAACATGAGATTTGGGTGGGGACACATAGCCAAACCATATCAGTCAGTATTACATGGAAAGAAGATCATGTTGGATAGAATGTACTGGTGTGGACATCTTAGGAAAATATAATCTACCACAATACCACAGTCATAACGGGAAACATAAAGGACTAATTTTTGCCCAGTGTTCTACTTGAAAAGGATTAATATCTATTCTGTTTATCTAAATGCAAACATGGCTTTAAAAACTTCTAGTTATATCAGTGTGATTATGTGTATCTCAACCAGAGTCAAAAGCAACTCTTGCCTAATAAAACCATCACAAGTCAGGAAATAAGGAAATATGAACAAATATGAAGAAAATGACTAATCACATTGAACCATTTCCTGAGAGAAACAGAAATCAGAAACCAAAGCCTTCTAAATGACCCCTGGTAAAATTACACAGGCAATTAGTATCAAGTGGCCTCTTCTAAGTGTGAAAGTTTTTCAGAGCTTCTAATAAATTTTACGGGATAGTTTGCAAAGTCTATGGCCCAATATACAGGCAACACTGTTGTGTGACTGTCCCATATCCAAGTTTTTCAAGATGAGCAATGGCTCAACCCTATACACATATTGAGGTGAGAAGGAAAACAAGTGCTTCCCTTTGGCCGTTCCCATTTTCCAACTTGTCTTTCTGAAGAAAATCTAGTAAGAACAATATCTAGTGGCTGAAAGGGTTTTGATTTAAATTATTTTACTCCTTTCTTAGAGTTTTTCTAGATATAGGTTTCTAAACAACACATTGACACTATAGCCCATTTTCTGCCTTTTCAAAGAAAACAGAGCATGACAGGGCAAGGAAGGGAAATTCCTCAAACAGTTCAGTGTTTTAAATGACTTTTAATGAGAGCCGCTTTTACCTTTTAAAACCCTACCTTTTATGTGTATGCTTTTTTTCTGGTTTAAATTTGATTTGCAAATTTTCTTTGCTTTGAATTTTCCCCTAGGATTTAAAGATGCTCCGTCCTTTGATTTGTCATTAACATTCCGTTGGTGCCTTGCAGCATTTTATACTGTGGACACACCTCTTTCCCATGGCTGAAAAGCTGTATGTGTCCCTACATTATACATACACTTGGAGTGCTAAGATGATACCCAGAGGTAGACAGTCTATAAATCCTAGAAGAAATTGTGCATACACTAAGATGGTATATTGGCAAGTCTGGATTCAGACTAGGATGAATCTAGAAAATAAGTATTTCATCTTTGAAATATTCCCACCCAACTTTCTTTCTTAAAGTACTGTACTCAAAATGGACAGTTCTCTTCAACCTGTATGGAAGCTGTTGTATTAAAGATTTCCAGATGTACTGGATATATCCAGCAATATTGGGAGCTATGCTAATTTCTTTTTTTTCTTTTCTTTTCTTTTTTTTTTTTTTGAGACAGTCTTGCTCTGTTGCCCAGGTGCAATGGCACAATCTTCGCTCACTGCAACCTCTGCCTCATGGGTTCAAGCGATTCTCCTGCCTCAGCCTCCTGAGTAGCTGGAATTACAGGCTCCCATCACCACACCCAGCTAATTTTTGTATTTTTAGTAGAGACAGGGTTTCATCATGTTGGCCAGCTGGTCTCGCACTCCTGACCTCAGGTGATCCACCCACCTCGGCCTCCTAAAGTGCTGGGATTACAGGCGTGAGCCACCGTGCCTGGCCAAGCTGTGCTAATTTCTTGAGAACATAACCTGGAAAGGCTGAAAGTCCCTCAAAAAAGCCTCCTACTTGGCATGGTGCAGTGTTGAGAGTTGGGCAGGAGGGTAGTGATATTACCTGGCTAGGGACTGAAAGGAGTGACCGAGGGCAGCCTCACTGAGTGTTGCATGCCGCAGCACAGAGCTGAGAAAACACTTGACAATCATGAGCCCTACCAAGGGGCAAGAAAATGCTAAATGTTTTGTTGGCCCAATAGGTGTGACATAAAGACAGGGAGGCCTCCTGAGGGCCTCATCACCGGATGCAGTGATAAAGTTCAAGGGCAACAGTAGTGATGTCAGCACCCAGGCAACCAAACCAGACCAACCTCATCTCATAATTTTCAAGACCCAAATGAAATCTGTCCTGTGCAGTGGAAGTCAGTGGGGCCAAAGAAGAATACAAGCATTGTTGGAGTACTTTCTATGTGCCTAGAGCTGCTCTAGATGCTTTAATGAATTAAGCCATTCAAATCTTCACAACTGTTTAGAGTAGTTCAATTTTTATCCTCTATCTTACAGTGTGACAACTAAGGCCCTGAGATGAGAAGCATTTGGCCCAAGTTTATGCAGTGGCTCATGCCTGTAATCCTAGCACTTCAAGAGGCTAGGCAGGAGGATCCCTTGAGCCCAGGAGTATGAGGCCAGCCTGGGCAAGATAGCAAGACCTCGTCTCTACTAAACATAAAGAAAATTAGCAGGGTGTGATGGAGCGAGCCTGCAGCCCCAGCGTGAACCCAAAAGTATCTGAGACAGGTCTCAATTTAGAAAGCTTATTTTGCCAAGGTTAAGAATGCACTCATAACACAGCCTCAGGAGGTACTGAAGACACGTGCCCAAGGTGTTCGGGTACAGCTTGCTTTTATACATTTTAGGGAGACATAACACATCAATTAATACATGTAAGATTTACATTGCTTCTATCTGGAAGGGCGGGACAATGTCAAGTTGGGGGTCTTCCAGGTCATAGGTAGATTAAAAAATTTTCTAATTAGCAATTGGTTGAAAAAGTTATTATCAGTAGTAAGGAATGTCTGGCTCACAATAAGGGATTGTGGAGACCAAGATTTTATCATGCAGATGAAGCCTCCAAGGAGCAGGCTTCAAAGAGGGCAGACTATAAATGTTTCTTGTCACACTTAAGGTCTGTGTTGAAGTTAATGCTGGAGGGGTATAATGAGGCATATCCAACACCCTCTTCCATCACGGCCAGAATTAGATTTTCATGTTAACTCTGTAATGCCGTTGGCCAAGAGAAAGGGTCCATTCAGATGACTGAGGGGCCTTAGAAATTTTTGGTTTATACCAGCTACGCTGAGAGGTTGAGGAAAGAGGAGCACTTGAGCCTGGGAGATTGAGGCCGCAGTGAGCCGAGACTGTGCCACTGTACTCCAGCCTGGGCATCAGAGCGAGACCTTGTCTCAAAAAAAAAAAGATTACACATTTGGTAAATTGCAGAACAGAGCTTTTTGCCCAAGTGGCTTATAATCATTACAGAAATTGCCATTGTGCCAGACCTTTCTCCTTCTCTGCCTCCAAGTTACAGAAGTTACAGAAGCTTCTCATTGCACCCATGTTTCTCAGGTGGCTCTCTGCTTTCAAATTGACTGAATACCGCCCAGGTGCAGGGGCTCACACCTGTAATCCCAGCAGTTTGGGAGGCAGAGGTGGGTGGATCACTTGAGGTCAAGAGTTTGAGACCACCCTAGCCAACAGGGTGAAACCCCATCTCTACTAAAAGTACAAAAATTAGATGGGGGTGGTGGCACGCGCCTGTAGTCCCAGCTACTCTGGAGACTGAGGCAGGAGGATCGCTTGAACCCGGAAGGCAGAGGTTGCAGTGAGCCGAGATCGGCCACTGCATTCCAGCCTAGGTGACAGAGTGAGACTCCGTCTCAAAAAAAAAAAAAAAAAAAAAAAAAAGATTGAATATCTAAAACAGATTGTTTCACTGAAAGAGACTCTTTAAAAAAATTAGAGCTATATTGATATATAATTAACACCATAGAATTGAAGCAGCTACCTTGTCTGGGGTAAATACCTGGGGTTCATCATCTCGTGCCACGAAAATTTAGGACACGGACACACCTGAGGAGTTTAGGAGTAGAGGTTTAACAGGCAAAAGAAAGATAAAGGAAAATAGCTCTCTCTAGTGAGAGAGAAGGGACTTCTGAGAGGAAAGAACCAGCTGGTGGATGCGCCAGATTTTATAGTCAGGCTGGAGGAAGTGGTGTCGGATTTATATAGGGCTCACAGATTGGTTGAATCAGGTACTAGGTTTACATAGCTCAGGAGAAGGCTGGCCGCCCCACCCTAATCTTATTATGCGAATGAACTTTCCCCTTGTCCGGTGCCACTTTGTTTGCTCCTTCCTGTACACCTGGCTGGCCAAGAAGGGAAGATGGAGTCGCCATTTTGAACACAATTGACAACAACTGCCAGCTTGTATGTCTGCAGCTCGATTTTACAGGCTGCTCTTTGTTAGTAAGCAAAATGACTTGGGGCTGCTTTTCATTTAAAGGAAAACCTTACCGAGGTCTTCTATACCCTCACTATCTGTCTAAGTAATTTCATTTTTTCTTTTTTTTTTTTGAGACGGAGTCTGGCTCTGTCGCCCAGGCTGGAGTGCAGTGGCGTGATCTTGGTTCACGGCAATCCCCGCCTCCCAGGTTCAAGCAATTCTCCTGCCTCAGTCTCCCGAGTAGCTGGGATTACAGACACGTGCCACCATTCCCAACTAATTTTTGTATTTTTAGTAGAGACGGAGTTTCTCAAACTCCTGACCTAAGGTGATCTACTCTCCTCAGCCTCCCAAAGTGCTGGGACTTTACAGGCATTAGCCACTGCACCTGGCCCAGTAATTTCTTCTTAACTCCTATATCAGAATTTACCCATTTAGGCTGGGCACGGAGGCTCATGCCGGTAATCCCAGCACTTTGGGAGGCTGAGGCAGGTGGATTGCTTGAGCTCAGGAGTTTGAGACCAGCCTGGGCAACATGGCAAAACCCCATTACTACAAAAATAAAAAAAAAATTAGCTGGGCATGGTGGCATGACAGAGTGGGTGACAGAATGAAACCCTGTCTTAAAAAAAATTACCCATTTAAAGTGTACAGTTTTTTAAGTGTTTTTTTTTTGTATATTTACCGAGTTGCACAACCATCAACACCCCCAATCTTAGACCATTTCCATCACCCCATAAGGAAACTCCCCTGTCCATTAGCAGTCACTCCCCATTTCCCCCAACCTCCCCATCCCTAAGCAACTACTAACCTACTTTCTGACTCTATAGACTTGCCTGTGCTGGAAATTTCAAGTAAATAGAATCATGAAATGTGTATTTCTTTTGGTTGTACATACACTAACAAGGTATATTTGGCAAGCCTGGATTCAGACCAGGATGAATCCAGAAAATAAGTATCTCATTTTTCACTGAAGTATTCCCACCCAACTCAGAAGAGGGGCTTCTTTCACTTCATGTAATGTTTTCAGGTTCATCCATGTTGAAGCTTATTATCAGTACTTCACTTCTTTTTATTGTTGTATAATAGTGTACTCTGTGAATAGCCCACATTTTATTTTTCCATTCATCTGTTAATGGACATTTCAGTTGTTTCTACTTTTGACTCCTATGAATATGCTGTTATGAACATTCATGTACAAGTCTGTATGTGGACATAAGTTTTCATTTTTGGGGGGTATATACAAAAGATACCTTTAAATCTAGAAATTTCTACTTATAGCCCTCACTGCCATATTACGCACTCTCTTGCACTCTCTCATTCCTTGCAGATGGTGTCCTTCTCCAGAATATTACTGATATTGGTCTCCAAAGTAATGAACTTCTTACAAATATATTTATTTTTCATGTTATAACTTTATTCAACAATAATTCAATAACATTTATTTTATTTATTCTAGTTTTGTACCAGCCACTACACTGGATGCAAGAGATATAAAATAAACTAGAGTGTCCCTGCCTTTAAGGAATTTACATCTAACTGGGGAAGTGGAGAGGGGTAGAAGAAAACATAGACAATTAGAATATTATTAATGTGTGTTGTAGCAGAAACAAATACTGTGCTTTAAGGCACACAGGAGGGACACTTATTCTGCAGAGTCAAGGAAGGTGTCGCAGAATGTGTGATGGAAACTGGGCTTTGCTGAGCAATAAAGAGGGAATGGAGACAGATGGGCATTCTAAGCAGAAGAATTAGTATGTGTGAATGTCCCGAGTCAGGAAGAGCATGGCTGGACTTGGAACCATAAAAGTAGGAGCTGATGTAGAGTGCCCCACGTCTGGTGGTAGAGAGGTGGCAGGTGAGGTGGCAAACCAGGCAGCATTGACATCATAGTGGAACTCCTATGTCCTTCTAAGGGTTTGGACTGAGTTTGTAAATAATGTGCTTCCATTGAAAGATGTTTAACCTGGAGAACTGATTATTATTAGAGAGTTTAGAACAATATGAACTTTTGAATAAGTATCATAAGGAACTCCTGAAACATCTTTATTATTATATTTCATGATTAAGTGCTTGACAGCTGGAAAGCCTAGGGTTGGTGGTTGAAAGAACCTATCTATGCAGGAAGCAGATTTCACCCAGGTGGTGTTATTTTGTTGGTATTCCCCATTTAGTGGTTCATGGCTCAGTGTAGAACTCTTTGACTTTATTTTGTTGTTGCAGGGCATTACTCTGCCTTATGAAATGCATGACCCTATCATTACCTCTCCAAGGTTTTGGTATGTTTTGCATTAAGCTCTATAATACTACACAGAAATTAAAAATCACCCACTGAGTCTTCTTTGAAGATCCGTTTCAGCGTCCCTGAATACCTTCTTGTTTGCTTGGTTATGCTGTCAGCGCTTCTGTCAAACATGGAATTCCCAGATAGCCTCAAGTCCTTTGGGGGCAAAACTTTGTCTTGATCACAGGATCTTGTCACAGGATCTTGTCACAGGATCTTGCCAATTTTTACTTAGCTGGATTTCTGTCAAGAAACAAAGGGGCAGGGAGTGGGGGAGAGACAGAGAGAAAGAGAGAACAATATGTGAGGAAAGTAGTCAGGGGGAATTGCAAATAGGAAGGTAAGAATATCATTCGTTGAGATAGAGGGTTATAGAAGTAATTCGGGATATCAACAGGAAAATAAATACATCTGTTTATAAATTTTACAGATATTTGGTGACAATAATCAAGATGAGCAGATTTACATTATTAACATATAATAACAAGTATAATTCACAAGTCCTCAAAACAATTGCAAAACTGCAAAGGACCCCAAAGGATCTTCCCACACACCCATGACATTTTCTAGTTTGTAGCATAGGCCCTACTTTCCTAGACACTTAACTAGAAAATTCTAGAACTTTTCTTATATACCATGTCTAATGTCACAATTATAACTATCCTCCATCCCTCCCATTCTTTTTTTTTTTTTTTTTTGGAGATGGTGTCTTGCTCTGTCACCTAGGCTGCAGTACAGTAGCAAGATCTTGGCTCGCTGCAACCTCTGCCTCCTAGGTTCAACTGATTCTCCCACCTCAGCCTCCCAAGTAGCTGGGATTACAGGCTCCCGGCACCACGCCTGGCTAGTTTTTGTATTTTTAGTAGAGACATGGTTTCACCATGTTGGCCAGGCTGGTCTTGAACTGCCCGCCTTAGCCTTCCCAAGTGCTGGGATTACAGGCGTGAGCCACCGCGCCCAGCCTTATTCTTCCTTTCTTAATGACTAAGATCAATTCCTTCATTTCTTTTTAATAGTTATGGAGTAGAAGCGTCACTATAATTTATTTACCAAACCTCATATGAGTATTTAAGTAGCTAACAAGGACAGTGTTATTTCAGGAACAACAGAAAATTTTAAGTGTAAATGGATGAGTAATTGTTCAGTTTCAAATACAGGAGGAAGAACAGACTATACTCTGAGAAATACTGATATATTGTTAAGTAAATTCTAACTCAGATGTATCACAGTGCTTAGTTTTTATTTATATCTTTAAAACAGGACACTATATGCTGGGCATGGTGGCTCATGCTTGTAATCCCAGCACTTTGGGAGGTGGAGGTGGGAGCATGGCTTGAGCTCAGGAGTTTGAGACCAGCCTGGGGAACATAGTGAGAACTTGTCAATACAAATAAAATAAAATAAATAAATAAAACAACACTATGAGGCATAAAGGAAACATCTGACATATATGTATATATTAAAGACAGGAATGAAAATTCCATTTAATAAATTTTTGCATTTTTTAATTTGGTTTTTAAATGGAGGTATAACTTATTACTGAAAGGTGCATAAATTTTAAATGTACAGTAAAATAAAATTGTATACATGTATAAAACCTTATAATCCTAACCCAGATCAATATATAGAACATCTCCAGCACCTCTGAAAGCTCCCTTTAATTCTCTCTTTCCTGACTCCATTAATATCTACTTCAAAAGTAACTATCATTTTGACTTTTTTTAATTTTATTTTTTTTACACAGAGTTTTGCTCTGTCGCCCAGGCTGGAGTGCAGTGGCGTGATCTCGGCTCACTGAGACCTCCACCTCCCGGGTTCAAGCAATTCTCCCGCCTCAGCCTCCCGAGTAGCTGGGATTGCAGGTGCGTGCCACCACACCCGGCTAGTTTTTTGTATTTTAAATAGAGATGGGGTTTCACCATGTTGGCCAGGCTGGTGTCAAACTCCTGACCTTGTGCTCCGCCCATCTCAGCCTCCCAAAGTGCTGGGATTTACATGCATGAGCCACCGCGCCCGGCCGTAAGCTTAACATCTTTAGACCTCATGAAGTGTTGGCAATGATGTTGAGAAAATAGAGAAAATGGAACTACATTGCTGGTGGAAACATAAAACGTTACAACTGTTTTTGGAAAACAGTTTGACAGTTTCTTTAAAAAGCTGAAGATAACCTATCATATCATTCTACTCCTAGGTATTTACCCAGGAAAAATTAGTTTATGTTTATATGAAGATTCGTACACAGATATTCACAGAAGCCTTATTTACAGTCGTCAAAATGGAAAACAAACCAAATATCTCTCAATGGGTGAATGGAAAAACAAATTGTGGTATATCCACACAGCGGAATCCTCCTCTAATAAAAAGGAATGAACTGTTGATTCAAGCAACTACACAGGTGAATCTCAAAATAATTACGCTGAGTGAATTAAGACAGATAAAAAAGAACACATACTATATGATTTCACCTGTATAAAATTTTAAAAAATGCAAGCAACTCATAGTGACAGAAAGACGATCAGTTATTTTGAGGGGCCATGGTGAGGAGGCCTTGACGGGCAGGAAGGATCCCGGGATATTCTGGAATTTTTATTCTGGATATAAAGGTACTTCAGGAAAATTTTGAAAGTCTGGATATGTTCATTATCTTGATGGGGTTGATGGCTTCACTGGTGTATACATACGTCAAAATGTATCAAAATTACACATTATGTGCAGTTTATTGTCAATGATATCTCAATAAAGTTGTTAACATTTTTTCAGTAATGTAGTTATCCTTTCATTCATAATTTTTTTCACAAATCAATATAAAATGATTTGTATTGTTATTTATGACATTAACAATTCCATAGCAAGAGAAATGTCATTTTATTTCTCTTCTTTTACTCATTAATTCATTCAGCAAACATTTAAAGTGCCAGACATTAGGGTGCCGGAGAAACAAAGATAAAGCTTTGAAATTAGTGGGGGTAGAGAAGTGGCATTTACTGAGTACCCATTCTGCAACACCTACTGTTTTTACATATATCATTTACTTTTCACAAAACAGAAGACATACATTTTCATATATTCGATTTTACAGATGAAGACATTAAATCTGAAGTGGTTAACAGCAACAAAACTGGGACTGAAATCCAGGTTCGTGGTACTCCGAAGTCATAGTACTTTCCATCAAAACACAATATCAGAGTCTTTTATTCATTTATTTTTTGAGTCGGAGTTTTGCCCTTGTTGTCCAGGCTGGAGTGCAGTGGCACGATCTCAGCTCACTGCAACTCCTGCCTCCTGGGTTCAAGTGATTCTCCTGCCTCAGCCTCCCGAGTAGCTGGGATTACAGTCACCCACCACCACGCACAGCTAATTTTTTTTAATTTTTAGTAGAAGATGGGGGTTTCACCATGGTGGCCAGGCTGGTCTGGAACTCTTGACCTCAGGTGATCCACCCGCCTCAGCGTCCCAAAGTGCTGGGATTACAGGCGTGAGCCACGGTGCCCTGCCCACACCTTACAGAGTCCTGAGGGGAGTGGAACAATCCTAACTTTTTCTGAAGAAGTCAGTGAAGGCTTTGCCATTGAGGCTCTACTGTTTGAGATGCAGTAGATGCTGTGCAATATTTAGAGTTTTAAAGGAGTGCGTTATTGATGACCTAAGGGCAAATTATATATTATCTGACAGAAGTAACGTTTTCTTATTCATTGTTCCTGTAGTACTTTGCTTATGTGGTCTATAACTCATTCACTTCATACCTCAGTGAGTTGTAGTTAAGCTTGTAATTGACAATTACAGTGGAGTGGAAGCTGCCATTTGTATTTTAATAACACAATTTTTTTGGGGGGGTGCAGAGTCTCACTCTGTCTCCAGGCTGGAGTGCAGTGGCACAATCTTAGCTCACTGCAACCTCTGCCTCCCGGGTTCAAGCGATTCTCCTGCCTCAGCCTCCCGAGTAGCTAGGACTATAGGCACGCGCCACCACGCCTAGCTAATTTTTGTATTTTTAGTAGACAGGGAGTTTCACCATGTTGGCCAGAATGGTCTTGATCTCTTGACCTCATGATCCGCCTGCTTCAGCCTCCCAAAGTGTTGGGATCACAGGAGTCAGCCACCGCGCCCGGCCAATAACACAATATTTTTAAGCACCTACTATGATCTGTGATAAATCCTCTTATATGGATAAATTATTCACAGCTCGCGAGTTAGTGTCTCTATCTCCTTTTTACAAAGAAACAGGCTGCAAAATAAAAATTACCTAAGGGTGTAAAATAATAAAAACACTTAAGCCATGTAACATTAGCAACTATCTCTATTTTTCTGTAAACTTTTATTTTGGAGCCACATTAAACAACTATTTTTGTAGTCAAACACATTCAAATGCATGAATAAATTACGTTCCAAGCCACTTACAAATATAAACTAAATTTGGATTACTCTTATTTCTTTCTATTGTGCATAGCAAAAAGCTGAGGAAGCTTTTAATTATCTCTAGAACTCAACATTTGCCTTTGATGTGAAGTATCATCATTTCAAAAACACAAGCTAAAACTGAAGTGGTTCAGTATAATGAGGTTGGTTTCTTATATAGCATTATTAACTTTATGTTCTGAGAAATGAGGACATTTAATAGCAGGTTATAGATTCATGCATCAACAACATTCAGCATTACCACCTAAGGCCAGTGCTATGTCTAAAAAGCTATATTTAATACTCGCAATGTTACACACAATTATGTCTTCAATGAATGTTCAGTGAATCCTTCTTTATGATGCTGATAAATATCGTCTATATAGCTAAAATCGTTTACATAGCTAAGGGCAAATCGCTGTTTACTAGGGATAGTAATGCCGAACGGAGTGAATACATGAAGTCGTAAATTATATGAATGCAGGGTGACCTAATATAGCCAGGGTCTCAATTTAATAATATATACCCGTTTAAAAATAGCCTTATTTCCTTCTCTAAAGCTTGGACTCTTTTTTTTTTTTTTCTTTTTTGAGATAAGGTCTCACTCACTTTGTCGCCCAGGCTGGAATGGAGAGGCCCGATCTCAGCTCACTGCAGCCTCGACCGCCCGGGCTCAGGGGATCCTCCCACCTCAGCCTCTTCAGTAGCTGGGACTACAGGTCTGCACCACAGGGCTGGCTAGTGTTTGTATTTTTTGTAGAGACGGAGCCTCGCTATGTTGCTCAGGCTGGTCTCGAACACCTGAGTTCAAGCGATCCGCCCTCCTAGGCTTCCCAAAGTGCTGGGATTACAGGCAGGAGCCACCGCACCGGCCTGGGCTAAATCTGATTCCAAGTTTACACAAGTTTGTTGAATGCCCACTGTGTGCTTAATGAAAGATCAAAGTTTGATAAAACAAGGTCCCTGCTCTTACTGAGCGCATAGCTTTCTCAGATTATCAGAAACCAAATTTGGAAAATAATCCAGAACGCTGGCGTAGGTAGCTCAAGGTTCCCCGCTTGCAACATTTAGTCCAAACCAGTCAATTCTAGGCGGCGGATTTCCCCATCCCCCTCCGTCGCCCAACCTTTGGGTGGGGCCACTCCCAAACGCTCCCTCCCCTCGTCCCGCCATGCGCAGCAGTGCGCATGCGCCCTCAGGGAGGCGGCCAGTGACCCTGAGGCATTGCCGTCGCGCGGTGCACAGATAAGACGTCGCGCTTGCGCAGGCGCTCGGCGCAGAGGCCTGCGGGAAGCCAAGATGGCGCATAGGGGTTCTCCAGGCTGCAGTTGGCGCCTTATCAGTATCTAAGCGGAGTGTTTTGGAAGGAGTTAAGGGGCTGTGGCAAACGCCCTCTCCGCCGTCATGGCCCGGCATCGGAATGTTCGAGGCTATAACTACGATGAAGGTAGGTGGCAGGGTCATGCCGGGACGTTCTTTTCCCGGCTACAGCTGGGATCCTAGCCCGTTGGCATCCACTTCAATCTGTGAGTTTCTCGTCAGTGTTGCGCTGTCGGGATTGGGAGAGCCCCAGTTGGGGAATATAACAGGCCTTCTAGTGCTTTCGAATGCCGTCGTTTTTAAGTCATGATTTCTGCCCTCTGGGGTTGATTTTATTTGGGGAGGGGGAGGTGCTGCATAGCGTCATATGGGTAGGATATTGGTGAGGTTGAGATCCGGTGATATTTAGGCACGTAAGCATTATCACCTCTTCCATTGTTTCCTCCCATGTTGGGCACTAACGTGCCTGCTTCTAGCTCCTCTCTCCCAGATCCCCTTTGAGAAATGTCCATGAAACGTTGCTTATTTGTAAAACACAGATTGACTTAATACATTCAACGGACGTGTACCTGTGTTAGATTTACATGGTAAACCTTTTGTGTATGTCCATACATACCTAGTGCAGAATCAGTTTGCGCTGATTTATTTTTCAACGAATTTCAAAGTGGAAACTTAGGAGACAGTAGAAAAGACACATGTTAAAAAGGCCCAAAGAATGAGTCGATCAGATGGATCTTGAAGTTTATACTTAGTTCTTGGCTGGTAATGCTTGATATAAATGTATTTTGAAATGTAAATAAACGGCAGTACTAGAGGAAAGAGTGTATAGGAAAGGACTTTTTGATATTAAAAAATGAAATAAAAATGTCTGTATGAATGTTCTGTAGGAGTTAACAGGAGTTAGAATTATTTTTAGGAGGACCACATCCCTCTTCATGCAGTAGATAACTATAGGCATCACCAAGCATCACATAAACTAAAAATATAAACAAAAATGAACTAATGCAGGAGAAGAATAAAGAACTATGCTTTGCGAAGTGCAGAACATGTAGTGCTTAATATGTTGGTGATTGTCATTGGCACCCCAGTAGGTTATTATAGAACATCAGTATGCTTTAACTAGAGTGAGGGCAGCTAACACCCTGTTCTCCATTTGGAACCTGTGACCTCAGTCCGTCTAGAACATGTGAATTTTCTGGTGGTTACTTTAGAATGGAGGCCCTTTTAAATAAATATTGCAGTGGATGGTATTGCATGTGGACCATTGTCACCTAAGAAATGACTTTAGACTGAGAGAGATTTTTGCAAATATAAAGTACATGAATAGGCCTATTTATTATTCATTCATTTCTTTAATAGTTGTTTATCATTTCCTCAACCACCATTAAGTTAGTGCTTAGAGTACTGTTCTAAGCTTTGAGGACTGAAAGTAAGATATTTGAGGGTGGTCTAAAAGGAGAAGATTATACGAGTTACAGATTATTAGAGTATGAAAAATGCTACAAAAGGTACTGAGAAAACGCTATGGGAGGGATACACAGATGAGAACACTTAATTCAGAATGGATTGGGGGGAATTTAAGCAGGATTTCTATGTTAAGGGATGCTTCATGGAGGAGAGGTGTTTGGCCTCAGGGAGCACCTTGGCTTCTTGAGGTTAGGTTGTCATGTTGTCATGCTTCTTTGAAACAATTGGTGACATCATAACCAAGCTGTTCCTGTAACATTAAGGAGGTTCATCCCCTTTTCTTGTTTATAAAAGTTGTACTCATTAAGGTCCAGTTTATTTCTCTTCTTCCCAGTTAGGCTTTCTCTTGAATTCTCAGAATAATAATTTAAAGATTCTGTTAAGAAATATAACCTCATTAGAGAGAGTTTGTGTTCTAAAACCTACTGGTTCCGCTACTTAACTCCCACTTTGTTTTTCTCTGTAATTTATGTAATACTTTACATGACTGCCTCAGTCACTGATTTAAAAGTCTCAGGAAGGCAAAATCCATACTTTAAGTAGCTGGCACAATGTTCTTTACATGTGGTAAATATTTCATAATTTTGTTGATTGAGGAAACAAACTATGAAGATTGCAGGAAAGAATTCTCTTCATCTTTATATGTTGTGGCACTTTAGGGTCAACTTCAGCATTGACAAACTGACCTAGCAAAAAAGAGTTTTTTGTTTTTTTTTTTTTTAAGAGACAGGATCGCACTTTGTTGGTTGGCCAAGCTAGAGTGTGAGTGCAGTGGCATGATCATAGCTCTCTGTAACCTCCAACTCCTGGGCTCAAGCAATCCTCGTGCCTCAGCCTCCCGAGTAGCTAGGTCTACAGGCATGTGCCCCCATGCCCGGTTAATTTTTTATTTTAGTAGAGACAGCATCTGGCTGTGTTGTCCAAGCGAGATCCTCCCTCCTCGGCTTCCCAAAGTACTGGAATTACAGGTGTGAGCCACGATGCCTGGCCTATTGTTGTCTTCAATATCTAAAAATACTTTGTTTGTGAATGGCCCCTTGTTTATTTGCAAATAAATTTTTATTAACTTGGGATTGTGATCTAATAATTTATTTAATCATATACGTTTTTGCCCAATAGTAGCATTTATCTAATTTTTCTTTGCTGTAAGCATTTGGTCTCAGCCTTTGAGCATGCTGTTCCTGCTGCATGAATACCCTCAGAAACTAGCTAACTCTATCCTTTGGAATTGGTTTGGATATTATATTAATGGGGATCTTTCCCTAGCTGCCCCACTCCCCGTTCTAGTTTTGTCATTCATGTGTGTGTTCCCAAATTGCTCTGTGTTTCTCACATCAGGCACCTGTCACATGGTTTTGTAATTGCCCATTATCTTGTGTGTATTCCTTGTCAGATTTTAGGTGCAGTGATAACTGGAAATGTGTTCACTGTTATACCACAGTTGTCTCAACTACTCCCTGGCATGGTGTTAGTGTTTGTCAAATGAAATTTATGTAAATATATTTATGTTCTTTGTGGGTTTTTAGTTGTAATTAGTTTGATTCATTAATTTATAATAAAACAAATATTAATCTAGTGCCCCATATGTGCCAGGTAGTTGGCTAAACCAAGTCTTGCCCTGAAGAAGCTGATAGTCTCATGTAGTGAACAGGCGTAGCGCTCTGTAAATTGGGTAAGTGTGCTGGAGGGTAACAGTAGCAGAGGGGCTTACTGCTTTATCCAGAGTGGTCAGGGAAGACTTGTGCAAAGAGGAGACATTTGAGCTGGAACCTTAACTAGCAGAAAGAAATGGCCTCGGAAAATCTAGGCAAAGAGCATATCCCAGGAAGCAGAAAAAAAGGGCAGTTAGCCATCAGCAGGTGGGCATAGGGAGTTTAGGGTAAGTTGGTTTGTATAGATGTTACCTAGCTCTCCATAAAGAAATACTACTTTCATGATCTATTGTATACCCCCATGTTCTGTGGAAGAGAAGTGCTTTGGTTTTAGAGGGCACATGGTGAAAAAAATGGTTTATTTCAGATTTTTGTCAACACTGGAGAGACTAAGTATTTTTTTTTCTTTTTGAGACGGAGTCTTGCTCTGTCGCCCAGGCTGAGTGCAGTGGTGCGGTCTTGGCTCACTGCAGCCTTGCCTCCTGGGTTCAAGTGATTCTCCTGCCTCAGCCTCCAGAGTAGCTGGGATTACAGGTGCGCGCCACCATGTCTAGCTAATTTTTGTATTTTTAGTAGAGACGGGGTTTCACCATATTGGTCAGGCGGGTCTCAAACTCCTGACCTCATGATCCACCTACCTCGGCCTCCCAAAGTGCTGGGATTACAGGCGTAAGCCACCGTGCCTGGCCTCAAGTATATTTTTTATAGGATTATTGTATTTGATCCTATGAGGTGAAAACTTGGGACCTGGGTAAACCCAATTAATTTAACAACTGAAGAACTGTGTATGTCTTTATAAATATAGAGTTAGTAAATAACCTATTTGGTGGGTGAAATTCTTAGAGTTTTTTTGAAAATAGACATTCTAGGATCCTTAAATTTTGATAAACAGTTTATTTTGGAGAGGATTCAGATGCTTCCTCACTAGTAACTAAGAATATAAAAAGAACTTGTAAATGAATTTATCTCTTTTGTCTTTATTTTAGATTTTGAAGATGATGATCTCTACGGCCAGTCTGTAGAGGATGATTATTGTATTTCGCCGTCAACAGGTGAATTTTTAAAAATAATTTGATTCCTTAGATTTGGTGTTTAAAAACGTAAATGTTAGTCGTTCAAGGACTGGAGTGTTCTGTGAGACTGTAATATATAACATTTAAAAAGTTAATTATATGTTAATTATTAAAGGCATATAAAATAATTTCTTTTCCTGTGAGTAGAATTTAAATTTGTGATTCTATTATTTAGTTTTAAATAATGTGAAAAAGACTGTGGCTTCTTTTCCACCATACTTTGCATCATGCAGTTAATCTAAATATACTAAAATGGTAATTTAGTCAATAATGAAATTCTGAAGCCTCTGGAGGCAGGCAGCCATTATATCCTCAAGGATCTTTTGAGTATTAGAAACTTGGAGGTGTTATGCCTAGACTTTCCTTTATACAGTACTTTAGTTTATCTGTTGAACAGTTTGGTAAATAAACCAATACATGTAGTTCAGACTTCTTTTGGAGCCACAGAGGAATTTGGCATTCATATTTCTGTATGATTCCACATCAGAGCTGCATCTTCTAGATTATCAGCCCAAAGATTTCTTCTCTGCCACCATATAAGGAGAACATTCATATATTCTTCCCAGCAAAGGCTGAGTCATTAATCCTGATCCTCCTGTCACTTATTTCCCTAACACTACATTTGTCTCCAAATTTCAGCCTACTATCTACACAGGTTAAAATGCCCTGCTAAATTTTAGTATGGTGTAGGCCAGGTACGATGGCTCACGCCTGTAATCCCGGCACTCTGGGAGGCCGAGGCAGGTGGATCACCTGAGGTCAGGAGTTTGAGACCAGCCTGGCCAACATGGTGAAATCCTGTCTCTACTAAAAATACAAAAAGTAGCCAGGCATGGTGGCGAGTGCCTGTAATCCCAGCTACTCAGGAGGCTGAGGCAGGAGAATTGCTTGAACCTGGGAGGCAGAGGTTGCAGTGAGCTGAGATCGCACCATTATACTGCAGCCTGGGCAACAAAAGCTAAACTCCATCTCAAAAAATGGAAAAAAAAATTTAATATGGTATAAAAAGAGTGTATAATAGTATATTTACCTGTGGTTGGGTATAGCATAAATATAATTTATAAAACTCATTTTTCACAAGTTTAAAGGTTTGATATAATTAACATTTCTTTCAGAGCCTTCTGCCATGGTCTGAATGTTTGTTTCCCCCAGATTCACATGTTGAAATTCTAACCCCAAGGTGATGGTATTAGGAGGTGGGGCCCTTGGGAGGGGAGGTGATTAGGCCATGAGGGTAGAGCCCTCATGAATGGGATTAATGCCCTAGTGAAAGAGGTCCCAAGGAGAACTCTTGCCCTTCTGTCATGTTAGGACACAGCAAGTAGGTGCTGTCTGTGAGCCAGAAAGCGGGTGTTCACCACACACAGACTGCCTTGATCTTGGACTTCCTAGCCTCTGAACTGTCAGAAATTTCTGTTTATAAGCTACCTAGTTTATGGCATTTTGTTATAGCAGCCTGAATGGACTAATACATCCTCCTTGTCTTAATTACCCTCTAGTCCGCTGGGCTGTCTTATAAACTGTACCTGCTTTCATCCTATTTTTAGCCTCTGCAGACCAAATATGCCCCTTCTGACTTTTATAATTTCTTTTTCTTTGTAAAGGCATAGATATGCTAGAAGTTGTCTTTATCATATCTACTCTGTCATCCTTTTCCTGTTAACTGGTTATTCTGAAATGCATCTAGCTCCTTATGTACAGGCCTGCTCTTCTGGTCAAGTACTTTTCTCATTTAGCTTAATCGTGGCTTTTCCTCTCATCTTTTAATGTTTCACTGTTATCAGTCCATATTCTGTTAGGAGATAAAAATTGCACCAGTTATTTTATCAGAGAACATTTAACATAAAAAGTTGTTAATGAGGTATTATAGAACAAATAATGCAAAAAGTGCAACCAGGATATCAAGAAGGTAGTAAGTTCAGGAAGCACTTTACTGTCCCTAGTTCTTAGGGGAACAAAAGGCAAGGTTGAAACCACCTTTTAGAAGCTGGTGGAGGCTCCTTGCAGCTGTGACTTAGACCTTGAGGAGAGGGTTCTTTGCTGCTTTGCCTCTGAAGTTCACAAGAGGGACTGTGGGGCCAGGACTCAGACCTCTGGGCAGGGAGGCACTGCATGGCTGATGCTGGTGCCTCAGAAGGTCCCTGAATCTTAGAGCTGGGATTCAGCCTTTTAAAGAGGGGATTCCGCCTTTTAAAGAGGGGATTCCAACCTACTGGCTGGTCGTGTTGTCTGGGGAGTGAAGAGGCAAATTGAAGCTGGTTCTGGGAGTTTTGGAAAAACTGAAAACGGATATTAATTGCAGTTATTGGAAGAAACTGCTTCTGGAAGGTGAAGTGAGTATTGCTGGGGTGATACTGGAACAAGAAGCAAAAGGAAAGGAGCATGTGCCTGCCTTCTCTGGCTTTCCAGTGTCCCTTTCATATCTCCTTATTGGATGATCCTAAAAGGGAGCCAGATATCAAAGAAGAAATGTGCTTTGCAGTGACTTCAATCCAGCATCACAAAGCTGAGTAAAGGATGGTAGGTTAGAAGCTGAGAGGTGGCTTAATAAGCAGCATTCCTTTATAGCTCCTTATTCAGGGGTTCAAAAGAGAAGACATTTTGTAGTGACTTAGGAATAAAACAATTTCACATTTTTCTAGGAACCTCCTAGGCATTTGCCCTTTGGGGCTCCTATAATTCAGCATCACAGTTGACTAGGTAACTTAAATATTAGAGGTGACAAAGTGATGTCTGGTAGTGCTATCCTCATCACTCACATTCTAAGCACATTAGAGAGCATGGCATATAGAACTGAGAAGATGATATGGTTATATTAGATTTGAGTTAAAAAATCTCTAATACATAGATAATGGATTAAAGGTGGTATATGGGTGGATGTAAGTAGACTCGTTAGGAGACTGTTATATGTATTTATCTAGAGGAGATGAGGCTATTTTAGGACAGTGTTCTCAAAGTGAACCATCAGCATCACTTGAGAGTTTGTTAGAAATGCAATGTTGGGGACTCCACCCAAGAGTCAGAAACTAGGAGTGAGGCATAGCAGATGTTTTAACAAGCCCACTGGGGTATGCTCGTGGTATGCATTGAGAACCATTTGTTTAGGGCAGGAGTTGGTAGCATTGGATTTGGAAATACATTCAAGAGAAAATTTACAGGAGTTGAGGTCTGCAGGACTTGGAAGTTAGTTGAATATGGCTTTGTATAAGCGTGGAATCTTTCAGAGGGGGGATTACTGAAAGACACCTTAATATTGCAGGTTAACACAGTCATTTATCTAGGCTTCTCTGGATAAATGTTATGTTATCTTGAATAATAAGGTAATAGTACAAAGTCAGACCTTCAAAGGGTGTTTCTCTGAGATTTGCATTTATGGCCTAGCTTTCTTGAGGACAGAGACGGAGTTTATCCATGTGTCTCTCATAGCTTTTGATGTGGCTCTTACCTGTGGTTTGTATTCAGGACAGTCTGACTCTGAGAGTTACTTTTCGAACACACCAAGAAGCCAACTGATCTTATCAAAGCAGGAGATAGTTAAATGTTTTTGATTTCTTCTGTGACAAACTGATTTTTAACAAAAGCATACGACTTTGGATTTTTAAATTTTTCAAAACATTTTAAAAATAGCAGTAACATCAGATAAGAAACTTACTTTCCTCTATAGTGGTATATTTTCCAAGTAATTTTCAATAAAAAATGAATGGTTTTAGAAGAATATTTTCTATTCTTAAGCAGCTAATGTCATTGAAAAGCTGATTGTATTCATGGTGTAATGAAGTCTGATAATTGAAAGACTTTATCAATTAATTGGAATTTCTTTCTAAAATTCATCAGCACGTGTATATTTTTTTGAATTCTATTAAGCTCAATTTTCCTGGTCTCACTATGCTGCCCAGGCTTGTCTCAAATTCCTGAGCTCCAGTGATCCTCCTGTGTCGGCCTCCCAAAGTGCCAGGATTATAGGTGTGAGCCACCATGCCCAGCCTAGGATGGTGATTTTTAAATGTTAACTTTTCTTTCTTTTAGAAAGATTGATACTGAGTATTGAACCTATGTCAAAGAGTAGGGGGTAGCAAAAGGAGTTTGCATATAAAACTTTATTTGAATGGTGATGTATTTTGTTTCAGCTAATATGATTAGAAGTAATCTTTGTTTGCTCCATTCTAATTTCACACCTTTATTGTATATTCTTTTTTTTTGTAAGAAAAACACTATTCTAATACATTTATAAATTAGTTTGGTATAAGGAAGCTTGTTTAAAGTCTTGTTCAAATAACTTGCTACAACAGTATTGTGGGTAAAGAAAATAACCCTGACTGAAGGAGTCTGGGAAGGCTTCTAGAAGGAGGTGGGATTGAAGCTAGGAAATTTGGGAGTAAGAATGGCATCCCAGCTAGAGGAAACAACGTTGCTTAAGCAATGGCCTCTGAGTGAGGCTTGTTTCATCAGACTACCGGGATTAATGCAAGTGGCAGGAGGAAAGAGGGCTAGGAAAGAAAATAGGAATGAAATTGTGAAAGACAGTTTCTAATTTTGTGTTTTTAGTGTCAACTTATTGGAATTTTTTGAGTAAGGGAGCTAGTATTTTGTGCAGATAACTGATCATGGTCCACAAAGTGGCGTATAGGTGGGCCAGAATAAAGGGGAGACTTGTAGGTCACCAGTGTTTCTTAATCTTACCTTGTGATATGAATCTGCTGGGAATAATTTTTTTTTTTTTTGAGACAGAGTCTCATTCTGTAGCCTAGGCTGGAGTGCAGTGGCACGATCTCGGCTCACCTCAACCTCCACTTGGCTCCCAGGTTCAAGCAGTTCTCGCGCCTCAGCCTCTCAAGTAGCTGGGATTGCAGGCGCCCGCCACCACGCCTAGCTAATTTTGTATTTTTAGTAGAGATGGGGTTTTGCCATGTTGGCCAGGCTGGTCTTGAACTCCTGACCTCAGGTGATCCACCTGCCTGGACCTCCCAAAGTGCTGGGATTACAGGCATGAGCCACTGTGCCTGGCCGGAATAATTCTTAAGAATACAAATTTCCTGCTTCATTCCAGCACCACTGAGTCATAATCTCCAGGGGAAGAAGCCTGAATGCCTTAATGAATGCCTCATGTGATTTTTATTTTAAGATGTTTAGGAAACCATTGTAGGAAGTTTCAGGTGTTAGGTTTTGAATTCTTTGCACTTTTATGTTTGTCAAAATGCCTTAAATTTTAAAAATTATAGGTGTCCGTTTTTTCAGAAGGCACTTCCCTCAAAGTTTGTGATTTAAAATTTTAGAGAATAGCATTTTGTATTTACCATTTTCTCGTCATTACTTTCTCTCACTCCTTTATTTGTTGTATTTGTTGCTTTTGGGGCTCTCAGTACAACTTCAGAGGTTTGGACTGCTCCCCACCTCACCCACCCACCCTTTGAAAGTAATGGAAAGACCTGCGGTTACTTTTGCACCGACCCAATACTTCTCCTGGGGGAGTTTTCTTACTCTTCCCCCCACCCACCCTTTGCAAATCCAACCATTACTACTTCCAAAATAGTGGCCACAGTATGGGTTTTTGAGTTGGAGTTATGTGTTGGGTGTGTGTGGTCGTATAGGACCACCCTCAACCCCACTGCAGAAAAAATATCTCCTGGCAGGCAGAGGAGAAGCCCGTGCATTGAAAACTTCCTCTTCCCTGTCAGTATTTCCTGACTGAAACTTGTTGAGGGAAACATCTGATTTCATGCCTCACTTAGTTTTTTAATTTGTCTTAGGTTTCTCCCTCCTAGTTCATGGGTAGGAGGAGAAGTTGGGGGAAGGATGTTTGTTACTTTTAGATGAAACTGAATACAGTTTATTAAAGCCAGGAAAGCACCAGGGACCAAAGGGCATCATTTATACCACATTTTATTAAATCTAAAATGCCATGAATTGTAAGGTGTATCATTATTTTAAGGACCACTTTAAAACAAAAGGCTATCAGTCTAAGTATTATGTAATGCTAAGATGTCATTTGATTGAAAGACACATCTCTAATTCTGAGATTTGTAATGTGAAAAAAGTTGTCCTCTTAGAGAATTTATGAAATAGGATGTCTCTTCTGCTATTTAGCCATGCTGACCTTATACCAGTGTTGTTATCTACTTGCACAAGAGGGGGAAAATAGGGATATATATATCCCTACACATACATACGTACACAACATAACGTGCATTCTTAAAAAACTTTGTGGTCTTCGGAATTATATACTAAAATTAACAACTTATGGGAAAAAATAAGATCAGGACAAACCATTCCACCTATAGAGTGGAAACAGAAATAATTATCTTAATAAAAATGCTTGCACATTTGAAAAGATACATTAATTTCTTAATAAGTACTCCAGTAAATATAGGATTTTACACTTTTAAAAAAGGTGAAAGCTTGATAGGAGATGTAAGAAAGGGTTGAAACTAAAGGATAATATTGTAAAGGCACAATGCTCACAGACCTTGGAGAGCCAAGCAGTAAGGGCTCTCCAAACAGGGCACATGTCCAAACTGAGCCAAGGGGAAGAATGTGGAGCTACGTGGCATTACAATACAATTATCTTACAGCATAATATTTCTCTGTGGTTGGTGTTATCGGACTTTATATGTGTTGTTATTATGCAGTGATGCAAAACTTTGAAGTTTTGGGAGAAAAATTTCATAAACAAAATTTCATAACATCCTCAATGTTACACTTTCATAGCCCATTGACATGAGCTAATTTGTTTTAAGGAAACATGCATTATAGTAGAACGGATTGAATTCTCTCAACTGCTCTTTATTAATATTTCTCTTATTCTTTTCTCCTTGTTCAGGATCTCTTCCACCTCTTCAATTTTCCCTATATTCCTACCTCCTTTATTATAATGCTCCAGTCTTTATTGGTTACTTCTGTGCTTCCGCAGTGCTTGTTGTCTGGTATTACTCATTTGGCTTTTAAAATAAGTCATTACGTTTTTCTTCTTTGCCCTCCCTTCTAATTTGTAAGGCCGTTGACTTTTACAATGAATAGAGAGTGGTTATGCTTTAACCTTCCGAGTATAGGTGTTACACATACACTGCAGCTTTATGTTCTATGCATTATCTATGCATTTTGATGTCTTTTTCTCTACCCCTCAATGTGATTGTATATCTATAAATTTTGAATGTAGCTTCCCTTTAATAAATAATATCTTCCTGATAATCTATATACAAGTCAATGAACTTAACATGTTTTGTGCTCTTATAGAAAGCTAGATAATACCTCTAATAATACCTTGCCTTTTGAATATTATATCTATATTTCTGTCCTTCTTAACATATTCTTTAATTTTGTTCCTTTACAATTGAACACAGTGTCCAGGATTCAGTTCAGTGGCCATCCAGTAGAGCTGGAAGCATTAGTACTGTGGATATGCCTGTGATTTTCTCCTTTGCTCACTTGTATTTCATTTATGATACTCAGGCATGTATTGGCATTTAGATAATCTGCCTTTCCTTTCCTTAATGAGATACATAGGAATACCCAGTTATATATTGAGTGATGATGTTTGGCAGTATTGCAGAGTAGCACAGATGTCTGAAAGTTAAAGTTAGGTATATGACACTAGTTTACAGTGTCCCTGTATAATTGAAAGTGTGTGATTGAAAGCATGAGTTGTTTAAAGATTAAAGTCTGTATTTTCCGTGAACTCTTAGATTCAGGCAAAATTAGCACTTCTTGTGTTTTATTTTCTGTTTTTTTTTTGAGATGGAGTTTTGTTCTTGTCACCCAGGCTGGAGTGCAATGGCGTGATCTCGGCTCACCGCAACCTCCGCCTCCTGGGTTCAAACGGTTCCCCTGCCTCAGCCTCCTGAGTAGCTGGGATTACAGGTGCCCACTGCCACGCCCAGCTAATTTTTATATTTTTAGTAGAGATGGGGTTTCACTGTATTTGCCAGGCTGGTCTCAAACTCCTGACCTCAGGTGATCTACCCGCCTTGGCCTCCCAAAGTGCTGGGATTGCAGGGGTGAGCCACCGCGCTTGGCCACCTTGTGTTTTCTTAATTATGTAAATTAGAAGTTTGATATTTGGTTTGAAATATTTGTATTGAAGAGAAAATTTCAGGGAACACAGAATAGTATACAAAGAAGAGATATTAGGAAAGGTAGATTTGGGAAACCAGGGAGAAAGTAGGCTGAGTGGAATGGTTTCAGAGATTGGGGGAAAGAAGGAAGAAGATTATAAGAGAATAATAAGTTGTAAGCACCTTCGAGTAGGATTTTAGGTATATGTTTTGATATGATATTGTTTTTGTTTTCATCCCTTATGAAATATGGGTAACTATAGGTGATTGATTAGAATTTTTAATTTTTACTTTAACTTTTGTAAAAAAAAGTTAATAGGAAATGGCTATACCATAGCATTCTTTGATCATTTTATATTCTAGCTGCTCAGTTTATTTATTCACGGCGTGACAAACCTTCCGTTGAGCCTGTGGAAGAATATGATTATGAAGATCTGAAAGAATCTTCCAATTCTGTTTCGAACCATCAGCTCAGTGGATTTGATCAAGGTATAGCAAAAAGTAGTGTATCTGTTATCTGAAAGTGATTAATGACCAAATACACCAGAATTTATCAGTTTTATTGTGTTTATAACAGTGACTATGAACAGTAATGATGTAAACATATCTTTCATATTCAAGGACAGTTTATGTTTTATTAAGTATGTTTTGTGAGGAGTGTATTTAACTGTATGATTGAAAAATTGTATGGCTATTGTTTAGTAACTGAAATTTTAATTGAACTATCCCATTTAAAATTTTTTTCCATGGGAGAGAAACTCTAGTGATTCGTTAAGAAGAACTTTTTCAGATGATTTAATTGTTTCATAAGCTGTATATGGAGCTTATGATTAGAATACATAAACTCCTTTACTTACAAAGATGTTAAGTTCAAGAGGTTTCAGAAGAAACCAGTTGAAGTCTAAAGTGACACTGTATAAGTGTCCTCAGGATTTACATCTGTGTGAATTAAGTTTCAAGATTTACATCTGTGTGAATTAAGTTTCAAGATAGAACTTGGTAATGACATCGGTTCTGAGTTTTTGCATATTTTCAACTCTCTTAAACATTTTAATGAAGATATTTATATTTTAGCTTTCTTCTTTTATAAGTATAAATAAATAAATAAGTATAAATAAATAAATAAAAAAGAGGAGGCCCTGATGCTAGCTAGCTATACTAAGTATTTTGTTACAGTTTCAATAATTGATGTATTTATCAAAGAGATAATATTATCCCATAGCTTATTGGCCTTTAAAAGTTAATCTTAGATTGAAGCAAAGCAGAATTGCCCAAATATTTCAGGAATGTATTTTTAATAATTAATGGGCCAATGAAAGAAGTATCAAATACTTTTTTTTTTTAAAGAAAGGGTATTGCCAGTAGATTACTTGTTCAGCATATGAGCATGTACAATTAAATATAAATTGCATTCTGTGAAATGGTTTTGTGGAATAGGGAGTTTGAAAACCTCTATTCTATTTTGATTATTGCTAACTTAGTAGTGCCATGATTTTCAATCTTATCTTTATTAAGTTAGAATTTGCTTGATATATCTAGCTCATAGACTTATTATGAGGATTACAAAAGAAATATACATAAAAGTATTGTGAAAATTGTCAAGTGCTATACAAAAATATAAGGGAATATATCATTCATTTTTATTCATTGGCCCCTAGTTACCTGGTACTAGAGATACAAAGGGTTCTAGGGATACAAAGCCTCTCTGCTCTTATGGATTTTAAATCATTAATAAGTATTATTAATAATTACTTTTAATACTAATGTCATCAGAAAATTAAAATTCATAAACAGCTTAGATAATTCCAGACTTAAATTTTGTTCTTTTAAAAGTGAATGCCGGCTGGGCACGGTGGCTCACGCTTGTAATCCCAGCACTTTGGCAGGCCGAGGCAGGTGGAAACCTGAGGTCAGGAATTTGAGGCCAGCCTGGACAACATGGTGAAACCCATCTCTACTAAAAATAGAAAAATCAGCCGGGCATGGTGGCGGGCGTCCATAATCCCAGCTACTCAGGAGGCTGAGGTGGGAGAATTGCTTGAATCAGGGAGATGGAGGTTGCAGTGAGCTGAGATCACGCCACTGCATTCCAGCCTGGGCAACAGAGTGAGACTCTGTCTCAAAAAAAAAAAAAAAAAAAAAAAGAATGCCTATCCTCCCCTTAATCTCCTGGACTTTCTTATTTTTATAGCATTTTTATATTATGTTATCTTGCCGTTTTTTAAAGAGTCATTAAGGATTATTTTAGTTAGCTGGGAAGAACTGAAGTTAGCCAAAAAGGAAACTTAAGGTAGCAGCTGGAGAAATATAAGAAATATACTTCGTGAATAACTGGATTCACTAACAAATTAGAAATAGTTCCACACTCACCCCTTCCTTTCTGTACATGCAAAAAATGATCATTGCAGATACCATCATCACTGGTGACTGAAAATAGATATTAGTGTATACTGTGCAATGTACACTTTTTTGAAACGTTAGTCACTATTATTCAGGAGACATTTTATTATAGTGATTTTTAAATTAACGAAATCGTTCCTTGGATAAGGGAAGATAGGTATATTGTAGATAAAAATACGATCATTAGAGATAATTTTTGCCAAAGAGAAGGGAGAGTTGAATATTCTAGTACAGCTGTAAATTTTAAAATCAGTTTTGAAGATTAAAAGTTCTTTCATTGCACCATTTAGTATAGCTTTTGACCATTGTTGTCTTTTCTAGCTCGTCTTTATTCATGCCTTGATCACATGAGAGAGGTACTTGGAGATGCTGTGCCAGATGAAATATTAATTGAAGCAGTTCTGAAGAACAAGTTTGATGTGCAGAAGGCTTTGTCAGGGGTTCTGGAACAAGATAGAGTGCAGAGTTTGAAGGACAAGAATGAGGCAACAGTATCTACAGGAAAGATAGCAAAAGGTATGCCTTTACTTGTTCTTTTTCACTTGTTTTACATAGTTAATGCCTAAAGAGAGGCTTTCGTTTGCTTGAGCTTTTAAGAAAATATTTAATTTGCTTGAGCTATTAAAATCTTGCATGTTATTGTTAACTTTTGATTATTAGTTGATCTAGTTGGGATTTTTAGGATGATGACTGTGTTTCTTCTGTTGTAGCCTGTTTTTGTGGTTATTTTACTGCTTGATTGTTTTTGTTTGTTTTTTTGTTTGTTTTTTGAGACAGAGTCTCACTCTGTCACCCAGGCTGGAGTGCAGTGGCATGATTTTGCTCACAGCAGCCTCCACCTCCTGGGTTCAAGTGATTGTCCTTCCTCAGCCTCCCAAGTAACTGGGATTACAGGTGTGTGCCACCATGCCTGGCTTTTTTTTTTCTTTGTATTTTTAGTAGAGATGGGGTTTCACCATGTTGGTCAGGCTGTTCTTGAACTCCTGGCCTCAAGTGATCTGCCTACCTTGGCCTCCCAAAGTTCTTGGATTGCAGGCGTGAGCCACTGTACCTGGCCTCACTACTTGATTTTATAACAACATAGTGGAAATAAAATTAGATAAGACATCTTTTTCTTCTTGTTAGTAGCTTATAGAACTTTTTAATTGTTATTTTTTTAAACTCTGATGAGATAGGAAAAGGAAATTGACAGCCAGCTAATTAATGTTAAAAAAATCCCTTTATGCTTTTATTATGTATAATTTTGTTTTATTTAAAAATAATTAGGTATAAGTATCATAATTATACTACTTTGCATTTTATAGCCAGAGATTTAATTTTAAATTTGTAAAATTTGGGGTTAAATTTGGAATTCAGTGGACATAAGAGGGGAACTGAGGTGGTAGCATTATATTAATTGGCATGCTATCTCTCAGTTTGAGTATGGCGATTTGTTTACTATGTCAGTGTTTGTTGTAACCTCTGGGCTAAATTTTTTCTACAACAAAGCCGTGTACAGCCTGTTACCATGAAATAAGAGTGTGTTTTCCAGGGATGCTGGGCACACAGATGGGCACTTGTAACTGGCTGTGATGGGAATGAGTCTGTAATATGTCATCTTGTATTGATAGTGTATCCCAGATTGTGGTAGGAATTACCAGGGGTTGTTTGCTTATTTGTTTCTAATACATTAAAATACAGAATAAAAGGAACCTAGTTTTTTTTGTTTTTTTAAAGAAGTTTTTGAATTTGAGACAATCCTGACTATAATTTAATTATGGTTAAGACCTCACATTTTTAAATTCGTGAAAATTAGAACATTGACTGACTTACATTGTATGTATCAGTGAACAGAGTATAAAGGTTACTTTAAATTGGTAAAGGAAGGTAATACTCCCTTATTGTTTTTTAGAGTATTCATGTTAAGTAATGATCAAGTATCACTTTATTCATGTCATAATCAAAAGAAGCATTTAGTAATTAAATGCCTCATTTCATGTTTCCTTTTGGTTGCTGTGACTGTCTTCTGCGTATATCAACCTATTCATCTGAAAATTAATGGCTCTTGTAAGGTAAGGAGTCTTATTTTCTTCTTCTGAAGTTTCAGCTGATAATGTTCAAAGTTCTTATCCTCAGTCAGCAAATCATTTGGATTATAGTAGCAAACCCTTTGATTTTGCTAGCTCAGTAGGAAAATACGGATTATCTCATAATTCTTCAGTTCCAACTCACTGTTTACTCCATAGAAAAAAGAAACTTGACACACGTAAAAGTGAAAAGAAACTAGAATCATGTAAGTTAACAAAAGAACTTTCACTAGCTAACCTAATTCATGATATGTCAAGAGATTCCTGTGAAAGTCAGCCATCAGTCAGATTATCATCTACAGACAGTCTGGAAAGTCTGCTTTCAAAGAACCTAGATGCCGATTTGTTGAGACCTCATGCGTCTGAATGCATTTCCAAAGATGATTCTGCATTCAAAGAAATACCAGATTTAAAGACCATAATCATAAAGGGCACAACACTGAATAATTCTTTATATATTCAAAATAATTCACTGTCTGATTTTCAAAACATTCCAGTACAGGACAGTTTAGGAAGTTCAAATAATCCTTTGTACTTAACTAGCTCGTTGGAAAATATGACTGTTGATAATTTAAATGCTAGTAAAGAAACTGAAGTTGGAAATGTTTCTTTAGTTGAACAAAGTGCCAAGAATCACACTTTTAAAAATGATAATTTGCAGTTTTCTCAGTGTGAAAGTCCATCCCTAACTGAACTGTTTCAGGAACACAAAGAAAACAATATAAGCCAGTGCTTTACTTTATCTGACCTTTGTAACCAGTCATCTGCCAGTTTCACAGATCTAAGTTTGGGATCCTTTCCCCTGTCACAATTAGCAAATCGCTGTCAGTCTTCACCCGGAATATCAGAATTAACAGGATCTCTGTCATCATTGGCATTTCATAAAGCTTCTCCCACAAGAGACCTTGAGAATTTGTCACTTTCTGAATTGATTGCAGAAACAATTGATGTAGACAACTCTCAGATTAAGAAAGAGTCCTTTGAGGTCAGTTTATCTGAAGTGAGGTCTCCTGGAATAGATTCAAATATTGATCTTAGTGTCCTTATAAAAAACCCAGATTTTGTTCCAAAGCCTATAGTAGACCCATCCATTGCTCCATCATCACGAACTAAAGTTCTAAGTTCAAAGCTAGGGAAGAATTCCAATTTTGCTAAGGATAATAAGAAAAACAACAAAGGCTCTCTGACTAGGAAACCACCTTTTTCTCTCTCTTGGACCAAGGCCCTTGCTGCTAGACCTTCAGCTTTTGCCTCAACACTGTGTCTTCGTTACCCACTGAAAAGCTGCAAGCGACGCACCCTTGACCTCTATAAGACTTTTCTTTATAGTAGACAAGTTCAAGATGTAAAGGACAAAGAAATAAGTCCACTTGTAGCGATAACACCATTTGACTTCAAATCAGCATCACCTGATGACATTGTAAAAGCTAATCAAAAAAAAGCATTTACTAGAGAATAGTAACAAAAGGAAAACTTGATTGCTGTTGTAGAGCTTTTTATTTTTAATTAAAGTCTTCAGAGGATCACTTTATATTATGGGATTCAAATTCTGATTTTTATGAAAATTGTCGTAGGTCAGTTGATTAGTTGATACGTATTTTTGCACTGATTTTTTTTTTAACTATGTCTTCTTTCAGTGATAACTGGCTTTATTTAAGTTGGTAACCTATACTGAGTATATGTTTACAAAGTGGATATGGAAACTTGATGTTGTGAAATCAGACCTCAGATATTTTTGTTTGAAGCATTCAACTTTCTATGTTTTTTATAATGAAATATTTTTTTCTATGAAATATTTTTGTGCTTTGTTCTTAAACGAAAATGCCAGCACTTGGGATTATTATAGTTTAGTGTGAAGATTATTCTTATGTGGCACAGCATAACTGAGACGTTATATTTTAAAATATGATATAATTCCTAGTTTCATTATTTTTCTGTAAATACTAAAATTTTTCTATTAGAAAATCTTAAAATTCCTGACTTTTGAGAGTACTGTGGAGATTGTTGAAATACATTTTTGATAATAATAAAATGAAAATCTTTTAAGGGACCATGTAAATATAGAAGTTGGATTAATATGTGAATTATTTTTATACATTTTTAAAAACCATTTGTCCTAAGTATACACTTTAAAATAAATATATAAAAAGTGTTTTCAAGTATGGTTGCATGTTCTTTGAATGGAGAATTTTACCAGATCTCTTTAGCTTCTGCTGCTGCTGCTGCTGCTTTTTTTTCTTTTTTTTTTTTTTTGAGACAGAGTCTCGCTCTGTTGCCCAGGCTGGAGTGCAGTGGCGCGATCTCTGCTCACTGCAAGCTCCGCCTCCCAGGTTCACGCCATTCTCCTGCCTCAGCCTCCAGAGTAGCTGGGACTACTGGTGCCCACCACCACACCCGGCTAATTTTTTTCTTTTTTGTATTTTTTTTAGTAGAGATGGGGTTTCACCGTGTTGGCCAGGATGGTCTCAATCTCCTGACCTCATGATCCGCCCGCCTTGGCCTCCCAAAGTGCTGAGATTACAGGCGTGAGCCACTGCACCCGGCCTGTTCTTATTATTTTTTTTAAGATGGAGTCTCTCTCTGTCGCCAGGCTGGAGTGCAGTGACGCTCACTGCAGCCTCCGCCTCCCGGGTTCCAGTGATTCTCCTGACTCAGCCTCCTGAGTAGCTGGGACTACAGGTGCATGTCACCACACCCAGCTGATTTTTGTATTTTTAGTAGAGACGGGGTTTCACCATGTTGGCCAGGATAGTCTTGATCTCTTGACCTTGTGATCCACTGCCTAGGCCTCCCAAAGTGCAGGGATTATAGGTGTGAGCCACCATGCCCGGCCTAACTTGTTCTTTACAGTAAGTAATGGAATGTGGAGTTTTCCTTTTTGCCACTGACAGTTGTGTGCCCCACAGTGACAAAGTTTCAGCAATGGAGGATCAATAGAAGCTTTTCTAATCAGTAGAATAATTATGTAATTCATCCCTTAAAGCAGTGGTTCTCAACTAGCAATCAGAATCACTGGAGGAATTACTTCAGAACACAGATCCTGTGGCTTCACTCCATATATGCTGAAGCAGTCTCTGTGGAATGGCATTTGGGAATGTGTATTTTCAAAATTATTCCCCAAAATGTGTATTTCTGTTTGAGAACCATTGCCTTAAAGGGAGAAATCAGTAGAATGAGTTATCAATGCCAAGAATAACATCTGACCAACTTGAATGAATAATTTCTAGAAATCAGGAATACCAAGGAAAAATGCTACTTAGGAATTAATGGCCCTTTGTGTAAAATGATGGAGATATTATTAGTATTCCTTGGAAAAATATAATACAGTAGTATCTAAAATGTTATTTTATTAGTTTTTTTGAGACAGAGTCTCACTCTGTTCCCCAGGCTGGAGTGCAGTGGCATGATCTCAGCTCACCGCAACCTCCGCCTCTCGGGTTCAAGCGATTCTCCTGTGTCAGCCCCCCGAGTAGCTGGGATTACAGGTGCGTGTCACCACACCTGGCTAATTTTTGTATTTTTAGTACAGACGGGGTTTCACCACGTTGGCCAGGCTGGTCTCAAACTCCTGACCTCAGATGATCCGCCCACCTCGGCCTCCCAAAGTGCTGGGATTACAAGCGTGAGCCACCACGCCTGGCCAAATATTTTTTTTAATGAAAATAAAAAGGCTGGTCTTTTCCCAGTAAATATTTTTTCTCACTTTACTGTGCATTTGATAATTTTTTGTATTACTTTTGTTTCTGTTTATTTTCAGAATGACATTCTAAAATTTTAATCTGTGTCATGTTTTTATATTCAGTATTTTGATGGGAAAAGTTAAGATGGCATTATGTCTTTTTTTTTTTTTAAACCAAACACTTCTTGATTTCTTGTGTTGTCTTCAGGTTTTTGTTTTTAATTGAATGTATCAGTGCACCATAATACTAATGCTTAGGACATCATTTAAATCACAAGCTATATTTTGTGAATGATTTTAAAATTTGAGTTATCCCAGTGGTTGAGATTGTTTTTCTAGTCTTGAATCTTGATCAAACATTTTAGTAACTTTGAATTAGTATATGACTGAACTAGATGTATATATTAGCAGTCTCCAACTTAGGAGTGAATTAATTGAATTATAAGAGTTTGTAACTGATGATAATTACTGATAGGTTAAGTGCTGCACAAGTGGTCCACATTGCACATGAATCCCCAAATACTTATGTAATCTACACTGTAGTTGAATAGCAGCACTATTGTGTTACCTTCTTTTATAACAAAGTAATTTTCAAGTGGAAGTGCAATACTTTTAAAACCATATAGTAGACCTTCTAGGGTGAACTAGGTCTCCATTTGTTGGCTGATTAGGGTTGTAACTACTAGGTATGAGATTCTTTTGGTGGGGAAAAAATTAGATATTATAGGGTGGTAAGAGAAGGCAACAATATCTTAAATAGGTTTCCAGGCTTCCTATTTTCCTTGGCTTGGCTGCTGGTCTGTCAGGCATGTACATGACAAGTACTTGCCCTGTTGACTAAGGGAGTGTCACAGTCTCTTTGAGACTGCGAAGGTGGAACTGAGCAGACCTTTCCACCTTCCACCCTTGGCCATCGATCCTTGGTAAAAAGCCAAGTGTCTGCTTATTCATGAATACACTCCTTGTGATGATTGTTGGCACTAAGTGTATATTCTGTACCAGCTGCTGTTTATTGATTGCTGTCTTAGTAGCTCAGGTATGCTACGTGTTTTAGTTGACTTTATTTTCCAGTTCAGCTGTAAATTTTAAGATGCAAAGCTGTTTTTATTTGCATTATTATCAAGGGCATTAATAATTTACTTTAGGAATAGAAATAATATTGTAATTATATTCTAAATGATATAAAATACATTATAAACAATTTTTGCTCTTCACTCTTTTTGGTTTCTTAAAAGATCTGATGTTGTTCATGGATGGATGTTTTGTCCTTTTGCATTCTAAAGTCTTTAGGTGGCTCTTTTGGATATGATTCTTCTTGCAATAAATTGCCAAGAACCAGGGTTTCATTTCTGTACAGAGCACTTTTTAAAACTTTTCCTTTTTAAACTTTTCCTTTTTCCTAGTTACTAAACTGGCATTTTAACCTCTTTTTCTCCTTTTAGCTTTGAATCTGTCTTTCTTAAACTTGTCTTTTACTCTTTTTCTTCTCATATGTATTAATAACTATAGTCAGTGTTTTATATTTAGTTTTTAGTACTCAGTGGGAGGTCACGTAACTAATTGTCATACCAGGGATAAAACTAATAAGGTGCTCATTTTTTGTAAGTAAAAGGAACCACTGAAGATAAAATACGGTTATAGAGAAGAATAATGAGTTCTCATATGATTATTTACCTTTTTAAATTGACCCTGAATCTGTATGTGGACCATTGCAAATAAACAAGTATACATTGTATGTTGAGAAAGTACTGTGTATCAACATGTTTTTTGTGTTCATGCAGGTATATATTTGGTTATAAAGTCAGTTTTATAATAGTTTAGAAATTGTTTTATATATAAACAGATTATATATAAATGTGGACTAGACAGGGAGGGATTAATATGAATTTCTATACTAGTTTTCCTTTACCTATATATTTATAATGACATAAAGCTCAGCTTATGCAGTTATACAGTTTTAATTTTTAGATTGTAGAAAATTTGTCACGTTTTGAAAATATATTTTGTAAAAGCTACATTGAAAGAAATTAAAATTCTGAGATTTTCCTAAATCAAATGTAAAAACATACAATCTATCCATTAGGATTTTCTATATAAACTTGATATTTCTGAATGGTCTTTTACTCATTTATGCTGAAAGTACTGTTTTATTTCTATAAACAAATTAAAAAACAAACTACCTGGTTGTGAAAATTTTATTTTAAGGTATTTAGCATTTAGAATTCTTGCCTTCCATGGGGTAAAATTTTATATATTCTTTTACTTTTTAGGACTCACATAGAAACACTCTTTAAGTATAGGTTGTGATGAATATTGGTGATGTAATTGCAGAGATGACAGTGCAAGGCAAAGGAAATGATAAGCTGGGTATGGTGGCATGTACCTGTAGTCTGAGCTGTTTGGGAGGCTGAGGCAGGGGGATTACCACTTGAGTCCAGGAGTTCAGGTTCAGCCTGGGCAGTGTGGTGAGACCCCATCTCAAAAAAAAAAAAGAAAAAACAAAACTGATAAAATGCGTATTTATTTCCGACATTGACATGCCTAATTTATATTGGATGAGTGAAGGAAAGCAGTTTAGTTGCAGGATATAACCCAAGATGAACAAAGATATGATTCTTACGTCAAAGGGGAGGAGGATATATGCACACTTCAGCACATGATTATCTTTATTACAGTGTGGCATATTATACCCTTCAAAGCTGACACCTTTGTCTTCCTCATCCAAGGTGCCACCTTCTCTTCTGTTTCCCGTCTTTGTTATTACTGTCACCATCTAGTTAACCAAAATCAGGAATCTAGTATCATCCTTGGTTCATCTCTCTTCACCTGCTACTCATAATTGATTACCATTCCTGTTATTCCCACCTTATAAATAAGTAAATATATGTGTGTGTGCACATAATATGCATACATATATAGTCGACTCTTGTTATTTGCAGTAGTTATGTTTTATAGTCACTACGAACACTGAATTAATGAATACTGAACCATTGCTCCTACAAGAAATACAGAGGTAGGTTCCTGTGAGCCTCTCATAACATTTTCATCAATCAGTGAATACATAACATTGTTTTATATGTGTCTCTATTTAAAGACACCTTATTTAATGGATGTGTATAGCATGGATTCATTAACACCGAACTCATGGCCCACAGCACTGGAATTCATGCCTTATCTAATATCTTTTATTTGTTAGGCACATCCTAGCCTTCTTGTGTTTAGAATACTAAGCAGTACACTTACAGGCCATTTTAAAAATTACCAACAAAAAGTACAAAATTACCAACAAAAAGTACAAAACTGGAAAAAATGCGACACTAAGTAGACCATGAAAAGGACATTTGTTTACAGTATGAGAGCTGTATCAAAAAGGCCGATGTCACCTTCTGTGAAATTGCATGTTGGATGACTCAAATTTTTCGCTGCTCTGCACATGTCCACAAGTGAGTGCAAAAGTGAGTAGTGATTTTGGGATTACAAGTAAATTGTGATTAGGTGAATTCACAAATGTAGAACCTGTGAATAATGAGAATCAACTGTACATTTTTTGGCCCACTACTCTTTATTGTTATTTTTCCTCTTTATTATTTTCTTCTTTATTGTTACTTTTCCTCTTTATTGTTACATCTTTATTGTTACTTTTATTTTCATTATTTTATTTACTGTTACTTTTCCTCTTAAAGGCCATTAGCTTTTAGCAGAATTACCTAAACATCTAACTGGTTTCTTGACTTTTCAGTTTATTTCGGCCAGAATAAGTTTTCTAAACTAAAGATCTAATTTTCTGTCTCCCTATCTAAATCCTTTTATTTCCTGAGCCCTTTTATGAACTCATTTCTGTTTTGTACCTGTTTACCCAGACCTACCCAAGAACACCTACCTGAGTTTCCTCTCCTTCTATAGTGCTTGCCTTTTTTCTCTCCCCCTTCCCTCCTGGCTAATCACTGTTTGAATTGCAGTTTCGATATCACTTTACTCTCAATCATGGGGTAGGGGAACTTTCATATGCACCCATAGTTCACCGTTCTCCCTTTATTACCACCCCATGAGAAGTCATAATTCCTCTCCCACACATACATAGACTTTCTGTTGTAACTGTGCTTTATTCTTCACAGCACTTGTATCCTCTGTGTTTGTTGTATATACACTTGTTTTTGTTATGTTTTCTCTCTGCTCTCCCTCCACCCCTCTTCCATGTAAGTTCTACAAATATAGGAATTTTGTGTATTCATTGCTGTATTCCCAACTCAGAATATGTCTGGCACATAAACGTAGGCAAGGCTTTTAAGTAAAAATTGAGTCTGTCTCCTAATATGGTCCCACAATCTTGTTCCTTAGAGGAAGCCACTGTAAATACACCATTTCTTCTTTATTCTTCCAAAGGTTTCTCTAGCATGTTACACATATGTGAATGTACATATACATTTTTATACAAATGGAGAATATACTGTAACACTTATATATGTATCACTTAATAAAGCATTTTGCAGAACTTTGCTGCCATATACAGATCAATCTCATTCTTTCTTAACAGCTACCTAGAATTCTGTAATATGATTGTACCATAATTTATTTAAACAGCCTCTATTGATGAACATTTTAAGTGTTCCAGTTGTTATTGCTAATAATAAATGAGCATCCTACATTTCTAGAAATTGAGTTTATATACTTGAAAGTTTTGGATAGATATTGCCTAATTGCCCTTAATAGAAATTGATTTCCCTCCCACTAGTTTATGAGCATTTCTGCCCAAATTCTTATAGATAGGGGTATTATTCCTTTTGTTATTATACCAACCTGATAATTGGAAAATGTTTTTTCATTTATTTATATGTCTTATATATAAAGCTATATTTTTCTTCCTGTCTACTCTTAATCTGCCCATTTTTCTGCTGGTTTATCTCTCATTTCATGATTTTTTAAGGTGTATGTGTCTGTGTATGTGTGTGTGTATGTGTATGTATATGTGTGGATCCACATACACACATATGCATATTTATATACTAAGGAAATTAGTCATAAAATTGTTATATGCATGGAAAACACTTTCTGATTTCTAGTGTGTCAGGTCATTTGTTAGAAGATAGATTTTGAACTTGTATATATTCAGATTTATTAGCCTTTTTTCTTAAGGGTTTTGGAAAGTTATGCTCCACTACAAGATAATTTTTTTAAAAATATTCATTATTTTTTCTAATATCTTTGTCAGATTCATTATTTTACATTTGTATCTTTGATTTAGCTGATATTAAGGGCTAACGTAGGAATCCCATTTCTCCACCATCTTTTCTCTATGGAAAGATGGATTTATTGTGGTACCTTTTTAAATTACTATAGCTTTTTAGTACCTATTTTTTGGTAGGCTGTCTTATTTTTTTCACTCCTTTTTATAGTTTTTCTGAGTTATCTCACATGCCTCTTTTTCCCATATGAGCTTTAGAAACAGCTTGTCTTGTTACTAAAAAAAGAAGAAGATCCAGCTATAATTTTTGTTGTTGTATTTAATGCTAGCAAGAGATTTTTGAAGGAAAAAGATACTGTCTCCAGAGATGCCAAAGGCTTTAGATAACGTTAGACATTATTATTATCTTAGTAGATTTTCTAGTATTGTTCTAGTCTTATGATGAAGAACCGTCTCCAGTTGGTCATGGTGGATTATTCTTTTAATGTGATGGATTTTATTTGCTAACATTTAAGATGGTTTCATCTATTCATAAAATTACTTGCATTCGTGTGTATGTGTATGCTCTTTGGATTTTGGTTTTTCTTGTCATGGTTTTACAAAAAATTTAGAATGATTTCATCTTCAAATAATTCAGTAGCATTGAAATGATTTGTTTTATGATAGGATTTATCTTTTTGAAGATTCTAGGGTCAAATTTGAAAGTTTTAATTTTCTTAGAAAAACGTCCATTTCATCCAAGGTGACAAATGTATTTGTTGTGCATTGTACCAAACATTGTCTTATTCTTTTAGATTTTTCTGTGTCTGTAGTTACTTCTCTATTCTCATTTTCAGTATGGTTTTCTCTCCTCTAGTCTCCCCTTTCTCTCTGCCCAGCATTTTTTTTTTTTTATTACCTTGCAATTTGTTTTTTTCTTCCCTAAATTTTGGTTCCAAGATCTGTAATTAGTTCTCCTGGTTTAATTCATTACTTTGTAAGTTTGGGTATGACTTAATGTATTTTCCTTATGTTTTTTGCTTTTCATTTCCTACCCTTCTGAGTAGAATATTTAACATACATGCATTTTTAATTCATCTTAAACGTTTTTATGGCCAGGCGCGGTGGCTCATGCCTGTATTCCCAGCACTTAGGAGGCCGAGGCAGGTGGATTGCTTGAGCTTAGGAGTTCAAGACCAGCCTGGGCAACATAGTGAAACCCCATCTCTACCAAAAATACAAAAAAATTAGTCAAGTGTGGTGGCACGCATCTTTGATCCCAGCTACTTGGGAGGCTGAGGTGGGAAGATTGCTTGAGTGTGGGGACAGGTTGCAGTGAGCCAAGATTGTGCTAATGCACTCCAGCCTGGGCGACAGAGTGAGACTGTCTCAAAAAAAAAAAATGAGTTTTTAGTTATGGAATTTCTAACAGAAAAATGCAGAAAATAATGTAATAAATACTCATGGAACTAGCACTTGGTTTTAATAAGCTAACATTTTGCCATGTAAATTTCAGATCTCTGTTTAAATAAACTGTTAGATTGGAATCTAGCCTCATCCTTTGCTTGTTCCTTCCTAATATTTTAAAGTTGATATGCATCATTCCCACTTTCTTCTTATTTAATTATATCTTATTTTCCTATGAATACTACATTTGCGGTGGCTGATGGGTTCTTTTAGAATTACTGTTATTTTCTGGATAATCCACAATTTTAATTTTCATTTCGTTTTTAAGCCAAGAGTGCAAGAGAGTTTTAGAATTTTGGTTGCTGGGGAGTTTTGTTATTTTTGTTATGATTACTGGTTTTATTATACTGTTTATCAGAGTGTGTGATCTGTACTCTGTTTATTGAGTTTGTGGCCCCAGTGTAGTTCTCTGTAGTTTCATAGGCATTTGTCAACAATACTGTTCTGTTTGCAGAATACAAAATACAATACTTTTCTGTTAGCTATTTTTTCTTTTCTTTTCTTTTCTTTTTTTTTTTTTTTTTTTGAGATAGAGTCTCTGTCGCCCAGGCTGGAGTGTAGTGGCGCAATCTCGGCTCACTGCAACCTCCGCCTCCTGGGTTCAAGCTGTTCTCTGGCCTCAGTCTCCCAAATATCTGGGATTACAGGTGCCTGCAATCACATCTGGCTAATTTTTTTATTTTTAGTAGAGATGGGATCTTGCCACTTTACCTATGCTGGTCTCGAACTCCTGGGCTCAAGTGGTCTACCCGTCTCGGCCTCCCAAAGTGCTAGGATTGCAGGCCTGAGCCACCCCACCCGGCCTGTTCATTATTCTTATAATCTGTTTTTTTTTTTTGGATTGGCAATAGGCTGAGTGTGGTAAGTTAATATATAACACTCTTGCATTTTTATTTCATATTGCCTGGAGAGTTTACCCTGTAAAATTTGATATATAAAGATACATGAACTTTCTGTGCATTTGAATTTTTCATTAAATTTCCGTTTTTACTAGTTTTTCAATTTTTGCCTTAAATTCAGTTTAGCATTAATATCATGATTGCTGCTTTCTCTAAGTTTTATTCATCCATTCTTTTGCTTTCAATGTTTTGAGTCACTTTGGTTTAGTTGTATCTCCTGTACTTGTATATACTTGGGTTTGGATAGAGAGTCTTTGTTTTAATAGATGGGTTTTTCTCATTTATGTTATTAATAGACCAGATAATAATGTCTGTCATTTTTTAAAAAGTTGTTGTCTTTTATATTTACATATTTTGATACGATTTGTGTTTGTTTTTATCTTTGTGTATTCTTTGATAACTTGGAAATTTTATAGTTTATTTTTATCATGTAATAACATACTTTAACTTTTTAAATTCACCAACTTTAAACAATGTATATTGATCTCTCACTGTTAAAAATGGAGATGTGAACATTTACAATTTACCCCTTTTCTATTTCTCATTAATTTTGTTAATATTTTAAATTCTTAGGTAAGGTGTTCACCTTTACACCTTTGATAGTATATTTAAACTTCTGTTAACTGAATTTATTAGCTTTTAAACAATTATTTTTTTAAACAATTTATTAAACAGTTTTTAAAAACTGTCTATTAGTTATTTTTAAAGTGATTTTGTGGCCTATATTTGCATGACAAATTGAAAAGAATAGTTTAGCATTACTCTTTCTTTCCTGGAGGACTTTGCAGCTGTTGCTCTACTGTTTTCTATTGTTGCATGTTGCTAACTAGCTACCTCGATTCTGCCACCTCCAGTGCGGCTTTTATTTCTACAGGAGTTTCCCACTCTCCCTCTGTTCTTCTCCTGAGCCCTGCTGGCTTACTTTTCAATTTTTCCTCCTATTTGTTTTTATCATCTTTATTTTATCCTGTCTTTCTTTTCAATTTTTCCTCCTATTTGTTTTTATCATCTTTATTTTATCCTGTCTTTCTTTTAAGCTCTTCTGTCAAAGGCTGTATTTTCTTTGCTATATTTGATATCATAAAACTTCAAAAACCCTGTCTTTTTCTTTTTACATTCAACTGTTATATATTCTTCATCTACCTTGTTTTCCTCCGTATTTATTCTTAGAGTATCTACCTATAGCTTCTATGTCATGCCCTCTTTGAATATTTGAAAAGGGAAGGATTTCTTTTTTGACAGCATTTTATAAAGAATAATGGGAGGGGTGTGGTGACTGAGCTCGGACCACCTTGTACTCTTGAACTTGCTGTTTATCCTTAGGTCATGTTGCAGCAGTTTTGTCAGCATTGTCAATTTTGTCTCTTTGAGGCAAAACAGAAGCAGTGAAAGGCTAAGTGAAATTCTCTTCAGAAGGTTTTTATGATTTCCTTGCTTGGTGTGGATGGGTTCTGAGATTCTTCCTTAGCCTTCACTGTTGCTATTTTCTTGATGACTCTTTTATTGGGTCCTTCAGAGGTACGCTTCCAACTTTGGAGAACTCTGGCTTCTGGACAGAATCTGGAGTCCTATGTTTCTCATGTGCTCTCAGTTTGATCCACATTTCTGTTTGGTAAGATGTTCTTCATAGTTTGTGCTTTGGTGTTATGACTGTTTCCTACTTTTTTGAAAGTACAGTTTTCTGTTTTTCTTGCTCTCTTTCGGGAAAATGGGATGGGTGTTTTTTGGAAGAAGAATGGGATAGAAACATCTTTGCATTGGCTCTTAAACTGGATGTATTTTTCCAAGGGCACTTGTTAGATTAGATACCCCCTTTTCAACTGTGAAACTAGACTGATCTGAGAGGCTTGTGATAATTTCTTTCTTAGTATGTGATACAGCAGGCCTTGTCCTAAAGAATTAGGAGCTTACGTATAATGGTTCCAGTATCATGTCAACTTGATGCCACTAAACATTCTGGAAGAAGATTTCTCTTTTTTCCCCCACTCAGAGAAATTTTCAGTATTTTAATATATTTATAGTTTTGGAATGTGAACTTCTTAGTATTTACATAAAATTAGCCTCTTCTGGTAATAAATTAGAACTAACTTCTAAAATAATATACTAAATGTTAACATATCTTAATTTAGACAACATTTTAGTTCATTTTGTTAACAGCAAATACATATAACCTTAAAATGTTATTTTATAATTATGTTATACATTCCCATGAATGAACTGCTAAAAAGGCGCATATTTGGGGAATAAAATTGTGGAATAATCTTAGTTTTCTGATGTTATTTCCCTTGCCACCTTAAACCTACCAAGAAAAAAAAAAAAACACCCCCAAGAATATAAAACTGAGTAACACAAACTCTTCCACAGGAAAATTCAGAAATTAAAATTCATACATCATTCTTGTTTTGTGTGTTTTTTTTTTTTTTTTTTTTTTTTGAGACGGAGTCTCACTCTGTCACCCAGGCTTGAGTGTAGTGGCGCGATCTCGGCTCACTGCAAGCTCCGCCTCCTGGGTTCACGCCATTCTCCTGCCTCAGCCTCCGGAGTAGCTGGGACTACAGGCACCCGCCATCATGCCTGGCTAATTTTTTGTATTTTTCGTAGAGACGGGGTTTCACCATGTTAGCCAGGATGGTCTGGATCTCCTGACCTCGTGATCCGCCCGCCTCGGCCTCCCAAAGTGCTGGGATTACAGGCGTGAGCCACTGTGCCCGGCCCATCATTATTGTTTTAAGGGACCCTTTTCTCAGAAAAATATTATTTATGGATTAAAATTTTATAATTAGTCAACTGGAAGATAGTTTTCAACAGAGTAGATATTATTATGTGGAGCGAGGTTTCACTCTTAACGATTCCTATTGAGGCTTTTTCTACCACTGGATTAATTTTATTTCATTGAAAAAATAGTTAATGTTAAAAAAAAAGTGAGCATTGAGAAAAATAGTTGGTCTAAAAATCTGGAAAAAGTATCATGTATAATTTAAATTGGACATTTTTTACAGTTTTCAAAATTGATATTTCCATTGCCTCACAAATAAAGTAGCTGATAAATGTTTATACTAATCAGATCATTAAGATGATTGTTTAAAAGTATTGCTTGGTTTGAAGAAATATATTTTATAATTGAGCTACTATTTTTGACAAGGTGTGCTTTGTAATAGTGGTCTGCCTTTACTGGTTAGAAACCTGTTATATATCATTTTCCTTTTCTTTTGAATTTTATCTAGTTTTCCTTTCAAGTAAAGCTTTTATTTAGAAAGTAAAGCCTAATTTTATATGATGAGGTTATATTCTTTCTAGCATTGTTTTGCCATTTCATAGTGTTAATAATCTGTTAAACTTTACGTAGTATATCTGTATGCAAATATCTATTTAATATTATTTATAACTCAGGTGATGATTATCATACTTTTGGTTCTGTTGTTGTTGTTGTTGTTTTTGAGATGGAGTCTCGCTCTGTTGCCCAGGCTAGAGTGCAGTGGCGCGAAATCGGCTCACTGCAAGCTCCGCCTCTGGGGTTCACACCACTCTCCTGCCTCAGCCTCCTGAGTAGCTGGGACTACAGGCGCCCGCCATCACGCCCGGCTAATTTTTTGTATTTTTAGAAGAGACGGGGTTTCACCGTGTTAGCCAGGATGGTCTCGATCTCCTGTCCTTGTGATCTGCCCGCCTCGGCCTCCCAAAGTGCTGGGATTATAGGCGTGAGCCAGCGTGCCCGGCCACTTTTTGTTCTTAATGGCAGTTTGTTCCCTATTCTTCAGTAGGGAACTTCAAGAAGTTTAAAAAAAAAAAGTTAAAGAACAGCCATAAACAATTTCCCTAAGATCATTTTTATCTACTTGTTTATTTTGCTGTATTTGTCTTTCTCTTAGACATCATCACTATGTATCTCATCAGTAAATGGGAAACATAGTAACATTTGATTTTTATGAGGAGATGCAACCTCTTTTTTTTTTTTTTCCTGCTTAGGTCAAATGTATTATGAGATTTTATCCTTATCCTGGAAATAAATCCTGTGATTATTTGAAAAGTTTATGTTACAAAGAAATATGAGATATTATGAATACTACTAAATCTATATGAACTTTTCAATAATGCACTTAAAATGCATCTTTTATTTTAATCCTTTTTAGTAGATTGTTAGTCATATTTAATGCATCTTTTTTGGTTTTCCCTTTTAAATATAATTTTCATTGAAAATATTTTTTCACTAATTTATTCATCACTGAGTATTTTTATTTAGACAATTAGGAGAATTTTATACTTATACAGGTAACCAGAATTAATTGGCTTTCTGCTTAAAATTATGTGGGCTTTGTAAAGGAAGTGGTTTATTTCAGTGAAAAAGCTTTAGTTCAGAATGTTCTCAGCTATGTTTTAAGATTCTCTTTGTATGTACACCTACACTGGAAAAACTGAAACACTAATTGCTTAATTTAAAAATAATTTGCTTTAGACTCTCAAAACTGTGTATCTTCATGAACAGCTGGTACCATCTATGAATTACATGAATGTTAAATATAGAGTTTTCTTTTGACATTAATTACCTTGCTTTTTTTTTTGACCTTACAAATTCTAATCACATGTATATTTGTATATACTTTCTTGTTTTATTCTAAGGCAATTATACATCCTTTTAGTAAAAAATTATTTTTAGTGCTTTTTATGTGCTAAATATTACTAAGTACTTCAGCCAAAGAATAGAATGGAGGGAGAGGACAAATAAAATTCAGCTTAGCCAGCATTTATTGCATGTTCCTTTTTTTAAATTAGAAAAACGTGCTAGGCATAGGGGACATAAAACTGAGGTACAAACTTTCCCCTCGAGTTTTAGAGTAGCTCGTAAGGGGCTAGGTCTCTGATTTAATAGAAGTACCTATATGGCCAACTGCTTTCAGTCTGAATATGGTATCTGCTGCTTTTTCTTGGTTGTCTGTAAAGCTTTCTGTTCTGGGAGCTACCTCTCAAGGGGGGATAGGAAGGTGAATTAACATTTTGAATATCAGCTATGTGTCAGGCTTTGTATATGTTTTATTTGGTTATTATAAGAACCTTTAAGGTGAGGATCATATAAAATAAATAAATTGCCTAATTTTACGTAGGTGTTAAGAAGCCAATTGTAAATTGAACAGAGTTCTTTGAATCTCCAGTGCCCTTTTCATTGTTGTACATTACTTTTCTTGCAACAAACTTTTATTCTGTAACAGTTTAATCTTGTTAAGTGATAAGTATCTTAGGGATAAAATTGAATCCATTGTCAAGGAAACCAGCTTTATCATTAGTAAGGTATTTAAAAATTAGGTTTTTTTTTTTCTGCTAGTATTATTTAACCAAGAGACTTGTCATTCATGTATAGAGAATTGGTATCAGTTTCTAAATCCTGCAAATTAGCAGTCCTAAGAAATGAAGTCATTTGCTAGTCTGTTTAAATTTCAGATGACTTTGTGGTCTTTGGATTGTAAAACAACAATTCAGTTTGATTTAAAATACTGTATAATTTAGTTTATTAATATTTGCCAGCTTGGTGCCTTTGTAAGTACCAGCTTAAATAATATTGTTTATTGAGAACCAATTTAAGAGAAAGTACATGCCTAATCCTATGGAATCTAGAATTATGTAGCATTTTGATGCATTTAAGCAGTAATTGTAGGCAATATTAATGAGTACTTTACACCAAATGTACTAAATTC